>NC_133157.1:226617250-226986637 GCF_040802235.1 Manis javanica
TCAGACACTGGTGGAGACTGCAGGATGGCCTGCCTGGCATGAGAACAGCCCAGGGCTGAGGGGCAGCTAGACAGGTCCAAGGGCATCAGGCTGGGCCTCCTCCATATCAGCCCCACGCTGTCCTGGAGGGCAGCCCTAGGCTGAGGGCCTCTGAGAGGGTACTGCGGGTTTCCGTGGGTGGGAGGAGGAGAAGGGTCCTGTGGCCAGCAACACCCCACCCGTAACTCGCTGCAGTGGTGCTGACCTCCTGGCGGTCAACACTGATGGGAACATGCCCTATGACCTGTGTGAGGACGAGCAAACGCTGGACTGCCTAGAGACAGCCATGGCCAACCGTGGTGAGTGCAACCCCATCATCCACCAGGGGTGGTGCCAGGGCTGCCAGTTCTGAGCCTGCTGCCCTGCAGGCATTACCCAGGACAGCATCGAGGGGGCCCGGGCCTTGCCAGAGCTGCACATGCTGGACGACATCCGGAGCCTTCTGCGAGCAGGGGCTGACCTCGATGCACCCCAGGACCATGGGGCCACGCTGGTGAGGATGGGGCCCCTGGGGTGCGGGCAGGGGAGGCCGCTGCTGCTGGAGAGGCACTGGGCCTGGGACTCAGGGCTGGGTGGTTTGCCCACAGCTACACATCGCTGCCGCCAGTGGGTTTAGCGAGGCGGCTGCCCTGCTGTTGGAACACCGGGCCAGTCTCAGTGCCAAGGACTGCGATGGCTGGGAGCCCCTGCACGTTGCCGCCTACTGGGGCCAGGTGAGTGGGGGTGGGGGTAGCCGGGGTGCAGGTGGCCCGTGGCTTCCAAGCCTTCAGCAGCAGCCCAGGCCCCTGGCCCACAGGTGCACCTGGTGGAGATGCTCGTGGCCCACGGGGCGGACCTGGACGGGAAGTCCCTGATGGATGAGACGCCTCTTGGTGAGCTGGGGGCTGCCTGCGCCTGGTGGAGGGGATAGGTTAGGAAAGTGTCCGTGGCCCCACCCATTTCTCCTCAGACCTGTGCGGGGATGAGGAAGTGCGGGCCAAGCTGCTGGAGCTGAAGCACAAGCATGACGCACTCGTGCGTGCCCAGGGCCGCCAGCGCTCTCTGCTGCGCCGCCGCACGTCCAGTGCAGGGAGCCGCGGGTGAGCTCCAAGTGGGCTGCCCAGGGCCCTGCTGGCTGCCCCACCCTCAGCCTCTCTAGCTGTGTCCCCGCCCTGCTGGCTGCCCCACCTCCAACCATCAGGCTTGGCCTGTCCTGCCGGCTCTGCCCCTGGCATCGCCTGCCCTGCTGACGTTGGCTGGCAGGCCCAGGTGCCTGCAGGAGTTCAGGGCAGAGCACAGGGCAGGCAGCGCCCTTCCTCCCACCCTCCCTGCCCTTCCCTAGGAAGGTGGTGAGAAGGGTGAGCTTGAGCCAGCGCACCAGCCTGTACCGCAGGGAGCATGCCCAGGAGGCCATCGTGTGGCAGCAGCCGCCACCCACCAGCCCGGAGCCCCCGGAGGAGGATGAGGACGGCCAAACTGACACGGAGCTGGGCCCGCCGCCCGCGGAGGTGGGCTGGAGCTCTGCATGCACTGGGGGGCGCACGTCTCCGCTGCACCGGCCCTTCACCTGCTTCCTGGGCTGTTGCCCCATGGTGCTCAGCCGCTGCCCCCACCATCGTGTGTCCCTTGACTACCGCACAGCCCAGGGCCCGAGGCCAGAGAGGGCCCTCCTGATGGCCTCTGGGGCCTGTACTCCCCCAACAGGAGGAGGACCCTGAGGTGGCTTGGCCACACAACGGCAGAGTGGCAGCCCCCCCGGGGTGGCACCTGTACTCCAAGCGGCTGGATCGCAGTGTTTCCTACCAGCTGGGCCCCCTGGAGAGCACCATCCCTGAAGCCCTGGCCCCGGCTAAGGCCTGCCACACCCTGGCGGATCTCAAGCGTCAGCGAGCTGCTGCTAAGCTGCATCGTCCCCCACATGAGGCCGACCAGCCTGTGGACACTGAGACCCCCCAGCCAGAGAGCAGCCCCAGGGCCGGCAGAGACCCACCCCCGCTCAAGCTCGCAGCTCCTCCGGGGGAGCCTCCCCCAGAGAGGAGGCCATGCTGCCGGCTCACGTGAGACATGAGCCACACAGGACCACGAGGTCTGCCACAGGCTGCCTCAGGCCTCCACTCTGGGGACCCCATATGTGTCCTGGTACTGCTGTGGGTGGGCAGTCAGCTTCCCTGTTCAGGACGCCAGCCCCCTGGCTCAGGGATGAACATGTGGCAGAAGCCATACCTGAGCGGCTTGGCTGCGAGACCAGTTCATGCTGTGACTGTTGATAAAGGGCTGTTCTGCCACCTGCCTTGTTGTCTGTTGGCCGGGCCACTGTCCCCGTGGTGGGGAGCTGTCATGTTGCTGGGCCTGGGTGTGTCTGTCCTTGCGAGCACCTGCCTGAAGCCCGGAGGTGCACGCTGGGGCTTGCTTATGGCAGCCCAGCCCCTGCGTGGGAGTGCGGCCCCCCCAGCCTCTTGGCTGCCCCTTTGTGACTCTGTGCTTTCCTGAGGACAGCAGGGAGTTTGCAAGGACACTCCTTGTGGGGGCAGGGATCCTGGCTGGGAAAGGGGGAGTGTTTTCCGCAAGGCTGTTGGGCCAGAGCCAGGAGGACACACTGGCCCGAGGCCTCAGAACCTCCGTGGGGGTGGTGATGGGGGCGGGCCGCCTGTTCCTGGCATGCAGCCCTGATCCTGGGGCCTGGCTGCCAGCTTCCGCCTGGGCTGGCAAAGGGGGCCAGCAGTTGGCCACTTAGGAGGCTCTGAGCTGGTTGGACATGGTGGGTCAGGGTGACAGGGAGGGGCCCCTCAGGGTCCTCACGTGGTAGGGCTGAGGGCGCTGCCAGCTCATCTGTCCATGGCAGTTGCTGGGTGGCATGGGCCTGGGTCACTGCCTACCTGCCTGGGACCCGGTTGGCCCAGTGTGCATGGGGCCTGCCCACCCGAGCATCTGGTTGGAGGGGTGTCGGCAGGACCGAGGGAAGGCCGGGGTCAGCTGCTGGTTAAATTTAGTGTGTGGGGCAGGGCACTGCCCAAGCTCCACCTGTTACCACGACTCCACTTAAGCCCTGCTGCCAGGGAGGCGGGGGCTGGCTCCTTCTGGGGTCAGGCTCATATCAACTGTGCCCCAGAGCCAGAAGGGCAGGCCTTTTCCCCTGGGGGACGAGGTGGCAGCAGAGTCAAGAGGTGCAAGGTGAGACAGGCCAGCTGTTGGGGCTCTGGCTGCTTCCTCTCCAGCAAGGGTAGCGGAGCCCAGGTCCCCTCAGGCCGACCAGCAGCCTGCAGCCCAGCTGGAGGGCTGACTCTTCGACCCTCAGGCTAAGATGCCTGCTGTTGGGCAGCCTTGGGCATGGCCTATCAGTTTCTTGCAGGGCCTGGTAGGTGGGGCCCTGAGGGCTTATCACGGCTTGCCTTCCACTCTCTCCACCAATCAAGAACAGCAGGGAAGGGGCGCTTAGTCACCCTGTCTGTGGGCCCAAGGGCAGCTCCAGGCTGGCATGATGAAAGGGCGGGACAACAGCCCAATGCTGTGGAGGGCCCTCAAGGGCCCTCCCTCTCCCTTCCCCCCTCCCCCCACCGTACCCCAGTCCAGAGACTCTGGCCTCGGCACCACCGACTGGGGGCCAAGGTCCAAGCACAGGGCTCTTGCAGCCTCCAGCCGGCTAGGACGTGGCCACCAGCCCAGGAGGGGCCCTGTGCCTTGCTCCCCTCCCCCGACACCTCCAGGATTCCCCAGGCCTGGCTCAGTTACCTGGGAGACAGGCTGCTGGCCCGAGCAAAGGTGGGGGTCCCAAGAGGTTTAGGCCGCAGCCAAGCCCTTCTGCGGTAGACCTTCTCCCTCAGAGCTGTTCCGCCGCTCTGCCTTCAGGGTGCTCAGCCCACCTCCCCTCCCCCAGGCCCTGGTCCTCCGGGCTTCTTAAACCTTCTGTCTGTCCCTACCCGCTCCGTGGGTCTCTTGCTCCCGGTCATGGGGACACTGGGCGGCACTGGGCCTTGCCCCAAGCCCCGCCTGCCTCCTCACCCACTCCCTCTGCCTCCCTGGGGCAGAACTGTGCCCAGATGGGTGGGGCGGGATGGCAACCCCAACCACCTCTCTAGCCTTTTCTGTCCCTTTCAGTGGGGCCAGCAGGCTGCAGCAGAGAAAGTGCCCTCGCACCTACATCCCCGACCCAGACTCCCCGGGCCCCACGCAGCTCTGCAGAAGCCTGGACCCGGCGCCCCTCCTCCCTCTTCTGTACCCTGCCACCTCCTGAGCCTCCCTACTGCCTGGTCCGAGCAGGATCATGGCCTTGAAGGCAGGTGGCCGCAGCCCTGCTGCTGTGAATGGACTGCAGGAGAAGGTGCTGACACTGGATACTATGAACCCGTGTATTCAGAGAGTGGAATACGCAGTGCGCGGCCCCATTGTGCTGCGCGCCCTGGAACTGGAGCAGGAGCTCCGACAGGTACAGTCCTGGGCCCCACGGTGCTCTCCAGCTTCACCTGGGCCCCTGAGGCGGCCCCGTGACCAGGGAGGCCCGATCACAAGGGAGTGGTAAGGCCCACCTGCCCCTCCCTCCCAGGGCGTGAAGAAGCCCTTCACTGAGGTCATCCGCGCCAACATCGGGGATGCTCAGGCCATGGGGCAGAAGCCCATCACATTCCTGCGCCAGGTGAGGCTTGGCACTGCCCTGGCGCCCCTCCCCGGTCAGCCCTCGTGCCCTGGCCTCGGCATTCCCTCCTCCCCTCAGGTCTTGGCGCTCTGCGTCCACCCAGACCTTCTCAACAGCCCCGATTTCCCCGAGGATGCCAAGAGAAGGGCGGAGCGCATCTTGCAGGCCTGCGGGGGCCACAGTCTGGGTAAGTGCCGGCGCCAGAACCGGCCCAGGCCCCGGGGAGGAGCGAGGCCCCGGGGAGAAGGGACCAGCCCGCTGGAAGGGGCGGGTCTCTTCCGGAGGGCGGTGCGGGGACCTCACGTGTCCTCCCTCCCTCCGCCCCGCCCGCGGCCCAGGGTCCTACAGCGTCAGTTCCGGCGTCCGGCTGATCCGCGAGGATGTCGCGCGGTACGTCGAGCGCCGCGACGGAGGCATTCCCGCCGACCCCGACAACATCTTTCTGTCCACCGGGGCGAGCGACGCCATCGTGGTAGGCTGGGGCCGGGCCGGACGGCACCGCGGTTCTCCGTGCGCCGCTGGTCGTGCCGCGCTTGTCCTGGCCCCGCCAACCTCGCCTCCAATCCCGCCCGCAGACCGTGCTGAGGTTGCTGGTGGCCGGCGAGGGTCGCGCGCGCACGGGCGTGCTCATCCCCATCCCTCAGTACCCGCTCTACTCCGCCACGCTGGCCGAGCTCGGCGCCGTGCAGGTGGACTACTACCTGGACGAGGAGCGCGCCTGGGCGCTCGATGTGGCCGAGCTGCGGCGCGCGCTGCACCAGGCCCGCGACCACTGCCGCCCGCGCGCGCTCTGCGTTATCAACCCCGGCAACCCCACGGGTGCGCACCGCCCCCACCCCCGCCCCGCCTCGCGCCCCCACCCTGCCACGCCGCGGTCAGCTCGCCCCCACCGCGGTGCGCGCAGGGGGCGATGCGCGCCTTCTGCTGACCCCGGCCGTGCCCCGTCCCCTGCGCCCCAGGGCAGGTGCAGCCCCGCGAGTGCATCGAGGCCGTGATTCGCTTCGCCTTCGAGGAGAGGCTCTTCCTGATGGCTGATGAGGTGCTGGCAGGGGCGCGCATGGGGGTGGGGAGAGGGGGGCGGCAGTGGGTGACGTCGCTCGCCCCTCCAGGTGTATCAGGACAACGTGTACGCCGAGGGCTCGCAGTTCCACTCGTTCAAGAAGGTGCTCGCGGAGATGGGGCCGCCCTACGCGGCGCGGCAGGAACTTGCCTCCTTCCACTCGGTGTCTAAAGGATACATGGGCGAGTGCGTGCGCGCTGGGCGGGCGGGGCTCGCGGACCCCAGCCACGGCCCAGATTCCCCTTCCCGACCCTACCTTCACGTCCGCCCTCGCCTGGCAGGTGCGGGTTCCGTGGCGGCTACGTGGAAGTGGTGAACATGGACGCCGCGGTCCAGCAGCAGATGCAGAAACTGATGAGCGTGCGGCTGTGCCCGCCGGTGCCGGGCCAGGTTCTGCTCCACACGGTGGTCAGCCCGCCTGCACCGTCCGACCCCTCCTACGCGCAGTTCCAGGCGGTGAGCGGGAGGGGCCGAGGGGGTCGGGGGCTGCGGGCTGCTGCGCTCTCGGCCCCGCCTGACCAGCCCTCCCTCCGCGGCCGCAGGAGAAGCAAGCGGTGCTGGCTAACCTGGCGGCCAAGGCCAAGCTCACGGAACAGGTCTTCAACGAGAGTCCTGGCATCCGCTGCAACCCGGTGCAGGGAGCCATGTACTCCTTCCCGCGCATGCAGCTGCCCCCGCGTGCGGTGCAGCGTGCTCAGGTCTGCGCCCAAGGGGGCAGGCGGGGGTCCGATGGCCCGGGCCTGAGCCGCCCTGACCACCCTGCCCTGCCCGCAGGAGCTGGGCATGGCTCCTGACATGTTCTTCTGCATACGCCTTCTGGAGGAGACCGGCATCTGCGTGGTGCCCGGAAGCGGCTTCGGGCAGCGGGAAGGCACCTACCACTTCCGGTGAGGCCCAGCCCATGTGCAACCCCCTTCCAGCCCCCACTCCCTTGGTTTACTACCCGTCTCCCTTTTAGGATGACCATTCTGCCCCCCATGGAAAAGCTGCGGCCCCTGCTGGAGAAGCTGAGCCAGTTTCACGCTAAGTTCACCCACGAGTACTCCTGAGGCTCCGTGCTGGAGGACTGACGGGGTCTGGGGCCCTGGGGTGTCCCTGGGGCCCTCTGGACTTGCTACTGCTGCCTGTGGGGCTGGGCCCCTTCCTCTCTGCAGGCCTTAATAAAGCTGTGAGACAGCCTGAGTGCTCAGAGGCTGTGCACATACTGTGTGTACCCCCACCCCGACCCTTTTTATACACTCCTGCCTTTCTGTGCTGGTCATCCGTGCAGGACAGGGGACCCAGCCCTGGGGAGCGGTCAAGGAGGCTTCTAGAGAAGGCGACTTTTCTGCAGATGTAGTGCCCACTGGTGGGCTGGGTGTCTGCTGTGGTTTCTGGTTTTGGGGCCCAGACTGACAAACATTTAGTAACAATTAGGAAGAGTAAGGGGTTGTACCTCGTTGGTGAACCCCGAATTTTTAGGGGTGGGATGGGGCTGGACAAAGAAACATGGGCACAGGGCTCCAGGGTGGCCCCATCCAGGAAAAGCCTTTCCTAAGGAAGACAGGAAAGTATGTCTCGTCTTTGGTCCTCTTCCTGTACTGCCCACCTCTTCCCTGGCAGCATGGTCACCATGAGTTGGCTGGGTGGGTGGGCAGCACAGGACACAGCCTGAAGCAGGGCTCAAGGAGGAAGTCCTGGCTTCCCAACTGGCTGCGCCTGGAGCAGGGATGGGGAGCACATAGGTCTCACTTGGCCCATGTTGAGTTGTGTGGTGAATGTGTGACACCCTTGGGTGCAAATGCAGTCCCTGGGCTGGGAGGCAGTTAGATGGGAGGTCCCCTTCCTATCTGGGGCACTTGAGGGCAGATGCAGGGAGAATGCAGGTGAGATGCCAGGAAGAGGCCCTTGGGGACAGATGGGCTGGAGGACCCACGGCTGGGGGCTGTGTCCTTGCTGGTGGAACTGCCTCCTGCTGAAGCCATCCAGGCCAGGCTGCCTGTCACCGTGGTGGGGCTGCTGTTGTCGATGGACCTGGGTGCAGCTGTGCAGGATGTGGCCCTGGCCATGCAGCTCCTGGAGCTGACGGAGCTGGGGGTAGGCAATACCGTGCAGGTGGTCGCTTAAGAGCTAGGGGTGAGCTTCCAGACCTTGTGCCCACCCTGTCCTGGCCCCTGCTCTTTCTGCTTCTGGCTGTCACCCACTGGCTCACTGCTGCCCTGCCCTGGGCTTCACCTGCCTTGCAACAACTGCCCCCCTACACTCTGCACCTCCTGCAGGGCCTGCTGGCTAGTCCTGGGACCTTGTGGACAGTGGGCTTTGTGTTCATTTACAAGCTGGGTGAGTGAGGCCTTGAGTCAGGCAACAGGAGGGATGGGGTTGGGGCAACTCCAGGTGGGGCCACAGGAGTGCTGGAACCGGGGTGGGGGTGCTGCCATCTTTCTGGGTTCTGCGCTTGGACCTGATCTCTGGTCCTCCAGCTCCAGAGCCACACCCCTCTGTGTGGGTCTCTCTGAACCTTGACTAACGCCCAGTCCCAGCTCCTGTGGCCCAGGACAGAGGCAGGGCAGGGGCCGGAGGGTTAGTGTGCGAGGGCCTCCGAGAAGGGAGGCAGGCTGCACCTGCTCACTCTCCCCACAGGTGAGCAGGGTGCCAGCAGCCTGTTCCCACCCCTCCTGGTGGACCAGCGCATCTCCACTTGAGATGGCACTGTGGAAGTGTGCCGTGGCCTGCTCTATTGCCAGCTCGTTCCTGGGCCCTCCTGCTAGCAAGGCACCAGTGAGCCCTCCCCACCTGTCCACCCCTCAATCTGTCCCACACCTCCTGACCTGCCTGATCTCCTCACCCCAGAAAGCCACTGTCCCTGCTGAAGTCAATGCTTCAGTTCCATCTTGGGGACCTGGCCTGCCAGCTAGCCCTCTTCTTTCAACTGGATGCCCCTGGGGGCCGACTGGGCCCTGGTACAGTCCTGAGAGGTGAGGGGCTGGCCACAGGGGGTGAGGAGCCCAGAGTCCTGGGCCCTGCTGACTTTGGCCCTCCCAAGGGCAGCCTAACTGAGCCTGTGTCTCCAGCACTTCCTGGGGGGCCTGGTCACAACTGCCACCTTTACTTTGATGTTGCGTTGCAGTCAACTGGCACCCAGTGAGTGCCCTGCAGGTGACAGGGCATGGTGGGGACACTGAGGGGCTGCAGGGACGGGGTCCAAGAAGTCCTGGCCTGATTCCTCCTACCCTCCCAGGCCATACACTACAGCCTCCAGTCCACTCTGGAACTGCCGGGGAAGCTGCTGCTGGGCATGCCCGCTGGAGCCCTGGCAGACAGCCTGGGGCTGCACCTCTGCTTCCTCCTCTTTCTGGCACTCTCAGCCATGCCTGCTCTGCACCATGGCCTGGCTGTGTCTGTCTGGGATGTGTGGCACACAAGGCTGTTCTCAGACTGCCTGCCGGGGGCCACCCTGCCAGAGAAGAGGATCCTAAGAATGACCTGAGCATCTTTTATTCTGTATTTTGGGGCTTCCTTGCCCCTACACTGTCGGTGGTGAGTCACCTTTCTGGCAACTGATGCCCCCTTTGCCTTCAGGAGCAACTACACCTGGCCCTCCACACTGTGGCCATGCAGCCCCTGCTCACACCCACCCTCCCATGTAGGGCAGGTCAGCGGCCCCACAGCAGGATCTCCTCCGTGGCCAAGTGCATCAGGGCCGGGAAGCTCAGATGCAGGTACTTCCTCCAGAAGCGCCGGTCCCGCCCATACACCTGGGCTGGGTAGCGAGGGCTTCCTGCAGTGCAGCAGGAGGTACAGCCCTGAGGACTCTCAGCCAGTCAGGCCCCCCACCCTACCTGCATCAGGGCCAAGCCTCCCAGGCCCTTACCAATGCCATGAAAGACACGGGCCACAGCCCTGCCTGAAAACTGCTGCTCTGGCCATGTGGACAGGAGGCGGCGGATGTCCTGGCGGACCTTGTCCTCCCAGGCCTGGAGCTGCAGGTGGGGGCGCGTCAGGCCAACATGAGCTTCCATGGCACCGTATTCCACGTGGCCCACCATGGTGCAGGGAAGGAGGCAGGGTGTGCGTGCAAGCATGTTGCTGCCTAGCTTCACCCCAGACCCACGTCCCACCCGTGACCCCCCAGGAGGAGCTGGCACTCACCCCGACCTCTCCTGGCTCTGGCCCCTGCTCGTCCTCCATGGCCCCCAGCCCCTCTTCCTCCCTGAAGTAGTGGCTGAGCAGGGCCTTGAGCCTGGCACTGCGCTCTTCGTCTGGCTGCTCCAAACAAGGCCCACAGCTGGGGAAAGCCACGCTGTGGTGGGACGGGCATGTCAGAGGGGGCATGGGGAGGACAGGGGCCAGGGCCCGCCCATCCTCTCCAATACCTGTGAAAGGCACCGTAAGTCTGGCGCAGGTAGGCTAGAGCCTCCCGCTCGCGGGCCTGCACACGGCTGTACAGGAAGTGGCAGATCTCGTCCTTTTCCTGGGCTGTCAGGTCCCCAGGGCTGTGCAGGTGGAAGGCCAGCTCTCTGAACTCCACCAGCACCCCCGAACCCTGGGGCATGCCTGCCAGAGAACTCATCAGACACAAGCAGGCGGTGGGTGGGTGGGTGGCAGGCAGGGTTGGTGTAGGCGCACCTGTCCTGGGCTTTGGGCCCCACTGCAGTTGGTGGAGGGCCTGCCGCACACGGGCCAGCTCCCAGCCCATGGAGTCCGCCAGCTCAACCACATCAAACTCCACAGAGCAGCTTCCCCCTGCTGTGTCCTCAGGTGGCTGCCGGGCCAGGCATACAGCCAGGGGGGGACACCTATGCCAGGGGAAGAGACACGTGATTGGCAGCCCCAGTCCTCTTTCTCTGCCTCCAGCCTGGGGTGGGGTGTGCTTACCTGCTAGCCAGGGCATGGAGCTGGCCAGGGCCCCTGGGGCAGTGCAAGTGGCAGTGGGAGTGGGTGGGTGCCAGCAGTGCCAGCCAACGCTTGGGGTGCAGCTCAAGGTAGCACAGCAGGGTTTCAATGGCTGGGGGACAGAGCAGGACTTAGAAGACATAGGAGTGTGGGGTGCCCCCATGCCCGTCCCCAGCTCCTTACCCTCCTCAGGCATGTCCAGGGCCTGCACCAGCAGCTGCACTGGGAGTGCCCGCTTGTGGCCAGGGCACCGCACCATGTGCTCGTTGTGGGCCTGGGCCTCCCCTGGGGACATGACCTCAGCAGAAGGCTTTCCTTGGCTCTTGTCCCCCTCGGGCTTTGGGGGACGCTGGGTGCAGGTACAGGGCGGGAACAAGTGCTGCACCAGCGTCTTCACAGCCCAGAAGTCAGTGGCATTAGTGTGCACGTGTCTGCGCAGCTCCCGCAGGTCCTCACCCTGCAGCGAGCAGCTGTTAGTGTGCGCCCTGGCTTGGGTGGGCTTGGGGCTCTGGCAGGCGGGCACCAACCTGAGGCTGCAGGAAGAGGTGGCAGTGCGCAGGCTGCTGGTCCCGCCCAGCCCGGCCCACGGCCTGTACGTAGCTCTCGAAGCTGGGAGGCAGCCCCAGGTGCAGCACTGCCCGCACATCTGGCAGGTCCAGTCCCATGCCGAGGGCTGCTGTGGCTACCACAGCACGCACCCGACCCTCCGTGAAGGCCTTCCACACCCGCCGCCGCTCCCGGCTGCACAAGCCGGCGTGGTAGGCTTCAGCCACAGCCTTGGGGACTTGGCCTGCAGGAAGATGAAGATGGTGGGGGTATGGCAGGTGGGAATGAGGGTGCACGCAGGCCCACCCCACCTCACCTCTGGGGCCTGAGCCCTGGACCATAGGCAGGCAGGTGCAAAGCAGTGCAGCGATGCGCTCCGTGTCCTCTCGTCTATTGCAGTAGATGATGACAGAGTTCAGGGCATGAAAACGGTTGCTCTGCAGCAGTGTCACCAAAGCCTGGTGGGGGACAGTGGTCAGTGCGGACAATAGAAAGACAGAGCTTCTTCTGGGTCTGGTGTGCACACCTGCCTGGTCTGGGTCCCTGTCCATGGACACAGAGAGGTGCAGGTTGCTGGGGATGATGACTGAATCCCTGAGGACAGATTCCTCAGCCACACCCAGGTGCTGAGCCACGTCTCGGGAGGTGCTGCGTGTGGCAGTGGCTGTGAGGCCCAGGAAGCAGTGCACGCCCGCGTGTTCCCGTAGCACCTATGTGGGAGGCAGTGGTGAGTACACCCTCCCACCACCCCTGCCTGCTCAGCTACACCCTGAACAAGGCTCACCTTGCAGATGCGGAGGTAGCAAGGCCGGAAGTTGTGAGACCACTGAGAGAGGCAGTGGGCCTCATCGATGCAGGCGAAGGCGACTGGGGGCAGCCGAGACAGGCAGGCGGAGGCCCCAGCCCCAAGCAGCGCCTCGGGGGCCAGCATCAGCACCTGCACCTGGGCCGCCCAAGCCTGAGGAGGGCCGAGTCAGGGGCACCACCCAAGGGCCTGCCTGCCACCCCAGCCCAGCCCGCCGCCCAGCCCCTTCACCTTTCTCAGGGCAGAGTCTCGCTGCTGTCTGGCCATGCCTGAGTGGATGCAGGCCGCCTTCAGGCATGGGGGCAGGCCAGACACCTGCAGGCGAGGGAGCACAGCGCGCTGCAGGCGACGCGGCCCTGGTTCTTCCTCAAATGCTTCTCAGAGTTGCTCAGACCACCAGCTACCACTGTTTCCACCCCAAGCCCTCCAGGGAGAAAAATACCCAGATCCTGGGTTCTACAGCTAAGGACTGAGAGCCACCTGTGGATCTCAGCTCAGGGGCAGCGGCACACAGGCTCCAGGGGCGAAGGCCCTTGCTTCTGGCACCGATGTGCATGGGGGTGGGCCTGGGTTTGGCCAGCCTTGTCGCTGCTGCCTTTGGGCCACTGCCAGGCTTGGGGCTGCAGACAGAGCTGGTGAGCTGAGAAGCGCAGAGCTCAGCAGCTCCAGGGTGGGCCTGGCTAATAATTAGCATCCCAAAGAGATTAGAGAAGCCCGGGGCAGTTCTTCCTGGCCACCCACCTGGTTGTCCATGAGTGACAGGAGAGGAGAAACCACAAGTGTAAGGCAGGGGCTTCGCCGGGCGTAGAGCAGTGCCGGGAGCTGGTAACACAGCGACTTGCCAGCGCCAGTGGGCAGCACCAGTAGTGTGGACACACCTGGGTGGGAAAGAGGCTCAGTAGTGCCTCTGTGGGGCTGGGCCCCCTTTTTGCCTCCGACGCAAGCTCACCAGACAGGATCTGCATGACCACATGCTCCTGCCTCGGCCGGAAGGATCGGTGCCCCAGCTGCTCCAGTGCCTGGAAAACCTCAGCTGGTGTCTCTGTGGACACAGGTTTTGGTCAACATGGCCCCAAACTGATCCTCAGTAAAGGCTCTGGGCTGATAGGCATCTGCTCACCTACCACCTGCCCCGAGGGTCCCAGAGGGTAGAGTGGCAGCACTCTGTGGGGTGGGCAGGGCGCCTGGGATACACGCTGCTCCATAGGCACCATCTGCTCAGGCCCAGCAGGCTCTGTGCCTTCCTCAGCCACTGGGAGCAGACAGGAGAGAGGGCAGTGAACCCCAGGCAGGGCTGGTCTCATTCCAGCAAGGCCACTGGCTGTAACTTCCTCTCCACACCATCACTCACCAAGGAGTTGGCAGTAGGCGGTGCCCCCACTCTGGGCTACTTCCTCCAACGTGGGCAGGGTCTGCACGGTATCCTCATTCTTACCACCCACCTTTTGGGCAGCAAGGACAGATTCTAGGCCAGAAGTAAGGTTAGTAAGGCCTTTCGTTTGAGCCACAAATGCCCTTCCTGAAAGACTGCAATGCCCGCCCCAAGCAGTGCTGGCCCAATCTCCCATCCAAGGCAGAGGCCTCACCGGGGTGGGGGCACTGGGATGCCCAGTGGCCGTGCTGCCCACAACAGAGGCAAGAATCCTTAACTGTGGCTCTGGGCTGACCACCCGCAAAACACTTCGCTTTCTTCTGCCACTTCTGCTTCCACACCTGAGGGGCCACAAAGGGTCACAGGACAGGAGGCAGGAGGGATGAGGGGAGTGCCTGCCCCCATCTCACCTGCTTGCGGAGGAGCCTGCCATGCAGGGCCTGGCCCCGCACGTAGCGTTTGTGCTTCATGCTGAGCCGCACGTAATTACCCCCTCTCCCGATGGCTGGCCTGGAAGGGATGCACAGTTGGGCCATGTCCAAAGCCCTCCCCCCGGGTTCAACTCAAGGCGACCCCGCTGGGAGGCTGAAGCTGTGGTACCTGGGGGCTGTGGGGCTGCTGGGAGGCTGTGCCTGCCTGGGATCCCCTGGACAGCCTTCTGCATGTGCCATGGCCCCTGCTCTCTTAGATGGGTGTCCCACTTGGTTGCCATCCTGCTGGTCCTGTGCAAGGCTCCCTTCTACCTCCTCACGCTGTCTCTGCTTCTTGTCTTGACTGTTGCCATGCTGGGGACTCCCTACACTGACTCCAGCTGCCTGTAGGGCTGGAACCTCTAGGCCCCATAAAGGTGCCTGAGGGCCCATGCTGGGCCCAGGGATGGTTGGGACACCTGAAGTCGGAGGCTGCAACTCCTCTGCACCCAGGCCAAGCTGGCAGTCCTTAGAAGCCCCCAGAAAATCAGAGGCCCTGTCATGACACCGCTGCAGCCAGCCGGGGTCTAGGGAGCCCAGCTGCAGGCTCAGGGACTCCCGCAGTTGCTGGAGCCGACCTGGCTTCAGCTGGGGCCTGGGAGGCTGGGGGGCCACCGCACTGGCTTCTTCTGGAGAGCTGGGGACAGCCTCTGCACCTGGTGGTCCTGGGGAGGCCATCTTGGACAAGAGTCTTCGCGGAGGTCGGGGTATGCGCCCCATGGGTGGTCCAGCCTGGGGTGGGGGGGGGGAGCAGACCAGCAAGCAGAAACTGGGACCTCTGGGCTGCAGCGGACTCTGACACCGCCGGTCTCCACCTCGACGGCGAGGCAAGGTGAGACCAGGTGGGAACAGAGGGAGCTGAGAACACAGGCTGGGTCTGAACTCTTCTCAAGGGCTGTGTCCTCCTGGTCGATGCTGGAACTGGGAGTGTGTGCGCAGGGGTGGGGAGGGTAACAGGAAGGGGTGTCTGATGATCCTGTCCCTGGGGTGACGGCAGCTCTGAACCCACTGTGGACATGCAGCCTGCCCAGCCTCACGCTTACCTGCAAGGTGCCCTTTAGATTGGCCTTAAGCCTCAGGCCATAGTCCTGGACAGATTCCTGGGGACTCGGCCCTGGGTGAGGACGGGGACTCCGAGTCGCAGCCCGATTCAGGTGAGACCCCCAGCAGCTGGACTCCGGCACCTGCAGGAGACAGTGGGGTCCCAGGCCAGGAAAAGGCTGGTGTGCCGGACGGAGGGGTCTCCAGTCCCGCTTCCACCCTGCCCAGTGGTCTCCACAAGTTCTGAGCCTCACGGAGACTTGGCCACGCCACGACTCCTCGTGGAGGCTGGGTGTCGGGGCTCGGATACCTCCGCCGCCGCCGCGGAAAGCGACTTTTCGGGGCCGCGGAGCCCGACGTCGCCGGCCTTGCCCAAGGCCTCTTTCAGGGCGCGGTATTCCCGGTAGAGCGCTGGGGGCCGGGAAAAGGGGTCAGCGTCGGATGGGCTCGCTGCACCTCCGCCGCTGCCTCCGTCCCGCGCCCTCGCGCTTACCGCGGGTCTCCTCGGGCGCGGCCTCCACGTCCTCCTGAGAAAGGACAGCGTCAGCCAGGGGCCGCACCCTCAGCTCCCCGCTCCCGGACAGCCCGCACCTGGCCTGGCCGACGCCCGCGCCTCCGCTGGAAAGCGCGCTCCCACGCCTGCAGTCGAGCTCGGACGTCCCGCAGCCGCTCCATGGCGGGCGCAGGCCGAGACCCGCGCCCCGCGAATCTCCCGCCCCGAGGGCGACGCCAGCTGCCAGCCAATGGGGGTGCTCGGCGGGGCTGCGCGGCGGCCGCTCTGCCGGGACAGCCAATCCGCGGAGCCCTAGCGGGGCGGCCAATGGGGGGCGCAAACGTCATTGCGGTGCGCGGCGGCGCTGGGCGGGACGCAGCGGGCGGCGAGGCGGAGCCGGAGGCGGCGGCGGCGGTGGCGGCCGTGGCGGCAGTTGGGCCGGTGGTCGCGGGCCGTCGCTGGGGAATCCAGTGGCGCGGTGAGCGTCGCGGCCCTGCGTGGCCGCGAGTAGCGGGTGCGTGCGCTCGGGGCGGCGCCGCCCGGGAGGCGGGGGCGGGACCCCGGGCAGTGCGGCTGCAAGTGGGAAAGGACTAGGAGCCCGTGCTGGGCTGAGCGACCTCCGGCCCCGAGGGGCAACACGGCGGCTTCGAGGGGCAGACCCGCCCGAGCGGCGGAGGGCGTCAGGTTGAGCGCTTCGCGCGGCTCGTGGCCGGGAGCAGCCGGGCGGGGGCGTCCTCAGGGAAGCGCCGGGAGCCGCGGCGGGCTGGCGGCAAGGGGGCGGCGGCCACCGCAGAGGCTCCTTCCACGGGGACCACAGTGGCTGCTTCCGTTTCCTCTCGTGAAAGGTGCTCGGTGGTCTGTCCTGTCACAGCGAGGTACGGATCTTCCTCGAGAGATTTGTCCCCAGGCAGAGCGAGGCCGAGGGTTGGCGTCCAGGGATTCTCAGGAACCCGTGCCTCGAGGACTTATGTATAAGCCCGCAAAAGCTGGGGCTCTGGGGCCACGCTGGCCGCCCTTCCCCGAGCTCATCACCCAAGTTGTGACCCTGGTCGAGCAAGGCCTTGGTCTTAGTTTTCTAAGGTTTCAGGGGGATGATGGAAAGCAGTTTGGAGGATGTGTCTGGCACACAGTCTGCTAACTGTCGTTGCTGCTGAACTCAGCAGCAGAACTGACACCGAGGTACCCCGTGGCCTCAGGCATCTTCTGTGTCCCCATTTCGGCTTAGGTGGCCCTTCAGCAGCTGCCTCTGTCTAACAATCCCTGGCCCAGGGCCTTTGGAATTCCGAGGGTCTGAGACCTGGTCTCAATATGGTTCTCCAGGGAACACGGAGGTGTTTATAGACAGGTGGCAAGAACCTCGGTGGGTGAGGTTTGCTCTCTCCGTTTGTGTAAATCTCCAGGGTCTCCATGCTTGGCAGTATTTCTGGATGATAGTAGGATTGGGAATCTTGTTGAGATCTTTGGTTACTCATGCAGAGTCAATGTTCCCTGGGTTCCAGTCCCTTTTACGTGACTTTGTGTTTATTAAGTTACATTTGTGCTTGTAATCCCTCTGCCGTGCGGAATCCAAGGCAGCCTGCCAGAGCCCCTCAGGAAGGTGGAGGAGAGAGAGATGTTCATCACCTGCCTCTGTCTGGCCCCCTGGGAGTAACCACCACCTCTAGTGCTTGTGTGTTGGGGAGGGGCCTCTACTTTGCTCTGCTTTTGAGAACAGGAGTATGTTTGCTAAGAGGTTTTATGATTTGAGAGGCCTGAGGTATAAGTGACAGGGCTCTTGCAGAGCAACAGCCATCAAAAGCACACCCAGTCAAGCCTGTCACCTCTGGCGCTGTGCCGTTTATGTACTGCTTGGTGGTCTTTTCCTCTAAAGAAGCCCCTATACTTCCAGAGGGCAGTGACTGAAGATTGGCCTTGTTTCCCTTTCCTGGCTGCCCAGTCAATTGTTAGGCACCTAGCACTTGCTCTTCAAGTGCCATTGTCCTCTACTCGGTACCAGCTCTGTGCCAAGCACCATGCTAGGCGTCCCCACTGCCAGTACATGGAATGGGCTTTGGCTAGGCAGTGGCCTGGGGTCTGCTGTCCTCACTGAAGGGGCCTTCCCTTGCAGGTGGCCTCCCAGACGGCCCAGCGCCATGCACACGCTTATGTTCCTGAGCACACGGCAGGTGCTCCAGTGCCAACCAGCTGCCTGCCAGGCCCTGCCCCTGTTGCCCCGAGAGCTGTTTCCCCTGCTGTTCAAGGTGGCCTTCATGGACAAGAAGACTGTCGTGCTGCGTGAGCTGGTACACACATGGCCCTTCCCGCTGCTCAGCTTCCAGCAGCTGCTGCAGGAGTGTGCTCACTGCAGCCGAGCCCTGCTGCAGGAGCGGCCCAGCACAGAGAGCATGCAGGCTGTGATCCTGGGACTGACAACCCGGCTCCACACCCCAGAGACTGAGGCCAATTCGCAGTCCCTCTGCAGGTATGGGCTCACCCGAGGGGTCCTCAGGCTTAAGGGGGTGCAAAGAGGGTCCCCCAAGAGGTTTCAAGCTAGTGCAGGAATGGGCACATTGCTGCTGTCCCAGGGTGGCTGGGAGTGGGTGTGTGGGCTGTGCTCCCTTGCCTCCTGCCTCAGCCCACCTGTGCTCCCAGGAAGCATGCACTGCGGGTACTGGACATGACGGGCCTCCTGGATGATGGTGTGGAGCAGGACCCTGGCACCATGAGCATGTGGGACTGCACGGCAGCTGTGGCCCGCACTTGCATTGCACAGCAGCAGGGCAGGACTGTGGAGTCCCAGGTGGCTCCTGTGCCTGTGGAGGTGCGTGTGGATCTGCGGGTAAACCGGGCATCCTACGCGTTCCTGCGGGAAGCTCTCCGCAGCAGTGTGGGCAGTCCGCTGCGGCTCTGCTGCCGGGACCTGCGGGCTGAGGACCTGCCCATGCGCAACACAGTGGCCCTGCTTCAGCTTCTGGACGCGGGCTGCCTGCGCCGTGTGGACCTGCGCTTCAACAACTTGGGTCTGCGCGGCCTGTCCGTCATTATTCCGCACGTGGCCCGCTTCCAGCGCCTGGCCAGCCTGCGGTTGCACTATGTGCATGGGGACTCGAGGCAGCCCTCTGTGGATGGCGAGGACAACTTCCGTTACTTCTTGGCCCAGATGGGCCGCTTCACCTGTTTGCGGGAGCTCAGTATGGGCTCATCTCTCCTCTCAGGGCGGCTGGACCAGCTGCTCAGGTGAGGGGCCCCCACGACTGCCCTGTCCCTTCCCTGACCCTGCCTGTTTGTGACTCCTTGTGTCCTCTACAGCACTCTGCAGAGCCCCCTGGAGAGTCTGGAGTTGGCTTTCTGTGCCCTGCTGCCTGAAGACCTGTGCTTCCTGGCACGGAGCCCCCATGCTGTTCACCTCAAGAAGTTGGACCTGAGTGGCAACGACCTGTCTGGCAGCCAGCTGGAGCCCTTTAAGGGTCTGCTGCAGGTGGCAGCAGCCACGCTGCTGCACCTTGAACTGACTGAGTGCCAGCTTGCTGATACCCAACTGCTAGCCACACTCCCTGTGCTGACCCGATGTGCCAGCCTCCGCTACCTCGGTCTCTATGGCAACCCACTGTCCATGGCAGGCCTCAGGGAACTCTTGCGGGACTC
The DNA here is from genome assembly GCF_040802235.1 of Manis javanica. Taxonomy (NCBI): domain Eukaryota; kingdom Metazoa; phylum Chordata; class Mammalia; order Pholidota; family Manidae; genus Manis; species Manis javanica. The sequence goes on from NC_133157.1 coordinate 226,636,182, forward strand.
GGTGGTGCAGGCTGAGCTGCGCACAGTGGTGCACCCCTTCCCTGTGGATTGCTATGAGGGCCTGCCCTGGCCACCGCCTGCTTCTGTCCTGCTGGAGGCCTCCATCAACGAGGAGAAGTTTGCCCGTGTGGAGGCTGAGTTGCACCAGCTGCTGTTGGCGTCAGGCCGTGCGCATGTGCTCTGGACGACAGATGTCTATGGGCGCCTGGCAGCAGACTTTTTCAGCCTGTGACATCCAGGCTCTGGCTGAGAGACAGGTGCCCTGGCTGGGGTCCAGGAGGCCCCCTCCCTGCCTTGGATAGACATCTGTCACTGGGACCCTGGTGGAGGCCTAGAGGCCTGACACAAAGGCACTGGTCTCTGATTCCCTTGCTCCTGGGTGCAATTTGAGCCTTTCCATGCTTTTTGCAGCTCTGTGTGCAGATTGCCTTGCACCTGCTCCCGTGACTGGCTGAGTGTTTGTGGACCTGGGGGCTGGATTACAGGCCTGCTTGGTTTAGCTGCACTTGGTCCTGTTTGGAATGTTACTGGGGCTCCAGCTGTGAGCTGAGAGGTTGTCCTCTCTGGGCTCTTCTCAAGAGCAGACTGCTGTGGGGTTGAAGCTGGGTCCCCATGCACCCAAGGGCCTCACAGTTCTCCCTTCTCTGGCACCAGGGGACCAGCTGTCGTTGGCTGGGCTTTGGGGTCAGAGGGTGTCATTAAGGTACAATGTGCAGTGTGTTTGGAACTTAAATTTGTGGCTGTTTTTTCTGTCCTAATTGGTCAGAATAACTTATCCCTGCCTCTGCTGTCTCTCCCAGCATGACCACTGGGCAGCAGCAATTTTCCAGTCTGTTGCCCCTTCTGCTTCCCTAGGTGCCTCCACCAGCTTGGCAGCCCATGTGGGCACCTCTGCAGTCGGTGGTTCCTTCACCCTGGGGAGGCCTATCATCCTCCAGCGCGGTGGGGCCAGGGTCAGGCCCTGCAGAGCCAGAGGTTGGGTGATTCTGGAAGGGGTCGTTTCTAGAGGGCCTCACTGGGGGTGTTGGGAGCCTCTCTGGTCACCCTCCGTTCGCACCCGAGGGCTTCTCTTTGAGGAGCGGAGGTTCCGCAGGAGCCTGCTCACCAACCCTGGGCCCCACACACGTCTCGCCGCACACTACGCAGCTTCCACCCTTTACTGGTTGCGCCGGCGCATGCGCGAGGCGAGTCCACGGGACGTACGTCATCAGCTCGCGCCGCGCGCCTTGCCCCCGCCCCTCAGCCGCGGATCTTATAGTCGGCGGGCGGCTGCAGCGGAAGCTCCTGCGCAAGCCCGGGCGCCCCGCCCTCGGCCACCTCCACCGGGCCCTCGGCGAAGAGTGGTTTGGAGCGATCGATGACGAACATCTCGTGGCCCCTCTCGTCGCGAAGCTCCTCGAGCTGCGCGAAGGTGCAGGGCCCGTCCGAGTAGTCGTTGACGAACAGCGCGCCCTCTCCCGGCGGCCCCGGCGACTTTTTCCGCCTGCGCCGCCGGCGGCAGATCAGGGCCGCCAGCAGCAGCGCCGTGAGCGCCAGCAGCGCGATGGCCGCCGCCACGACTGTCTGCGTGGCCAGGCCCAGGGCGCGGAAGGCCATGCTGCCCGCTTCGTGCAGGATCTCGTGGCTGACAGTGCCGGCGGCCGGGGCCGGCGGAGGCGCCGACTGCAGCCGCTGCTGTTGGGACAGGTTGACCAGAAGCTGGAAGGGCACGCGGGCGGCGCCGCCGGCGTTGGAGGCCTCGCACTCGTACCTGCCAGCGTGGGCGAGGGTGATGTTCGTGAGGAAGAGCATGCCGCTGCCCGTGTCGGAGGCCGCATGCCCACCCGGGCCTGGTGACCCGCCTTCTGGCCGGGCCTGGCCCAGCGGCTGCCTCTCGCGGGGCTGGGCCATCTTTCTCCAAGTCACCAGGGGCTGTGGATACCCGGAAGCCTGGCAGGCAACCCGCAGGTCCTCACCCAGGTTGGCTGTCATCTCCAGCGGCTCCACATGCACGGAGGGCGGGATGCAGATGAGGCTACTGCCAGATACATCCAGGAGACTCTGAAGTGCCAAGCGCGGGGGCTCTGCACACGTGATCTTCCTGTCCCTAGAGCTGAGCAGCCGCTGGCCCCTCTCCTTGATCCAGGCTCCCAGCCAGTGCAGGGCACAGTCGCAACGCCACGGGTTCTCTGTGGACAGAGCAGTGGTGGGTAGGTGGCTCAGGAGAGGCCCCAGAACAGCTGGACAGTTGAGACTCTGTTGGCCAGAGCACTTCCCACAGAACTGGGGAACCTTGCCACCCATTCTCCGACCGAAAGCTCCTTGGAATTTGAGCACGCTCTCATACCGCCCTTTTAGTTCTGTGAAGGCACATTCCAGTTGACTTCACTGATCTCTTAAAGCCCCTGTTCCTCTGAAGTCTCTCCTTACAAGTCCCACTACTTTAGGGGAGCCTGGGTGTCACATAGACATCCCACAAGAACTAAAACCTTGCAAATCTTGCTGGCCTTGTTTTCAGATGCTGTCACTTGGAAATGACCCCCGTACCCAACTTCCGACCCTGACCTGGTCTCATCTTTCCAGTGTTTGCCGACCTGCCGTCTGATGGGTCCAAAATATTCAAGCCCCTCACCTGTCTGTTCTGTTCAGGAACTTCTACCTTTTCTGTGTTTCTCAGACAGGGTCCCTGAGATATGCCCCTACCAGCCTGACCCCTAACAGCCTTCCACCATGGCTGCCGGTGGTGGCATGGCCCTCCAGACCACTGCCGGATCGACTTGCAACTCAGAGTCACTGTCATTAAAGCCCCCTCTATGCCTGGGCCTGCTTGGTACTGACACCGCTGTGGCAAAGGAAGATACCTTTACGTTAGTCCCCTTGTCCCCAGAAAGAGGTACCTGTGAGGTGCAGGACCTGCAGGCTGGCCAGAGGCTGCAGGGCCTCATGGCTGATGGTACCCAGCTGGTTCCTGCTGAGGTCCAGCAGTGCTAGTGAGGAAAGCCCAGCCAGGGCATGGTCCTCCAGCAGCTCAATGCTGTTCTCCTGAAGGTGCAGCTCCTGCAGTCGCTGAAGCAGGGGTAGGTCATTAGAGAAAGGGGCCCTGGGAGACAGGCCCCATCTTACCAGGCTAGACTGGGTTGACCCTTTCACTTCAGCCAGGCAGGGCAGCTGGAGGTACAAGAAGGCCCCTTCCCTTCTTACCAACCCCGCCTCCCTGCTCCCTCACCCTCACCGGCAGGTGCAGGAAGGTGAAATCCAGCAGCCGCACCAGCTGGTTGCCAGCCAAGTAGAGGGCACGCAGCTGGGCCAGACCGGCAAAAGCGCCGACACGCAGGCCCCGCAGCCTGTTGCCAGTGAGCGCCAACTCGAGTAGACGCGACTGCGCGTGGAAGGTGCCTGACTCCAGGGCACGTAGGCTGTTGTTGTGCAGGTAGAGACGGCGCAGGGTGGCGAGGGGCGACAGGACGCCGGGCTCTAGGTGTGCGATGGTGTTGTCTTGCAGGAAAAGCGTCTGTGGACCGGAGGGAGTGCATTTACCCCACTGAGGGAGACTCCCTCTTAACTAGGGGGCAGCAGCACCCACCAGGACGCTCACACACGTCCCTCCGTGTCGCGGGCACCCCATCCCGTGGCCGGCGGCCCCACGTCGTGCCCACCTGCGTCCCAGGAGGGATTCCGGGCGGGACGACGCGCAGCCGCAGCGCGCCGCACTCCACCGTGGCGCTGTAGCAGCGGCAGGCAGCCGGGCAGCCGGCGGCGCGGGGCGGGAGACCGGGCAGCGCCAGCAGCGCCAGCAGCAGCAGCGGGGACGCCGCCGGGGCCATCTCTCGCGGGACTGGCCGCAGACCGCGGAGCCGCGGCCTCTTCGCAGTCTGGCCCCAGATGGGATGTGCCTCCTGAAACACAGGGTGGCGGGCTGCCCCTAACATTTCAGAGCCAGCAAAGAGCATAGAGCGAGGCCAGAATTCTGCGCCTAATTTTTGAAAAGTTACAAATCAGTTCAAGAAATTGACAGATAAAACGTTGGCTTTCTTCCTTTACAAGAGAAAGATCTGGGGCATCCGGTTCCAACTTAGAATTTCTGATGTTCTCTGAGTCTTGCTACCCAGGCCACGCGGGGAGAGCCAACCCCACTTCACTCCCTTCTTCCATCGCATCTCTCCCTGGCACTGTGAGGGGCTTCCTGCTATTGAACATGGCTTTCTGGATTCCATTGCCCTCTACACCCTAGCAACCAGCCACTCCTTGAGAAACGGTGCAAGGTATAGGCTTGGGAACGTGTGGGTGGTGAGGCCCAGGGCCTGGTTACCCAAGCATGGGTTAGAAGGGGAAGAGTAGCCTCTGGGAAGACATGTTCCCTTGTCCACATGGACCCCTGCCCCCGTGGAGGCTGGCATGAGCCCTTGTAAGGCCCAGAGCAGAAGTCCCTTCTGTGCCCACAAGGCCTAAGGTCCCATGCTGCCAGTGTCCCGGTCCTCACCTGACCTTGACCCAGCATTAACTCTAGTCTTTCCACCCCTAGAAATCATGCTCTGTCTCCACGCTGGACTTGCTGTTGTGACACCTGTTGATGGGGGACATGGGCAGAACTGGTCTCCCAGCCACAGGAAAATGAAGGCATGGCTTTGTCCAGCTACTACCCCAGCCCTCCTAGGGGCAGGTATGGGTGGAACAGCTTTACTAGAATTAGGGCTTCTACTCAGAGAGATCTGAAAACTTGTCAGAGACTTGGGGGATGAGACAATAGGAAAATCAGTTCAGAAGCCACGGGCCTGTTTTCCATGCTGGCTCCCAGAAAGGGGCCTGTCTTTGGGAGTAGGTGGAGCCCTGGAATGGCTAGGGTGCGAAAGAGGGGCCTTGGGCTGCAACTGGGTTTTAAGTGTAGTTTACCAAGTGGGCTATGGGAACAGCTGCCTTGACTGCAAAGGAACATGTAATGTATTAGGGGTTTATATACTTGCAGCCGTGATCCTGGAGAAATGGGAAAGCTTGGGTCTAGTTAACAGGCACGAGACCAGTTTTAAAGGTGGAGACCAGGACTGAAATGTCAGCCAGTCTGGCGCCAGGGATGGCAGAACTGAGGATGTGCTGTCTCCAGCTCCACCTCAAATGTTCCCCACTCTTAACACCTACCTGTTCACTAGGTCTCCCCTGCTAGCAACTGTGAGTCAGGTGGAAAGGTACTAATTGGCTTTGGTGTTTAGATATTGTTCTAAGTTGTAACTCACATGATTATTTAAAGCACTAGAGATACGCAGGCACAGCAAAAGTTTAATGGAATAGATCTGACCCAGGCAGAGGCAGTTCCCTGGTGTCTCAGGATGCATGAACTCCAAGAAGCTGGGGGCATTCTCTGGGTTCCTGGGATCCATTTTCCTGAGCAAAAGGGCTGGCCCAGGGCTCCCCCACCCATCCTCCAGGCAGCAACGCCTCTCAAGTAGAGAGGTTCTTGGCCTTCTCAGGCCTCAAGGCACTGCTGTTCACACGGATGCCCCTAGATGCTGATCTGTGTAGAAGGGCCCAGCTTGGCCTGGGATGCGAGGGGAAGCAAGCCCAGGAATTCTTTCACCCTTCGGACAACCCTCTAATCCGGCTGGGCAGGGGGTGGGGCGTCACACACAGGATTCGGCGACTGCTGTCACTGCCTAGGGCGCGCATCTGTGCGGGGCTTGAGGGGAGAGGAAAGAAACCCTGTGACCCCCTCGGGTGCCTCCATCCCCCGCGACGTCCCCTGTACCCCCCCTCCAGAGCGCCCCCTCCCGGGCAGGGCCTGGTCCCCACCCGGTCGGCCCCCACTGCCACCCATCGTCCGCTGACCTTGGGCCGGGCGCCCCCTCACCTGACGCTCCCGCGGCGCGGCTCCCCGCTGAGCCTGCGGCGGGCGGGGACGGGACGAGGGGCGCCACTCGCGCACGCGCACTGGGGCCCCGCGCCTCCCCCTGTCCACCCAGGCCTGGCGCCGCGAACGCGGGCCGAATCTGAGGACGCCTCAGAACCCGGGTGTGGAGAGAGAGGGTCCCGCTACCTGTCCCTCCCCGCAGGAGGGGCTCAGGCCGCTGTAGCACCACGGACAGCGCCGGGAAGGCGGGGCCGCGGCGCCCTCCTCTGCGCACGCGCACTCGGCCGGTGCGCGGCTCTCCGGGTGGGGCGTGCGCAGCGACTCGGGCCGGAAGCACCGAGGCGCCGGGGGCGGTGCCCGTCCTCCCGCTGCTCAGAGTGGCGGGGCGGCTAGCAGAAGCGGGGTCAGATCCATGGTAAGGGCGAGGCGGCGGCCTTGCCAGCACACGTGCGAGGGCAGCCCCGGAGCGCCGGGCGCGTACTCGAAGCAGGCGCTGAGCTCAAAGGCCAGGGCGGATCGCACCAGGCCTACGCCGCCCGCGCGCTCTGGCGCCGGGTGGTAGAGGCGCCCATTGGCGGCAAGAGGCAGCAGCCGCGCCGGTTCAAAGGGTACGGCCAGGGCCTCGCCGCCGCCGCAGTAAGAGAGGAGCGGGGGCCACGGGCCCGCGGCCAGAAGGTGCGTGAAGACCACGGGCCGGTCTTCGCAGCGCAGGAAGTTGCGCTCCTTGCCGCAGAGTGAGAGGAAGGGGAAGGAGGTCTCGTAGCGCCCGCTGCGGTTGGGTCTCAGGCGAGAGAAGAAGGTGACCAGGAACTGCGGGTCTAGGAGGGCAAAGAGCTTGGCTGTTCACCATGCCGGGCTCCCGAGGCCCTGCTTCCCTAGGTAGGAGGCTCGCCCTGGCTTCAATCGAGGCAGTAGGGCTCTTGGAAGCAGGACTCCCACTTTTGTTACAGGCCGCCCGCCAGGGCTTTCCAGAAGGAAAGTGGAGGAGGAGGGCGCAGCAGTACCTTTGAAGCAGGTGGTGAAGTTCTTCATTTTGGAGTCATCCAGGAAAAGCTGCAGACAGAAGAGCAGGCCGTGGCCCTAAGTTCCGGCTGGGAACCCGACAGAACTGGCCTCAGGGCAGGGAGGCAGGAGTGGGCCTGTGTTTGCTTTCCTTGCTCGTCTTGTGCACACCACGTGCAGAAAAGCATGGAAGGTCAACCTGGGGCCCCTGCTGACTACGCCGCACCCTGGGCGGTGCTTCCTCGTGCACAGGTTCCCGGGCTGGCGTCCCTTTCCCGCGCCTCTTTTCTCTTCCTTTTAAGTTTCTAATCGTATGTGCCATCTCTGCAGAGGCTACCTGACTCGTTCTTTCTATATATGTTGGTTGCCCCTGCCAGGGCTTCCAAAACTGGCTTGGCGGCGAGTAGCTGGGGGCCGCAGGGCGGGGCAGGACTTGGGGATGCAGAGTGCGCGGGGAGCAGCCACTTGTTTGAGGCTGGTCGCTGGGAACCTCTCGGGCTGGGACCGAGCTCCCTTATCTCCAGCGTGCCACTCGTTTATCACGGTCAGGTTCACTTACCTTAGACCCAGTCCCCCGCTTCAGGCCCTCAAACCACAGGTGTTTGTCCTCCCCCGCCCCTGTGGGGTCCCGGCCCCACCCCCACCCATCTTATAGCCCCGCCCCATCGCGGGCACCTCCATCCGGCCCCGCCCTCTCGGGGACGCCCAGCCTCTGGCCCAGCCCGACTCGCGTAGGCCCGGCTCCCGGCCAACCTGGCCCTGATGATCCACGTAGTAAAAGTACTCCCGCGTCCGGGGCTCCGGGCTCTGGCCCTGCGTGTAGGAGACGTCTCCGTTCCCACCGCAGGCTCGAGACCCGCGGAATGGCGCTAAGGCCAGGGCCCGGGCCCTGAGCGATCCACACGGCGGCCACATCCTCCCGTTGTGCCGGAAGCGGCCGTGCGGTCACGCGGGGATGGCGCGCGCGAACACGCGCCCCCGGATGGCCGCGGTTTCGCGCTTTGGGTTCCGGCGGCCGTCGCGCTGCTCGCCCGGTTGACCACGCCCGCTTCTCTAACCCTGGGTAGCCCCGCGCCCTGGGCCCGCCCTGCTGTGCGATAGGGGAATGCTGATGTGAGACGGAAACAGGCGAGTTCCGGAGTGGGGAGAAGGGCTGGGACGGGGCGTCAGGTGGGGTATGGCTGCCCCTCCTCCCTCGGAGGCTGGCCGCTGGCACGTGGGTGAAGCACCCGCACTTGCCTGTCTCCTCCACCGTCCCTTAGAAAGCCAGCTGGGTCGGACAGCCTGCCGGTCTACTTAGGTGCTTAATAAAGACGTGGTGAATAATCACTCGGCCTAGAAACCTGTGCCAGGCTGGGGGAGGGCGGGTCAGAAAAAGACACTCCCCCACCTGGGCTTTAGTATGAAGTCCTATATTCCAGGGGGAAGCAGCTGGTTCTGCCCCGTCTACCTGGAGCCTCCTCCCAGGCCCATAGCCTTGTCCCCATTCCCGAGAAGCACAGTCTTGCCGTACCATCCCCCGCCACTCCCCCAATCCTCCCCAGTCCGGTCCACCCAGGTATCCATACCCGCAACCGGCTGGGCGCTGTAGTGCCCTGCCCTGCCCCCAACCCATACCCGTGCAGCTCCACTGCCGCTGGAAGAAGGAACGGGAGGCTACACGCAGTGACCGTGACTGGCAAGTATCCATCTGTATTTATTCACACAGTGTTGTCACTTCTTTAGTCCACGCGTCAGAGTGGGTCTGTGGCCTGGCTGCCCCGGTTCAGGCCCCGAGACCACCCGACTGAGGACACTACCCCAAGGGAGACACCCAGGTGTCAGCAGGGCTGGGCTTTTGTTTTTAATAAATAAAAATTCAACTCTAAAAAAAATACATATATATAAACGGGAGAAATTAAGTTTTACAATAATTGGAACTCAAAATTCCAAAATGGAAAATGTACAAACTGAGAATCTGGGCAACCCCAACCCCAGCTCTGGCCATGCAGAAGGGCAGTCCTGGGTGTCCCTCTGGTCCCCCAGACTCCAGCCTCTTCCCTTATCTGCTGTAGACCCCGGATGGGGATGGGGCAGGGTTTGGTTTTTGGTCAGAAGCCAAGAAAGTGAAGAAAATGAAAGAATACTAACTTGCTCTGCACAAAGGTTGGACGAGGACTTTTCGAGATCAATAGCATCTGGGTTAAAACTATGTCATTAGCAAATTTAGTTCTTAAATCTTTCGTTCTATTTATATCTCTATTCACAGGCAGGCTGATGTGCAGGATAGACTCTGAATTTATAGTTATACGAAGAAAAAATACTCTTCCCCTCCCCCACCCTGCCCCAAGAATGCCTACCCAACCCTGCCCCCACCATAGAAGACTTTGGTTTGGGGGTCTCCCATCACCCAGGCCGAGCCTCGTGGGGGCCTGGCTCTGGTGGTGAACAGCTCGATGCCTGGAAGCCCCCAAATTCCCGGCAGTCACCACGTCGGAGGCCACTGGTGGCAGGGATGTGGAGAGTGGGGTGCAGGAGCTGGGGAGGGCAGAAGCTGCGGGCCAGGAGACAGAGAAGGCCGAAGGCCGAGGCCAGAATCAGGCAGCTCACCGCGGGGAAGGGTGGCTTGTGCTCTCTGGCCGGCCCGGGAGGGGCAGTGTCACTTGGCTCCAGGGCGTAGAAGGCACTTTCTCGGGACTGACCCGCGGCCCGGCAGTGGGCAGGGCGGTGCCCACGAAACTGGCCACGAAGCAGGGGGCCAGAGGCGCCCTTCCCGCAGGCCCTCTGCCCTGGCTGCACCCTCAGGCCCAGGGCCTGGGTAGGGGAAATGGGGGAGTTTCAGGGCTGGGGCCGTCATGGGCGGAGCCTGGCATGCTACCTCCGCGGCTGGGGCGTTCCCTCCCTCCTACCGCGTGCTCCCGAGCCCGGGCGCACCCGAGCTTCGGCTCTGTCTCCACTCTCGGTCCTTCGCTGCCTACAGCTATAGCACGCCCTCCATGAAGCTGGTGTCCAGGTGCTGGATGAGCACGCGCAGGAAGGACATCTCCTTGCGAGTGTTCTCGAAGATGACGCGCGGGTCGTCCGAGCGGCAGCGCAGGCAGTTGGGTGCCATCACCATGGCCAGGTTGCTGACGTCCATCTTGGTGATGGCCACGTTCGCCGGCTGCACGAACACCTGCTCGAGGGGAGGGGGCAGGGGAGGAGAGGAGGGTAGGGGCGGGGCGGGGCTCGAGGGGAGAGCCCGGGGCGGGACTCGAGGGGCGAGCCCGGGGCGGGGCTCGAGGGGCGTGCCCGGGGCGGGGCTCGAGGGGAGAGCCCGGGACGGGGCCCGCGCGCACCTGGAGGAAGCGGATGAGGTAGCACAGCACCAGGCGGTTGATGCGAGGCAGGGCGTGCACTACGGCCACGGCGGCCTCGGGGCTCTCGTAGTGCGCGATGCACTGCTCGTAGAACTCGTGCGGGATCAGGGGCTCCTCCAGCTCCCGGTACCAGAGCTTCAGCAAGGACGCTGCGAACACGGTGGGGCTCAGCGGGGCCCCGGCGGAGCTCGGTGGAGTGGAGTACCCGCCTGACCAGCGGCCAAGGGCGTGAAAGGGGCCGTGTGGGCAGGGACAGCAGGCGGCGTGAAAGGCTGGACCCGACTGCAAAGGGTCCTCTGGGCCGAGGTGGGCCGCGCGGCCCAGGCCCTAGTGTGCTCATGGTCCCGACGGCCTGGGGGATTGTGCCAGGAGTGACGGGCGAAATACGACTTCTCAAATGGAAGTTTGTGCAGCTGCGCTGGGCAGGCAAGACAGGAGGGAGGCATCCGGAGACTGTCCAACGGGCAGGCTGATGTCTGTGCTGGAAATGGCCCGGGGAGCCCCGGCAGCACTAGGGGAAGTAGGGGGCGCCCAGCTGCCTGAACTGCCTGCAGCCAGCCTGCTCCTGCTGCCAAGGGGGCTGGGGGCTTACCAGGGACATGGGGGTCCTCCAGGCCGGTAGGCACCTTCCACTGGTCCACCTGTAGCTTCAGGGCGTTCACTTCATCGATGTCCCCAGGGACTCTGTAGAGCACAGGGCAGGTCTCAGGGAGGAACTTGCTAAGGCTGAGAGGTCAGGGCTACTTGTGTCTCTGCTGGCCGCTCCCATGCAGATGCCTTCCTCCGCAGGGCCACTGAAACCCAAACCCTTAAGCCTCGGTGCCCCCAGCTGTCCTGGGACCTGGATAGGTGGGTCACGACAACAGGTGACTGGCCAAGTGCCACCCCTCTTGGGATGGGGCCATCACCCCATTCACAGGTGACAGCTGCTTGCTGGGGACGCCGTGTGGCTGCGTCTTCTTAGGCTCCACCAGGTGCTGTCCAAGTGCCTTCTGGGCCCTGGGTGGCCATTTCTGCAGGGGCACTGTCTCTGGCTAGCCCTCCTGACTGGGTCTGGGGCACTCCCCTGACCTGCCTCCTAAGGTCGGGGACCACCCTACTGCACAGTGGCTGCCCTTTCCTTTGCCTCAGGCTGACCCTACTGGTCCACATGCTGGCCTCTTGGGGGGCTTCTTGGGCTGCTTTGAGCCAGGGCATGGGTCTTCTGACTCCACTGTCCAAGGCTGGGGCATGGAAGTAGGCCCAGTGGGCCTGGTGCCCAGTGGCCCCTGCCTGCCTGAGATACACGATGGTGACACCTGAGGCCCCCACACCCAGGTCCCAGGTTGCGGGGCACCTGAAGATGCCTTCTGTCTGGTCACCGTTGAGTGCCAGCACCTCCTCAGACAGCCGTGTCTGTACCCAGGGCAGCTGCCGGTCAGGGTAGTGCTCCTTCTGCATGCTCATGACCTCCTGCAGTGCGCTGCCAAACATGGACGGGCTGAACACAGCGTTCTTGGCATGTCGAATCTCCTCCACGTTGGGCTTCTTCAGACCCTGCAAGGAGAGCCCAGCTCTGTCTCGGCCCTCCCTCCTCCTGCACTCCCCAGGGCCACCCCTGGCTCGGCTGCCCTCTCCTATCCCTTTGTCCTTGCTTCCCTGTGAACTCCAGGCTTTTGCCCAGTGAGAGCTGGGGGCACCCCCAACTACCTGGTGCCTGAGTCACCAGTGGAGCATCGTGCTTGGCCACCTACAATATCCTGAAGCCTCAAGTCTCCCCACTGGTCACACAGGAGGAAGGTGGAGTGACTCCTGGACAGGCTAGTCTGGGAGCTGCCCTGGGTCCACAGAGGGGAGAGGCTGGTGGACATTGGTTACGTTAGCTTACCCGGAGGGTGGAGGGAGTAAGGAGGGAGAAATCTGGGGCGGTGCAGACAGCAGCTTCTCCAAGTCTGACTGTAGCCAGGCTGGAGCAAAGCATTAATGGGAGATGAGGCTAGGCTTAGGGACACTTAGGGGGCAGCTGCCTTCAACACAGGCGGGCAAGGGTCAGGCACAGGAGGGCCAGAGGGGCTTCCTGGAGACTGGTGGGCTGAAAAGGAGGAAGAGGCAGGGGCACAGACACTAGCAGGGGAGCACAGGAGGTGAAGATGGCCAAGAGTAGCCTGTCACAGGGCCAGGGAACAAAGTCCAGCTATCTGGTGTGACTGAGGCCTCCCTCAGTGTGGAGGGCACTGCTGGGATTGCCTGCCTTTCTGCCCACCCTGAGACAGGCTCGACTGTGGGGTGGCATCTAGCCCTGGTTGCCAGTGCTGGGAGAAGCCCTGGCTTGCCTGGGCGGGTGGCCCACTGTGAGTGGAGGGGCATGTGGTAGTCTTCTGGGCCTGCCTGCACTCCAAGGCCGGGCCTCCCCTGGGTCAAAGGCAGCCTGCTGGGGGCAAGGTCCCCTCCAGCGGGGTGGTCTTTTGGCCCTCCCATGGCCATGTCCACCCTCTGCACCTCACCACTCCAACCAGACAGTGTCAGGTCTGGGGCAGCTGGTGTCGCTGCTGAAGTGTGCCCAGTTACCTGGCTGGTGGCCTGATACCCTGGCCCATCCACATGCCCCTCTGCCTGAACCAGCTCCCAAACCTGGGGTACAAGCTGTGCCCAAGGGTTTCCCTGGCTACTGCCTAGGTGGGTTTCATGCAGCACCCTCTGTACTGTGAGCTGTTTCCCTGCTACCGCCTGAAATGTGCAGGCTGACTGAAGGTGAGCAGGGCCCTCCCCAGGATGTGAAGGCTGCCTACCCAAGCATCCCCACCTCCTTTGGACCCTGTCTAGGTGCCACCAGTGCAGACTGTCCACCCTTGCCTGCTGTCCTGGGAGAAGTTCATACCTTCTTGGCCCCAGTCAGGGCTGCCTTCTGCAGCTTGTGGTAACAGTACTTGGCATATGTGCTTATGGCCACCCCTGGAAAAGAAAAGGTGCTGGTTGGCTTGGCATGGATGTGTGGGAGCAGGGGCTGCAGGTCAGCCAGTGACTAAGAGAAAGCAGCCAGGGAGCAGGAGAGGAAGCTCCCTCAAGAACTCTGGGGGTCCAGGCTGGCCTGTCCAGGCTCCTGCCCACCCCTTGCCCAGGTCAGTGGGTCCTCACTTTCCCAGGCTATGTCCTTTGGAGCAGAAACCCACATGGAGAGGCAAGGGGAACTTCTCTCGCCTCCAGAGGAGCCAGGCCAGGGAAGGAACCCCTCTGCCAGCCCACCCACCTACCCCTCCCAGCGGCCAAGAAGGGCAGGCTTAGCATGAGGCTTATTCCCCCTGAGAAGGCAAAGACAGGACAGGACAGGACCTGGCCTAAGGCCTGCAAACCCCATGCTGTCTTCCCCAGCTGGCCCTGGCAAGCCCCCAAAAGGGTCATTTTTATGTGCAGCAGGCCTGGAGGTGCTCAGTGCCCAGAGTGGTGGGCCAGCACTGGGGGAGGGGTTTGGGGCTGGCTGGACATCAGACCCAGCTCTTCTGCAGCCCTGCCTCCAGCTGGGGACCCTTGGAAGCCCTAGGAGAGGGCCTCAGCCTACAGGGCCCCATGCTTGCTGTCTAGGGCTGCCTGGGCTGAGGTCAGGGGACAAGTGTGGACAGGCTGCCTTGTATCTTCAGCCTTGGTGTCCCTGGGAGGGCAGTGCTGCAGGACCTCCTTTGAGCTTAGCCCCAGGGTTGATGGCGGAAAGGAGGAGGCTGGTCTCTTTCCTCAAGGGAGGGGACTTTCTAAAACTCTGCCCTGCTGTCAGATCTAGTTGGTGGTCACTGGCCGATTGCCGGGCTGCCATTCCTCACCCAGGCGGCTCTCCAGATACAGAGACGAGGGAAGGAGCAGCAAGTGGGGAGCAGACCCCACCCGGTGGATCTGAAGTGGGTGGAGCGTCTTTCCTGGCCTGGCAAAGGGAGGGAAGGAGAAGCAGAAGCGGGACAGAGGACCCACAGCGAGGCCAAAGCTGAGGAGCTGCCCAGGCCCGCGTGGCACAGGCAGGTGACCGATGGACAGCCAGGCTGGAGCACATGCGTCCAGGATCGGGCCTGGCTCCTCCTCCGGAAGGCTCTGTCCCTGCTGGGCCCACCTGCCCCAGCACCCGCTGCCCCCCCACAGGGAGGCTTCTGGGCCCATCTGAGGTCCGAATGCCTGAGTCTTCTTTTAAAAGAATTAGTTTCTGGGGAACATCTGAGGACCTGGGGGTCCGTGACGATCTTTCCATTTCTGATTATCACAAAATAGTTTTGTCATTGTAAGTGGTAAGGGGATTCTTTTTTAGAATGATCAAAATGAAAATAAACATTTCTCAGAGATGTTAAACACTTTAGAATCTGTTTCAGGTCCTTAAGGACCCACAGGCCCTGGCAGTGAATCCTTGCCAACAGCCCCTGGTCAGCCAGCCTGACACACACCTGGGACCTTCTGCCATAGGCTGATGTGGCCCCTTGTTCGGGGAGCAAGTGCTTTAGCAAAGAGGGTCTGGGCTGGCTCTGAACACTCAGAGCCCAAAGAGGGCATGCGGCAGGCAGCAGCAGCCTGGGGCTGACTCACTGCCACACTGGGGGCATGCTTCACCCTCCCTGGGGTGTGCACCCTCTGCCCCTTGTCCTGTCCCAGGCTGGCCTCCCCAACAGGCGGGGTCTGAGGGCCCAGGCCGAGGCTGACACTCTCAGCCAGAGACCTTAGCCACGAGATACAGGCTTCATGTGCTGCTGGGTAGGATGGGGAGGGCGGCATCTGTCTAAGGTGCCCGTGAAGGGCAGACCTCAGAGTCTCATACTTAGTAAGGGCAACATGGCTGCTGACGTCACAGCTTCTGTGGGCAGAGTAGGGGCTGACAGCCTGGAGGCCCTGGACTCTTGGGTGTTTGCTGAGCGCCTTCAGGGATGGGCAGTGTCCATAGCCAGCCCAGGGGAACCTTCGCGGAGGTGTGGGGTGCTCTGCTCCAAGCCCACTGCCCTGTCCTGGCCTCACCAGAATGCCCGTACCTGGTTTTACGGTGTGGGGGAGACAGTGGCCCATGTAGGGGCCAAGAGGCAGCTCGCCCAGAGTCTGTGCTCCTGTGCCCACCATGGGGCCTGGTGCTTCCGAGAGGGCAAGCCTTAGGTTTCCCAGGCTGTCTGGAATGTGCCGCCTCCGCGTGGACCTGCGGGGTGTCGGAGGTCCAGCTCCCCCCTCCCCACCCACCTATATCTGGCTGCAGTGTCCTCCCCGCACCCCCCCAGGTGCCCCCTGCTGCTGTGACAGGACATTGGCGACAGCCTCAGGCAGGAGCTCAGAGCTCTTTCCACTCCTGCCCCAGATGGCATCCTGGACAACAGCTGCCCCTCTCCTGCCAGGGGTAGCATGCAGCCATGGAGAGAGCCTTCTAGAGCAAGGGGTGTTGAGGGTGAGGGTCTGAGAAGAAAAGGCGTTGGGCAGGTGCCAAGGACGCGATGTGCGAAGGTTGGGGGAAGTGGCCAGGAGGGGAAGCAGCCGTGGCAGCAGTGGGATCACCAACTCTCCCCAGTGGGAAGGGCACAGCCTCGGTTAACAGGGCTTCCCTAGAGCTTGGATTGGGGTGGGCACCTTGAGCCAGGGCCCAGGGCCCAGGAGAAGGGCAGGGATTGTGGGTAGGCTGAGAAGCCCCTGGTCTGTGCTAGGGGTCCCAGTAGGGAAGCAAAGCCAGGCTACACCCACTGCTCCAGAGGCGGTCTGGAATGGAGGTCGGCCAGGCAGTGCTTTCCACAGGGCACTCCTCACCCTCACTCACCTGGGTGCCTCCTGTAGCCTCAGCCAGTCCTCACACCCCTCCCCGCCGAGAGCCAGGCATGCAGGTTGGTTGTAAATTGTTCTGAGAACCGTGGGGAAGGCACGGGGCAGGTGTGTGGCCTCTCCCCGGAGCCCCATCAGTGACCTGGGGCCTCCAGCCGGCTCAGAAGGCTGCAGGCCTGATGGTTAGTGCTGTGTCCCACCCCCGCCCAGCCCAGAAGCAGTTAGAGAGAGGAGGCCAGGCGGCCGAGGCCGGAGAGCAGAGCTGTGTGCACGCAGCGAAGGGGCTGCGGGGGAGGCCCTACCATCCGGCTCCTCAACATAGGGCTTGGGTTTCTTTCTCAACTTGGACCTCTTCTTAGCGTTCCTTTCCAGGAGCTCTCTCATGTGCTGTGTCACTGGGGAGCAAAGAGAGCGTGAGGACAGGGCACGAAGCCGGAGTGCGCGCCCACGGGGTCCCGATGTGGCCGTGAGCAGGCCCTGGCCAGCTGGGAAGGGCTGATATCCCTGCTGGGCTCCTCGAGGGGAGACAGGGCCACCGGGCCAATGCCCAGCTCTGGTGCCCTGCAAGGGACCGCTTCCTATTCACCCCATCGCTGATGCTGCGCGCCTGTGCAGATGGCCTGTGGGAGGGTGTGTGGCCCATGTGGCTGGGGAAGGTGCTGGGACCCTTCTGGGCACCGCCAACCAGAAGGTCAGCTCTCCAAGTGCTGGAGGTGGGCAGGAAGGTGCCCCTGCACAGTGGGGGTGGGGGTGGCAGCCAGCCAGCCCATGACTCTCTGGCCCAGCATCTGGCTGTTAAAGGACTGCCTTCAGGGGTCCACGATCCTGAGCGAGTGGAGGGACTCCCTTATGGTGCTGATTTAGGCATACCTCCCACCCTGCATGGAATAACCTGGCACTGCTGGTGTGGACCCCTCATTCCCCTCCATCCTGTGCTCTCTGGAAGGAAGTTTCTATGCCTAGCCCACACGACGGTGGGAGTTATGCTCTCCCTGCCTGATGGTCAACCATCTATGCACATTATTTGTAATTCTGCTCCATGGGTGATACCTATCTAATGATTCATTTATATTAGTATGGGCTTGGGAGTATTCACTTTTGATTATAATGAGTATGACTTTATTTTGTTGCTCAAATTGCTCCAGCTTTGGCCACTGGAGCTCATCCAGTGTCCTGTGTCCTGTCACATGCCCCACCGTCTCCCCGTGTCCCCTCCAGCACACCCGCACTTGGGGCACTGCGTCTTGCAGGGAATGCACCAGCCCAAGCACTGGCTGTGTCTCTAAGGAGCTCTGGTTCCTTGTAATGGGAAATACTGTCGGAAACCCAGGGCTGGGTATCACGTGTGCTCACTGCCCCTGGGCCCTCCTGGCTGAGAGAGCAAAGGGAGACGTGTGTGAAGTCCTTATGCATGTACATCTCTACAGACGACTCCATACGACACCTCCAACTCTTATCTGTCATCACATGGATCCCTCTAGCCTCTTCTCTATTCTCTGCAACTGTTTTATCTTTGCATTCTCTTAATAGTGTCTTTGGAAGAGCAGGAGACTTAATTTGGAGGAAGTTCAATTTATCAATGTTTTTCTCTTATAGATAGTGCTTTCTTTTAATGCCCATATAAAAACACCTTTATCTAATTCAAGAAAACAGATTTTCTGCTCTGTTTTGTTCTAGAAGTTTTATAGTTTTAGGTTTTGAATTATGATCCATTTTCAGTTAATTTTTGTATATAGTTCAAAGTATGGGTTGATGCTCACCTTTTTTCGGGTATCCAAATATCCAAATTGGATATCCAACTCTCCTAGCACCATTTGAGGAAAACACTACCCTTTCTTCACCAAACTGCCTCCGCATTTCTGGAAGCGTGTTGCCCTGTGTCTGGGGCTGCTTTTGGACTCTGTTCTGCCCACTGACCTACTGTTCACCTGCATGCCGACAGCTTTATGACGAGTCATGCAGTCGGCTGCTCTTAGTCCTTCCACTTCATTTTTCTTTATCAAAGGTACTTTGGCTATTCTAAGGGCTTTGTACTTTCTATGAATTTTACAATCAGCCTGTTAGTTTTTAAATTAAAAAAAGAAACTGAAGATTTTGATTAAGGTTGAATTTATAGATAAAGTTGGGTGGAAGTGACATCATCATGCTCACTGAGTCCTCCGATTCACACACAGTACATCTCTCCATTAACTTTGGTCTTGACTTTCGGCAATGTTTTATAGTTTTTAGCATAAAAGTCTTATACATCTTTTGTCAGCTTTATTCCTAAGTTTATCATATTTTTAATGCTTTATAGTAAATGTTACTTTTAAAATATCAGTTTCCAATAGGTCGTTGCAATTATATAGAAACATTAATTTTTATATATTGGTCTTACATACTGCAACTTTGCTAAACTCTTCTATTAGTTCTAGTAGTATTTTACAAATCGGTTATCTGTAAATAAGGACAGTTTCACACTTCCTTTCCAATTAGGATGTCTTTAATTTCTTCTTCATGGACTTTGCACCGGCCAGGCCCTCCAGCATGATGTTCAGTAGATGCAGTGAGGCTGGAGGTCCTGGCCTTGTTTCTGATCTTGGGAGGAAAGCATTCAGTCTTTTACCATTAGATGTGATGCTGGCTACAGGCTTTTTCTTCCCCCCATCCTTTACCTGCAAGGAGGCTGTATTGTAGATTACAAAACCTGAAGGACAAGTTTGTACAGTGACAGGAAGTGCATAAACCAGAAGCCTCCACTCTGCACCTGGAGAGACTTGGAGTCATAATGCGTGGGGATCGATTTAAAGACCTTTTGTACCCACTACTGATAAAACATACTGGGAAGCTGAAAAGAGTTTCACAGTGGTAACATAAAATTCCACAATACTGGATTAGATATTAGAAATGGTGAATTACACTGTCCCTCTGTCCCAGTGGTCTACAAACTTGATATATGCCTTTAAACAAACAAAAAAGTTCATTAAGTTGAGAAACAAGTTTGTGGCCCTAAGCAGCACTCTTTTATGTTGCCTTCTCTACTGTTTTTGTGATTAAAATTCTGCAGTTCTAACAAAGATAGTGAGTCTGATATATGATAATGTCTTTTTACTGCCCTTGACAATTACTTTTGAACAAAGAACATAAGGACATATAATTAGAAGAGGTGGGATATTGTTGGTGCGGCTACACCATTCAGACTAGGTGAAGGGCATACAGTGAGCCCTGGAGTAGCTTTTCTGGAAGGGCTGTGGGGCTCGTCTTCCTGCCTGTTCCAGGAGAACATACTCTCAGAGTAGTTAAGCAGCTAATATAATTAGGCTGGAGGTATTTACTGATAATAAAAAACAAGGGCACAAGGTCTTCCTTGGTGTCATCTTGCCACAGCCATGTGGGCTTGTTGGACTCCGTTAGGGTTCTGTAGTTCTTCAGGCAGTGGATTCTTCCTTGCTGAGAACAGCCCTTAGAGAATGCAAGCTCTATCTGCTGGAGGCATGGCTGAGTTCCTGATTACAGGCCTGTTGAACAGTTTCCGTCTTCCTTATGTCCCACTTCAAAGCAATGACCAGTGTTTTGGGGTCTCCCTTGATAACCACCTCCAAATGCTGACTGGAGAAACCCAGCTCCAGAGCAGGCCTCTCCGCAGTGCAGTGAAGGTCTGGCTCTTAAGTGCGACACTGGAGTAGTCCTCTCTGCTAGTACCTGTGTCAACAGCATCCCTCTTGGCGGGTTGGACCTTCACTGCTTGGACAGGATGCTGCCTTCCTTTTCCAAAGTCTGGAGGTAAAGCTCTAGGAGCTGCTTGGACTGATGGGCTTCCTCTCTCTGCTCAAGGACCTGCTGGAGGGTGTTCTGGACTTTGGCACAGTTCTTAAGCCAGGTCTGAACCTGGCACATTAATGAGCACTTGGAGGTCATCCTCTCCCAGGATGAGGATGCTGGATACATTTTCTTTCAACTGCCTGGCCACATTCTCCACTTAAACCCCTGCCCCACTGTCAGAGTTCAGGAGTCCTTTAATGTAGATGAAACTAAGTGGTACCTCTATCTGCATTGCTGTATGTCCACCTCTCATTACCAGCCAAGACTACACATTCAGTGTTGGGAGATAGACACAGAAGTAATCATCTTTGCCCACCATGGTGCCATCCTCTTCCAGGACCAGAGGCTTATCAGTGGCCAGGCCACAGTCCGTGCCCTTCAGCCCTTGAGGCAGCCTCACCATACTGCTCGTGGCCATGTCTGTGACTTTGGAGCCTGGGTATCGCTGGGTTCCAGATCCCTCGTACCCCTGGCCACCACCATCCTCTTCAGGGAGGGACTTAAGGCTGCTTTGTTTTCATTGTGGTAAAATGTAAACAAAAATACTGCCATTTAAACATTTTTAAGTGTCCAGGTAAGTGGCATTAAGTATAATCACAGTATCTGCAGCCATCGCCGCATCTATTTCTAACATCCTTCCATCACCCCAAACAGACTCTGTTCCCGTTAGTAAGCAAGTGCTCATTTCCCTCCCCTAGCCTCTGGGGCCCTCTAATGTACTTTCTGCCTCTATGAATTTGTCTACGTTAGGTATTTTACATAAGTTGAATCGTACAGTATTTGCCATTTTGTGTCTGACTTCTTTTACTTAGCATGATTTTTCAAGGCGGATCCGAGTTGTTGTATACATCAGAACTTAATTCCTTTTTATGGCTGAGAAATATTCCATTGTATCGATAGAATACCTTTTCTTTATCCATTCATCTGTTGGTGGACCTTGTGTGGCTTCTACTTTTTGACTGAATAGCGCTGCTGTGAACAATATAATGAGCTGTTGAAGGGCGCTTTTCATTCTTGTGGGACTGGAGCACTTTTATATATGCCTTCTATCAGGTTGGAGAGGTTCCCTTTTTTTTTAATGTTTCAAAATGTTTTTATTTGCCAAATGCACTGAGATATTAGGAATAGTATTAGATGAGTTTTCTGGAGGCAGCTTGTCTTTCCTTTTTATTCCCATATGATAATTGGTTGTATTTTATTCAGTGTATTACACATGTGGGTGTGAATAAAATGCAACTTCTTTTGAAAAAAGAAATGAACAAAGAATATATGTTGTCAACTTGTCTAAAACATTTTCCATGTTCTGACTCACTTTTCTTTGTATTGGCATTTCAAGGTATTTTGTTTTTTTAATTTGACCATTATAAAAACCTTGACAACTTCACTGAAATCCCATGAAAATAATATAAACAACTGTAATGTAAAGTGAAAAGATGGTAATAGCCATCAGCTCTGTGGTGCTTCTTGTCAGTGTTCCTAATCAGGTATAGACTCAAAAACCCCATATTAACTTGACTTTTTGACCTTTAGTTTTACTTTGGTAGAAGTTCTTTAGAGAAGCAATTTCTTTCTCTTTACGGATTATTTTTTTGCACTTAGAAGCAATTAATGGCCGTACTTGATAGGACCATCTGAGAGTGGTACAGGAGGAGGACAGTCGTGACAAACTTACAGATCTGTGAGGTCCCAGAAAATTTAAAGGCTTGAGGCTTGAATCTTGTGGAATGTAGCTTCATTTCCCAGAGAGAAATGGGAATATACATGTGCTTATGTTGTTTAAAATAAATTGACACAGGTTCATAGAAGACATGAAAAGGTCGCCTTTTATTCCTAGTTTTAGAGCTTCTATAGGAATGGAATGTTGGATTTTGTCAAATGCTTTTTTTGTACTTCCTGAGATGATCATACAGTTTTTTAATCCTGATATGGAAAATAATATTAATTGGTTGATTTTCAAATGTTAAACCAACCTTTCATTCCTCAGATAAACCTCACCTATTCAAGATGCATTATCCTTTTTATATATTGCTGGATTCAGCTTCCTAAATTATTGTTAGCAGTTTTTGTTCTGTGTTCAGGAGGGACACAGAACTTCCCTTTTTTAGTGTCCTTTTATAATTTTGCTGTAGAATATTGGGAAATACTCCTGCCACTTCAGTTTTCCCAGTGAATTTGTAAAAAATTGCTACAAAACCAGTAAAATGTTTGGTAAAACTTAGTTGAAGCCACTTGGGCCTGGAATTTTCTTTGTAGAAAGGTTTTTAAGTACCAATTCAATTTCTATAATAGATATGATTTTTCTGGTTATCTATTTCTTACAGAGTGATTTTTGGTGGTTTGTGTCTTTCAAAGAATCTGTCCATTTATTCTAAATTGCCAAATTTGTTGGCATTAAGTTGTTTATAGTATTCCCTTATTTCTCCCTTTTTTTCTTTGAAGAAGCAAAACTATCTTCATTTACAGATGACATTATATTGTGGGTAGAAAATCCTAAGAAGTCAATAAAAAAGCTACTGAAACTAATACACAAGTTCAATCGGGCCATAGGATACAAAACAATATACTAAAATCAATTGTATTTCTACATACTAAAACTAACAGCTTGAAAATGTAATTACGAAAATAGTTGCATTCACAATAGCACCAAAAAGGATATAGTACTAAGGAATAAATTTAACTAAAAATATTCAAGACCCATACACTGAAAATTAGATACGTCATGCAAACAAAAAGGAGGAAAAAAAAGCAGGAGTTGCAGTACTTGTATCAGACAAAATAGACTTCAAAACAAAGAAAATGATAAGAGACAAAGAAGGACACTACATAATGATAAAGGGGTCAGTCCAACAAGAGGATATAACCATTCTAAATATATATGCACCCATCACAGGAGCACCAGCATATGTGAAACAAATACCAAAAGAATTAAAGGAGGAAATAGAATGCAATGCATTCATTTTAGGAGACTTCAACACACCATTCAGTCCAAAAGACAGATCAACTAGAAAGAAAATAAGTAAGGACACAGAGGCACTGAACAATCTATTAGAACAGATGGACCTAACAGACATCTACAGCACACTCCATCCAAAAGCAACAGGATACACATTCTTCTCAAGTGCACATGGAACACTTTCAAGAATAGACCATATACTAGGCCACAAAAAGAGCCTCAGTAAATTAAAAAAGATTGAAATTGTACCAGCCAGCTTCTCAGACTACAAAAGTATGAAACTAGAAATAAATTACACAAAGAAAATGAAAAATCCCACAAACAACATGGAGGCTTCACAACATGCTCCTACACAATCAATGGATCAATGACCAAATAAAAACAGAGATCAAGCAATATATGGAGACAAATGACAGCAATAATTCAACACTAAAATCTGTGGGACACAACGAAGCCCATGCTAAGAGGGAAGTATACTGCAATACAGGCTTACCTCAGGAAAGAAGAACATTCCCAAATCAACAGTCTAAACTCACAATTAACAAAACTAGGGAAAAAAAAGAACAAATGAGGCCCAAAGTCAGTAGAAGGAGGGACATAATAAAGATTAGAGCATAAATAAATAAAATTGAGAAGAATAAAACAACAGAAAAATCAATGAAAGCAGGAGCTGGTTCTTGGAGAAAATAAACAAAATAGATAAACCCCTAGCCAGACTTATCAGGAAAAGACAGTCTACACACATAAACAGAGTCAGAAATGAGAAAGGAAAAATCACTATGGACACCACAGAAATACAAAGACTTATTAGAGAATACTCTGAAAAATTATATGCTAACAAACTGGATAACCTAGAAGAAATGGACAACTTTCTAGAAAAATACAACCTTCCAAGGCTGACACAGGAAGAAACAGAAAATCCGAACAGACCAATTACCGGCAACAAAATTGAACTGGTAATCAAAAACCTACCTAAGAACAAAACTCCTTCACCACTGAATTTTATCAAACATTTAGTGAAGACCTAATACCCATCCTCCATAAAGTTCTCCAAGAAGTAGAAGAGGAGAGAACACTCCCAAACTCTTTCTACAAGGCCAGCATCACTCTAATACCAAAACCAGGCAAAGACACCACAAGACACTCTCTTTTTTGTATCATTAATGTACAATCACATGAACAACACTGTGGTTACTAGACTCCCCCCATTATCAAGTCCCCACCACACACCCATTACAGTCACTGTCCATCAGCGCCTATAAGACACTCGAGAGAAATTAAAGAAGGTACCAATAAATAGAAACACATCCCATGCTCATGGATAGGAAGAATTCATATTGTCAAAATGGCCATCCTGCCTAAAGCAATCTACAGATTCAATGCAATCTCTATCAAAATATCAAAGGTATTCTTTGGACTAGGACAAATAGTTCTAAAATTCACATGGAACCACAAAAGGCCTTGAATAGCCAAAGCAATCCTGAGAAGGAAGAACAAAGCTGGGGGAATTACACTCCCTGACTTCAAGCTCTACTACAAAGCTACAGTAATCAAGACAATTTGGTACCGGTACAAGAACAGACCCATAGGCCAATGGTACAGAATAGACAGCCCAGATATAAACCCACACATACACGGCCAATTAATATACAATAAAGGAGCCATGGATATACACTGGGGAAATGACAGCCTTTTCAACTGGTGTTGGCAAAACTGGACAGCTACATGTAAGAGAATGAAACTGGCTTAGTGTCTAACCCCATACACAAAAGTAAACTCAAAATGGATCAAAGATCTGCATCTGAGACATAAAATCAACAAAACTCTTAGAAGAAAACATAGGCAAACATCTCTTGGACATAAACATGAACAACTTCTTCATGAACATATCTCCCCGGGCAAGGGAAACAAAAGCAAAAATGAACAAGTGGGACTATATCAAGCTGAAAAGCTTCTGTACAGCAAAGGACACCATCAATAGAACAAAAAGGTACCCTACAGTATGGGAGAATATATTCATAAATGACATCCAATAAGGGGTTGACATCCAAATTATATAAAGAGCTGATGCACCTCAACAAACAAAAAGCAAATAAGCCAATAAAAAAACGTGCATAGGAGCTGAACAGACAGTTCTCCCAAGAAGAAATTCAGATGGCCAACAGGCACATGAAAAGATGCTCCGCATCACTAATCATCAGAGAAATGCAAATTAAAACCACAATGAGATATCACCTCACACCAGTTAGGATGGCCAACATTCAAAAGACAAACAACAACAAATGTTGGTGAGGATGTGGAGAAAGGGGAACCCTCCTACACTGCTGGTGGGAATGTAAATTAGCTCAACCATTGTGGAAAGCAGTATGGAGGTTCCTCAAAACACTCAAAGTAGAAATACCATTTGACCCAGGAATTCTACTCCTAGGAATTCACCCTAAGAATGCAGCACTCCAGTTTGAAACAGAAATATGCACCCCTATGTTTACCACAGCATTATTTACAATGGCCAAGAAATGGAAGCAACCTAAATGTCCATCAGTAGATGAATGGATAAAGAAGAGGTGGTACATATACACAATGGAGTATTATTCAGCCATAAGAAGAAAACAAACCCTACCATTTGCAACAACATGGATGGAGCTAGAGGGTATTATGCTCAGTGAAATAAGCCAGGCGGAGAAAGACAAGTACCAAATGATTTCACTCATCTGTGGAATAAGAACAAAGCAAAAACTGAAGGAACAAAACAGCAGCAGAATCACAGAACCCAAGAATGGATTAACAGTTACCAAAGGGAACGGGACTGGGGAAGATGGGTGGTAAGGGAGGGATAAAGGGGCAAAAGGGGCAAAAGGGGCAAAAGGGGCATTACGATTAGCACACATAATGTAGTGGCGGCAGGGATATGGGGAAGGCAGTATAATACAGAGAAGACCAGTAGTGATTCTATAGCATCTTACTACGCTGATGGACAGTGACTGTAATGGGGTATGTGGTGGGGACTTGATAATAGGGGGGAGTCTAGTAACTATAATGTTGCTCATGTAATTGTACATTAATGCTACACCAAGAAAAAAACTACAGTAAGACACCACCTCACATGTCAGAATGGCTACTACCAAGAAGACAAGAAATAACTAGTTTTGGCAAGGATGTGGAGAAAAGGGAACCCTAGTACACCATGGGATTGCAAATTGGTGCAGCCACTATGGAAAGCTATATGGAGGTTTCTCAAAAAACTAATAATACAATACCGTATGACCCAGCAATTACAGTTCTGATAATATGCCTGAAGAAAATGAAGACAATAATTGGAAAAGATATGTGCACCCCTACGTTTATTGTAGTGTATTTAGAATAGCCAAATATGGAAGCAACTGAAGTGTTCATAAATAGAAGAATGGCTAAAGAAGATGTGGCACATATACACAATGTTATTCAGCCATAAAAAAAACCCCTGCCATTTGCAACTACTTGGATGGACCTAGAGGGTATTATAATCAGTGAAATACACCATGTAGAGAAAGACAAATACCATATGATTTCACTTATTTGTGGAACATAAAAGCAAAAGAGAATGAACAGAACACCAGCAGACTCACACTGAGGATTGGTGGTTGCTGTGGGGAAGGGTTGCAGTGGGTGGGAAGGGTGAGGGGGATAAAGGGGCGCAGAAATGCTCAGTCCTAATGTAAGCTGGTCGTGGGGATGGAAGTGCAGCCTGGAGAATACAGCGAGTGGTTTCGTGACATCTTCCTGTGCTGACAGACAGTGACTACACTAGTGGGGGTGAGGATTTAATACTGTGGGGAACTGCTGAACCAGTGTGTTGTACACTTGGAACACATGAAAGAATGAAATACGGGATTTGAGTCCGAATGCTCTCGGCCCAGAACCTAGGCTCTGACCTACCCCGCCTGCGGTTGCCTTCTTCCTGAACAGACTTCAGCAGGTCCTTTTGTTTTTGGCTTCAAGGTCACCCCTTCTCCAAACCATTCCTAGAGGAAGCTGGCTCTACCCACTCTTGAGCTTTTAAGGGTTTGCTATCTGCTTCAGCTTCTTAGTCTTTCCATTGTCTGCTTGGGACCCACCTTTCTTGGTGTACCAGGTCGGTCTCCTGCCACTTGTCCACATGCTTCTCGGCTTCCAAAACGTCATTGTTCTTGCCTTTCCACTCTGTCTTTGTGGGTTTTTCTTTTGTATTGTGATAAAATATATGTAGCATGAAACTCACCATCTGAACCGTGTTTAATTGTACGGCTCAGTGGCATTAAGCGCATTCCTGCTGTGCGGCGACCACCACCGGCATCTGCTCACCATCCCAGGTGGAAGCTCTAGACACTACACAGAGACTCCCCAGTTTCCCCACTTGCAACCCACCACAACCACCAGGAAGAGCCTACTTTCTGACTGATTCTGACAACTAGGAACCCCATACAAGTGGAATCATACAGTATTTGTCTTTTTGTGACTGGCTTATTTCACTCAGCATAATGTCCTCAGGGGTGACCCATGTTGTAGTGTGTGTCAGAATTTCCTTCCTTTTTTAGGCCGAATAATATTCCATATGCTCAGACCACATTTTGTTTATCTGTTCATCCACCAGTAAACACTTGAGCTGCTTCCAGCTCTTTTCTATTGCGAATAGTGCTGTTATGAACATGGGTGTACATATATCTCTTTGAGACCTTGCTTTCAATATTTTTGGGTATATACTCAGAAGTGGAATCACTGGGTTCTACAGTAATTCTATGTTTAATTTTTTGAAGAACTGGGGGAGACCCCTCTCCTGTATTCAGTTATGAGAATCTCCAGGCTTCCAGAATCTACCCACCGCAGACGGCTGAAGAGCTGCGTGGTGTCTGTGCTTGGCACACCTTCCCTGGGGCCACCACTGGCCTGCAGCTGCAGCCCATTGCTCTGTGCACACACTCTGGCCCCCAACACTTGGGCTGGGCAAGGCCCTGGCCAGACCACGTCGGCTGGTCGCTCCCACAGAGCAGTCTGCGGCCTGTCTGACTGAAGACAGTGTGCGAGCATGCTTATGCATATGCATGTGCGGTATTTGGATGTGTATTTCTAGACACTGGTTCTTTGACTGTGTCCTGTGGACACCTACAACTGCTGGGGTGGCAGATGGCCTGCTGCATATGCAGGTGCTGCGCTGGACCTGTCCCTGTGCGCACTCAGCCTGGCCTCAGACTCAGGCAGGACACTAGGTCAGCTGCAAAGGTGCTGCCCGGCTGGCATGACCTGGTTCAGACACACCTGACACATGGCCTTTCGGAGCCCTGGGCAGAATCTGTCCCTGCACTCAGCCCCAGGCTGCTGTCAGCAGGTGGCTACCACTACTGGCCCCAACCTTTGACCCCTTGGGGCAGCTACGGGTCAGCTTATATTGTGGAGTCCCAACGGCCTGCTGGTCTTCCCAGACCCAGCGCTGGGCACACTCTAGTCCCTGAGCTTCTCCTGGCTCTCAGGAGCCGCTCTGTAGGCCTTATCTCACCCCCACCCACACAGATGGCCTGAACCAGCTGGGGCAGTCCCCCCTCCAGGCAGCAGGATGGCTGCGAGCAGATGCAGGAAGTGCCCCTGGGCTGACTGTGGCCGCCAGGTCTTGCCTCTTTGCCCCTGCCCTCGACAGAGGCCTCAGAGGAGAATGGACACTGGCTGGCAGAGACACAGATGCCACATATCTCATCCACGCCCCTCTACCTGTTGCCCTAAGGCTGGGGACCCTGTGCCATGATACCTGTGGCTCTTCCCAGGGCCTCAGTGCCAAGGAGGGGGTCCCCTGAGGACCCCATGTCTCAGTGGAGACCTAGGATGTAGCTTAGGAGACACTTGTGTCTGCTTGGAGGTGCTGCCCTTGTCCCCACATACCTGCTGCCCCCAAGGTGTCACCCGGTGCAAGCCAGGAAGCTCTCACATGGCCCTTACCTGAGTTGGCAGCAGAGCCCAAGGTGCCCGGGGGTCCCATACAGTGGGCCTTACCTTTGGTGTCATTGACAGGGTCCATGTGCCGGTAAATGTAGCCTTCCAGGTAGGAGTGGAACTTGGGTGTGGGTGGGAAGAAGGCCAGGCAGATGGCCATGAGCTCCCAGCCACGGGCCAGGCTCTCGAGGCGGAAGTTCTCGGTGGTCTGCCGGCACAGCTGGATGTAGAGTTCATCTCGCAGGCCCTGCACGCTCCAGCCCTTGGTGGCGACCTCCAAGGCCACGTGCAGTGGGTCCGCCTTGGCGCGCCGATCGCCCATGTACATCTGGATCAGCTTGAAGATCTCGCAGGCCTCCTTCTTCACATGGCGGTCGCTGGTCACAATCATGGGCTTCTTGATGGACTCGCTGCTCCAGGCTAACATGTTGGCGATGGACACCTTCCGCCGGAAGAGGCCCTGTGTGTGCGTGTTGAAGTGCTTGGAGGCCCAGTTTTCTATGTCGGTCTCTGAGGATGGCTTGCGCAGTGTGAATGTGGGGAACACACAGCTGGTGCTGGGCAGCACACTGCGGGCTTGCCGGCTGCTGTCAAACTGGGCACAGGAGCCAAGGTCCTCGGACTGAGAGGACAGAAGGGCCCCAACTCGGTCAGCCAGCCAGCAGGGAGGGGTGGCCTCCCCTGCTGCCCCAAGCGTGCTGAAGGGGCCAGGCCCAGGGCGGGCTGGGCTGGGTTTCCCACCTCGCGCCTTGCCTTTTTCTGCCCACCCCTTAAACACATGCTAGGATCCTCCTTGTGCAATACGGGGCGGGCTCAGAGAGGCTGTTCTTGCAGGCTCTCCCCTTCCAGGCCTGCCCCTGGGGCCAAGGACTAGCGGCCAGCACAGGCATGCAGACAGGGAGCCATGCGTGTGCTTCATCAGCTCTTGGGCTACTGCAGCCCCAGGCAGTAAGGTTCTGAGTGACCAGCGCCTGACTGTGCTTACATGGGCCTCCCCACGCAGGATCCTGGGACTCGTGTGGGTGCCCCACAGGGGATGGCAGGGCACTGAGTGCCTCCTGCTGGCCTCGCTGCTGCTGTTTGGCTTCTGCTGGTTCACTGAATTTCCTGCCCTTCCCCATGCTGTGTCCTGCTTTCCCTGAGAGAGGCCTTGGGCTGAGGCCCTTCTGAAGGAGGAGTTTGCCTCAAGACCCCCCGGCCTCCCCAACAGCCTCAGTATCTCTGCCCAAGGCCTGTCACTTGGATAACAGTCCTTCCTCACCTGGCACTCTTAGGGGCCTCCTTTGGGGGCTTCTGTCCCCTCTGTCTACAAGGCAGGTCCTCGCTGCTCACTCTCACCCTGGGCCTCCCCAGGCTGACTCTTCCTGTCTGCTATGGACAGAAGTGCTGCTCTGATTGTGCAGCCTAAAGGGCGTGAAGGTGGCCCTGCCCTGGCAGACCCTCAGCCTTGGCTTCATGCAGCAGACTGGTGTGAAAGGTCAGGGGTGAGGAGGTGAGAACGAGGACGTCAGCACATACCAAATCCTGGGGCACCAAGCTCCCAGCACACAGTCTGGACAGAAGGCACACACAGACTCAGTGGACATGCCAGGCTGGCCTCTGTTTTGGCTCCAGCTGCAGCACACAGTCTTGGGAGACACCTGGTGCCTGCTGAGCATGTGTCCTGGCCCCAAGGCCAGCTGTCCAGCTTCGCTGCATGCAGGAGTGCAGTTTGGGGAGGACTCTGAGCTGGGGTGCCTGACACTCCCCCTCACAGCTCCTCCCCTGGGAGTCCCTCCCCGTGGGGAGGACAGAGATTCAGGAAGGCGGTGGCTGGGTGGCCACCTGCCCGTGCCCCCTGCCTCTGTGGCTCAGAATCAGGACATAGCCTCTGGCCCCCAGGCAGCTTCCCAGGAGCTGGCCGAGACTCACGGGGAACCAAGGAGAGGGAGCCTGCATGCCCGTTAGGGGCTCTGAGGACTGCACTGGGTCTCGGGATCACCACCTGCCCCCCGCGCCCCCCGCCAGGAGACCCCAGCCGCGTGTCCCTACCTGGGAGGGGTGGAGGTAGGGCTCTGGGGAGGCCAGGTTGGTCTGCACAGAGACGCTTTTCTCCAGCAAGATCTGGGGGAAGGCCAGCCTCTCCAGGGCGCCCCTCTGCCAGTGCCTGTTCTCCTGCTGGGCCAGCGCCTCGTCCTCGCTGAAGGCACGCACCACCGGCCCAGGCATGGGCAGCGGCACAGCCCCGTCACTCTCGTAGCCTGAGCCGTCCTGCTGGGAGTCCCAGCTGCCCCTCTGTCTCATGTGGAAGTGGGCCTGCTGTGCCTCCCAGGCCAGCCGTGCTTGTGCCAGGAGGGGCTCAGCCACGCTGTGCACCCCATCCACCTCGCCCACCTTGCCCTCCATGTGCTTCGTCAGGCCCAGGCTGGGCCCACATGGGGGCCGCTCCTCCGCCAGGGGCTGCTCACCAAGCAGGTCCCGGTCCCCAGGGCCTTCCGTGGACGAGGTGCTCGGGGCATGGCAGAGAGAGGGGTTCCTGCTCTTCCTCTTGCGTGAGCCCGGGGAGCAGCCTGTTGAGGACATGGTGTCCTGCTGGCTGCACCAGGACATGGCATCATCCTGGGCCTGTGGCAGGGGTGTGGGAGTTTGGGCGGGCCAGAGCCCAGGCCCCTCCATGCTGCTGTAGTCCCCAGACATGGCCCCGAGGCGCTGTTCCCGCAGCAGGCAGGGGCTGGGCTGCAGGGAAAGCACACCCCGGCTGGGGGTGGCTGCGTACTTGCTCCGTGAGCCTGAGCGCAGCGTGGGGCTTGGGCTGGCCTGCTCCACGTACACCAGCTGCCGCACGTACTCCTTTCCTGTAGGGCTGTACTCCAGGTTGAGCAGGCGCTCGGAGCCCTTCTGTCGGGTGGCTGCCAGCTGCTGGTAGGGCGAGGCGGAGGCTGGCTTAGGTGATGGCTTGCGGCCTGGAGACCGCTGAGGGGAGCTGGCCTGGTAGCCCCCGCCAGCCTCATACTGCATGTCCATGGGGGGCTCATCATAGATGGGGGCCTGGTACTCCATGGGGGGCTCCTCATACAAGGGAGGCTCATAGGCATAGCGTGGGGAAGAGGGCTGCACGTCGCTGGCAGGCTTGCAGGGCTGGGCCAGCAGTGGCGAGCAGCTCCCCAGCTCAGCCCTCTTCAAGAAGGGCGATGGCCTCCGCTCAGGGAACAAGACGGGGCTGTCTGTGTCAGAGGTGAACGTCTGCAGGCTGGGCGAGTGCTGCCCACCTGAGGGTCTGCGGGAGCGGACCCCAGGCTGGCTGTCCAGTGGGTAGCCATTGCCCTGGGGCGAGAGGAAGCTGGGCTCCCTGTCGGCAACTTTGATGAGTATGCGCTCCTTGGTGCCTGAGTTCCACCGGAGTGAGGAGGTCCTGGAAGGGGACAGGCCCAGGTCACCGGGGGGAAGTACTGGGGGGCACAGGGTACCTGAGGGAGGTCCTGGGCGGGGGGGGGGGGGGTGTCACAGGTTACCTGGGGGATATCCGGGGGGGTCACAGGTTACCAGGGGGAGGCATGAGTCTGGTTCCACTGCCAGCCTAGACCCATTACCCACCTGCCCTGTCCTCAAAGGTATCTAGAGTCAGGGCCCAAACACCTGGTCATTTCTGTGTCCTCACATCCTGCAATGCAGAGAGCAGTATGCCGGGCCTGGTACTTGCTGGGGGCTCCCAGTCAATGGCCTATGCACCCCTCCTTTCTGACCCCGGGCAGAGCACCCCTCACATACCTCTTGACTCATCCCTGCAGCATTCCCCTTTAGGGGGTGTTCCAGGGAGCTTCCCCCAGGCACCTACCTGCCCCTGCTGCTGCACATCATGAAACTCCCTACAAGGGCCTCTCCAGGGTGTCTGCTCTAGCCCCAGCTTGGCACCAGGTACAGAATTATTTCTATCATGGAGAGCCGGGGGTGGCCTCTCTGAATCGATTCTGTACAAGTGTTCCCCTGTAGTCCTCCCTTCTGGGCCCAGCGCCAGCCCATGACCCTGCCGGGCACACCATGCACACCAGCGTCTGGGCCCTGAATCTCAGCCACACAGGCTCTGCAAGCTCCACAGAGTCTGATGGCGCTCCTGGGGCTCTGCCCTCGGACACAGCACTCTCCACCTGGACGGAGGTGATGATGCTGTCCCCCAGTGCCTTCCAAAGCCCACAGCAGGCTGGGGGCGCCCACAGTCCTGGGAGCTGCAGAGCCTGAATCCTGGCCTCTTCACCTAGTGGGAGCCATTGTCCTTGAGTGGCTGGCCTCTTCTGCGCCTTCGTTGGAGGCAGTGCGCCTGGGGCACTGCAGGCAGGATATGCGGCCTCCACACCCCTTCCCCATGCTCCCTCTGCAAGAGGTCAGCCTGGTGTCCCATAGGTGTGTCTGGCACACCAGGGGCTTCAACTAGAGTCCAGGAGAGATTGGTAGGGCTCACCTCTGCCACCTGCTCTCTCTTTCAGACAATTTCTAGATGCTTTTAGGGATCTTTTGTGTTTAGTATTCAGCAGATTTTCTCAGAGGTTGGGAGTCGCAGCACTTTTGCAATCTGTGGCTTGACATCTTTTATGATTTTTGGAAACTCTTGAACATTATCTTCTCAAATATTACTTCTATCCCACTTCCTCTCTACTGCGAATCTATTATAGACCTTTTCATTGTGTGCCATATAGTTCCATTAATTTATTTATTTATTAAGGTATCATTGATACACACTCTTATGAAGGTTTCACAAGAAAAACAATGTGGTTACTACATTCACCCTTATTATCGAGTCCCCCCCATGCTCCATTGCAGTCACAGTCCACCACAGATCCACTATTTGTCTTCTCTGAGCTACACTGTCTTCCCCGTGACCCCACACACACCATGTGCACCAACCATGATACCCCTCAATCCCCTTCTCCCTCCCTCCCCACCTGCCCTTCCACACCCCTCCCCTTTGGTAACCACTGGTCCCTTCTTTGAGTCTGTGAGTCTGCTGCTGTTTTGTTTCTTCAGTTTTGCTTCATTCTTATACTCCAGAAACGACGGAAATCATTTGGCACTTGTCTCTCTCCGCCTGGCTTATTTCACTGAGCATAATACCCTCTAGCTCCATCCATGTTGTTGCAAGTGGTAGGATTTGTTTTCTTATGGCTGAATAATATTCCATTGTGTATATGTACCACATCTTCTTTATCCATTCATCTATTGATGGACACTTAGGTTGCTTCCATTTCTTGGCTATTGTAAATAATGCTGCCATAAACATAGGGGTGCATCTGTCTTTCTCAAACTGGGCTGCTGCATTCTTAGGGTAAATTTCTAGAAGTGGAATTCCTGGGTCAAATGGTATTTCTATTTTGAGCTTTTTGAGGAACATCCATACTGCTTTCCACAATGGTTGAACTAATTTACATTCCCACCAGCAGTGTAGGAGGGTTCCCCTTTCTCCACAACCTCGCCAACATTTGTTGTTGTTTGTCTTTTGAATGGCAGTGATCCGTACTGGTGCGAGGTGGTATCTCATTGTGGTTTCAATTTGCATTTCTCTGATGACAAGCAACGTGGAGCATCTTTTCTTGTGTCTGTTGGCCATCTGAATTTCTTCTTTGGAGAACTGTCTGTTCAGCTCCTCTGCCCATTTTTGAATTGGATTGTTCACTTTTTGTTCATTGAGGTGCATGAGCTCTTTATATATTCTGGATGTCAACCCTTTATCGGATCTGTCATTTATGAATATATTATCCCATGCTGTAGGGTACCTTTTGTTTTTATTGATGGTATCCTTTGCTGTACAGAAGCTTTTCAGCTTGATATAGTCCCACTTGGAAATTTTTGCTTTTGTTTCCCTTGCCCGGGGAGATATGTTCATGAAGAAGTCGCTCATGTTTATGTCCAAGAGATTTTTGCCTATGTTTTTTTCTAAGAGTTTTATGGTTTCATGACTTACATTCAGGTCTTTGATCCATTTTGAATTTACTTTTGTGTATGGGGTTAAACAGTGATTCAGTTTCATCCTCTTACATGTAGCTGTCCAGTTTTGCCAGCACCAGCTGTTGAAGAGACGGACAATTCCCCATTGTATGTCCATGGCTCCTTAACCATATATTAATTGACCGTATATGTTTGGGTTAATGTATGGCGTCTCTATTCTGTTCCACGGGTCTGTGATTCTGTTCTTGTGCCAGTAACAAACTGTCTTGACTACTGTCAATTCGTAGTAGAGCTTGAAGTTGGGGAGCGAGATCCCCCCCCACTTTATTCTTCCTACTCAGGATTGCATTGGCTACTTGGGGTCTTTGGTGTTTCCATATGAATTTTTGAACTATTTGTTCTAGTTCATTGAAGAATGTTGTTGGTAATTTGACAGGGATTGCATCAAATCTGTATTTTGCTTTGGGTAGGATGGCCATTTTGACGATATTAATTATTCCTAGCCAGGAGCATGGGATGAGTTTCCATGTTAGTGACCTCTTTAATTTCTCATAAAAAGTGTCTTCTGGTTTTCAGGGTAGAGGTCTTTCATTTCCTTGGTAAGGTTTATTCCTAAGTATTTTATTCTTTTTGATGCTATTGTGAATGGAATTGTTTCCCTGATTTCTCTTTCTATTGGTTCATTGTTAGTGTATAGGAAAGCTACAGATTTCTGTGTGTTAATTTTGTATCCTGCAACTTTGCTGTATTCCGATATCAGTTCTAGTAGTTTTGGAGTGGAGTCCTTAGGGTTTTTCATGTACAATATCATGTCATCTGCAAATAGTGACAGTTTAACTTCTTCTTTACCAATGTGGATTCCTTGCATTTCTTTGTTTTGTCTAATTGCCGTGGCTAGGACCTCCAGTACTATGTTGAATAGCAGTGGGGAGAGTGGGCATCCCTGTCTTGTTCCCGATCGCAGAGGAAAAGCTTTCAGCTTCTCGCTGTTCAGTATAATGTTGGCTGTGGGTTTGTCATATATGGCCTTTATTATGTTGAGGTACTTGCCCTCTATACCCAGTTTGTTGAGAGTTTTTATCATGAATGGATCTGAATTTTGTCTAATGCTTTTTCAGCATCTATGGAAATGATCATGTGGTTTTTGTCCTTCTTTTTGTTGCTGTGGTAGATGATGATGGATTTTCAAATGTTGTACCATCCTTGCATCCCTGGGATGAATCCCACTTGGTCGTGGTGTATGATACTTTTGATGTATTTTTGAATTAGGTTTGCTAATATTTTGTTGGGTATTTTTGCATCTATGTTCATCAGGGATATTGGTCTGTAATTTTCTTTTTTGGTGGGGTCTTTGCCTGGTTTTGGTATTAGGGTGATGTTGGCTTCTGAGAATGAGTTTGGGAGTATTCCCTCCTCTTCTATTTTTTGGAAAACTTTAAGGAGAATGGGTGTTATGTCTTCTCTGTATGTCTGATAAAGTTCCGAGGTAAATCCATCTGGCCCCGGGGATTTTTTCTTGGGTAGTTTTTTGATTACCACTTCAATTTCTGTGCTGGTAATTGGTTTGTTTAGATTCTGTGTTTCTTCCTTGGTCAGTCTTGGAAGGTTGTATTTTTCTAGGAAGTTGTCCATTTCTTCTAGGTTTTCCAGCTTCTTAGCATATAGGTTTTCATTGTAGTCTCTAATAATTCTTTGTATTTTTGTGGGGTCCGTTGTGATGTTTCCTTTCTCGTTTCTGATTCTGTTGATGTGTGTTGATTCTCTTTTTCTCTTAATAAGTCTGGCTAGAGGCTTATCTATTTTGTTTATTTTCTCAAAGAACCAGCTCTTGGTTTCACTGATTTTTCTACTGTTTTATTCTTCTCAATTTTTTTTATTTCTTCTCTGATCTTTATTATGTCCCTCCTTCAGCTGACTTTAGGCCTCATTGGTTCTTCTTTTTCCAGTTTTGATAATTGTGACGTTAGACTATTCATTTGGGTTTGTTCTTCATTCTTTAAATATGCCTGGATTGCTATGTACTTTCCTCTTAAGACTGCTTTCGCTGCGTCCCACAGAAGTTGGGGCTTTGTGTTGTTGTTGTTATTTACTTCCATATATTGCTGGATCTCCATTTTGATTTGGTCGTTGATCCATTGACTATTTAGGAGTGTGTTGTTAAGCCTCCATGTGTTTGTTAGCCTTTTTGCTTTCTTTGTACAATTTATTTCTAGTTTTACACCTTTGTGGTCTGAAAAATTGGTTGGTAGAATTTCAATCTTTTGGAATTCACTGAGGCTCTTTTTGTGGCCTAGTATGTGGTCTATTCTGGAGAATGTTCCATGTGCACTTGAGAAGAATCTGTATCCTGCTGCTTTTGGGTGTAGAGTTCTATAGGTGTCTATTAGGTCCATCTGTTCTAGTGTGTTGTTCAGTGCCTCTGTGTCCTTACTTAGTTTCTGTCTGGTGGATCTATCCTTTGGAGTGAATGGTGTGTAGAAGTCTCCTAAAATGAATGCATTGCATTCTATTTCCTCCTTTAGTTCTGTATTTGTTTCACATATGCTGGTGCTCCTGTGTTATGTGCATATATATTTATAATGGTTATATCCTCTTGTTGGACTGACCTCTTTATCATTATATAATGTCCTTCTTTATCTCTTGTTACTTTCTTTGTTTCGAAGTCTATTTTTTCTGATACAAGTAGTGCAACACCTGCTTTCTTCTCCCTATTGTTTGCATGAAATATCTTTTTCCATCCCTTGACTTTTAGTCTGTGCATGTCTTTGGGTTTGAGGTGAGTCTCTTTTAAGCAGCATATAGATGGGTCTTGCTTTTATATCCATTCAGTGACTCTATGTCTTTTAATTGGTGCATTCAGTCCATTTACATTTTGGGTGATTATCGATAGGTATGTACTTATTGCCAATTCAGGCCTCAGATTCGTGGTTACCAAAGGTTCCAGGTTACTTTCCTTACTATCTAAGAGGCTAACAACTCACTTAGTATGCTGTTACAAACATAATCTAAAGGTTCTTTTCTATTTCTCCTCCTTTTTCTTCCTCCTTCATTCTTTATATATGAGGTATCAAATTCTGTACTTTTTGTCTATCCCTTGATTGACTTTGGGGATAGTCAATTTAATTTTGCATTTGCTTCGCAATCAGCTGCTCCACCCTCCGTACCGTGGTTTTACTACCTCTGGTGACAGCTATCCAACCCTAGGAATACTTCCATCTATAGCAGTCCCTCCAAAATAGACTGTAAAGATGGTTTGTGGGAGGTAAACTCTCTCAGCTTTTGCTTATCTGGGAAATGTTTAATCCCTCCTTCAAATTTAAATGATAATCTTGCCGGATAAAGTAATCTTGGTTCCAGGCCCTTCTGCTTCATGGTATAAAAGACATCATGCCCCTCCCTTCTGGCCTGTAAGGTTTCTGCTGAGAAGTCTGATGTTAGCCTGATGGGCTTTCCTTTGTATGTGATCTTATTTCTGTCTCTGGCTGCTTTTAACAGTCTGTCCTTATCCTTGGTCTTTCCCATTTTAATTACTATTTGTCTTGGTGGTGTTGTCTTCCTTGGATCCCTTGTGTTGGGAGATCTGTGGATCTCTGTAGCCTGAGAGACTATCTCCTTCGTCAGAGTGGGGTATTTTTCAGCACTACTTCCTCAAAGACACTTTCTATCCTTTTTTGCCTCTCTTCTTCTTCCGGTATCCCTGTAATGTGAATATTATTCCGTTTGGATTGATTACACAGTTCTCTCAATATTCTTTCATTTTTAGAGATCCGTTTTTCACTCTGTGCCTCAGCTTCTTTGTATTCCTCTTCTCTAGTTTCTATTTCATTTATTGTCTCCTCCACCGTATCCAACCTGTTTTTAATACCCTCCATCATGCTCTTCAATGATTGGATCTCTGACCTAAATTCATTCCTGAGTTCTTGGATGTCTTTCTGTACCTCCATTAGCATGCTGATGATTTTTATTTTGAACTCCCTTTCAGGAAGAGTCAAGAGGTCCATATCATTTAAATCTTTCTTGGGAGTTGTATTAATAATTTTACTCTGGACAAGGTTCCTTTGGCATTTCATGTTTGTATATGATGCCCTCTAGTGTCCCCAAGCTGTAGTCTCTGGTGCTGCTGAGCCCCTGAAGCAATGTCGGGGGTTGCAGGGGAACGGTACTGGTGCCTGGGGCAAGGAAAGAGCTGTTCCCCTCTCCTGGCTGCTGTGCCTGTCTCCTCTTCCTGAGCCAGTGGGCCAGGCACACATGTATAAGTTTTTGTCCCAGAGCAGCTGGATATGGATCCCTGCTTTCCACAAGCAGCCGGAATCCCAGTCTCCCCAGGAACTCTGCCTGTATTAACTTTCCAACCTGGTAGTCATGCGAGTCTCATGAAAGCATCATGAAATGTAGGTTTGTGCTCCCAGAGCAGATCTCCGGAGCCAGGTACTCAGCAGTCCCAAGGCTTCCACTCCCTACCTGCTCTGTTTCTCTTCCTCCCGCAGGTGAGGTGGGGTGGGGGAAGGGCTGGGGTCCCACGGAACCACGGCTCTGGTACGTTACCCTGTTGGCTGAGGTCTGCTCTGTTCTCCAGGTGTGTGCAGTCTGATGCCGTCCTCTTTCCTGTTGCTCTCTCAGGATGTTGCGCCAATTAAATTTTCTAACTGTATCCAGTTTTAGGAGGAAGCCTGTCTCTCCTCTCATGCCGCCATCTTTAATCTGCCAACTTTTTTTTTTTAAAGCACCTTAGACCAGTATTCCACATGGGCTCTTTACGATTAAATTAGGTTAAAATTTTTTTGACAAAAGAAACACAACATAAATCATTTTGTGGATTTCTTATTGCATCACATAAGATACAAACAGTAATTCCTTGGTGTCATCTAATCCCAGTACATACTCAATTTCCCAGTTGCCCCAGGTCAGGGATTTTTTTAAAAATTCATTTTATTATCCTCCTCCATTCTTTATATGTTAGGTGTTTTATTCTGTACTCTTTTGTGTTTCCTTTGACCACTTTTGTGGATAGCTGATTTTATTTTCTTCCTTTAGTTAGTATTTAGTGGGTCTGCTCTCTTTGCTGTGATTTTATTTTCTCTGGTGACATCTATTTAGCTTTAGGAGTGCTCCCATCTAGAGCATTCCCTTTAAAATACCCTGTAGAGGTGGTTTGTGGGAGGTAAATTCCCTCAACTTCTGCTTATCTGGAAATTGTTTAATCCCTCTTCAAATTTAAATGATAATCTTGCTGGATACAGTATTCTTAGTTCGAGGCCCTTCTGTTTCATTGCATTAAGTATATTATACCATTCTCTTCTGGCCTGTAAGGTTTCTGTATTGAAGTCTGATGGGTTTTCCTTTGTAGGTGGTCTTTATTCTCTTTCTGGCTGCTTTTAATACCCTGTCCTTGTATTTGAATTTGCCATTTTAATTATTATATGTCTTGGTGTTGTACTCCTTGGGTCCCTTGTGTTGGTAGATCTGTGGGCTTCCATGGTCTAGAGAGTATTTCCTTCCCTAGTTTGGAAAAATTTTCAGCAATTATTTCTTCAAAGACACTTTCTACCCCTTTTTCTCTCTATTCTTCTTCTGGTACCCCTATAATGTGAATATTTTTCCGTTTGGATTGGCCACACAGTTCTCTTTATATTCTTTCATTCCAAGATATCCTTTCATCTCTCTCTGCCTCAGCTTCTCTGTCTTCCTGTTCTCTGATTTCTGTTCCATTAACAGTCTCCTGCACCTCATCCAATCTGCTCTTAAGTCCTTCCATTGTTTGTTTCACTTCTGTAATCTCCCTCCAGACTTCATCCCTTAGCTCTTGCATATTTCTTTGCAGCTCCATCAGCATGGTTGTAACTTTTATTTTGAATTCTTTTTCAGGAAGATTGTTTATATCTATCTCACCAGGCCCTCTCTCACGTGTTTGAGGGAATTTGGACTGGACCAGATTCTTCTGCCTTTTCAAGGCAATAGAAGTGATCACTGGCAAGTGGTGCATGTGTCGGCTGAGAGAACAAAGTCCCTTCTTGCTTGGCCGCCTTGCCCTTCTGCTCTGTGCTGGTTAACTGAACATATGAGCAGCGTCTGGTTTAATCCCCTGAGCTGACGTGGGTGGGGCAGCCCTTGGGATGGCCTCGGGCACTGCTGGGGGTCACAGGCACACAGCATGTGTTCTGCAAGAACAGCGCCCCTTCGTGCCTTCTGGACTCTGTGCTGGCTTTCTGTGCCTGTGCCAGGCAGCTGCATGCAGGGGGCAGCCTCTGGGTCTGTCTCGGTTAGCTGCATGCTGGGAGAAGGCTCTGTGTGGTTGCTGTGGGCGGGGCTGCTCCCCAACTGGTCCACAGCAATTGGCATGTCAGCCGGTTTACTTGCAGCGCTGGTGGCGGGGAATGAACAGCAGGCTGCTTATTACCATGAGGAGCTTTGGAGCTGCATTGCCACCCAGGGGGTTAGGACACCTGAAGTACCTTGAAGTTCTGAGCCTGCTGGGCTGAGTGTGCTGGGATGATTTTGTCCACCTCTTAAACCCTTGTCCCTTTAAGACTTTTAAAGCACCCACTTTTCTTTTGTCCCAGGGCAGCCAGCTGTGGGGACCTGTTCACAGTGTTAGTCTTGGATTTTACTTTTCCATTTCTCTAATATCCAGTACACCATGCACTGTGTGTCTGTGCTCCTGGTGCAGGTCACTAGGGCTGGTTATTCAGCAGTCCTGTGCTTCCACTCCCTTCCCGCTCTGATTCTTTTCCTCCCACTGGTGAGCTGGGGTGGGGGGAGTGCTCGGGTCCCGCCAGGTCATGGCTTTGTATCTGACCTTCTTGTACATGAGATGCTGAGTTCTTGCAGATGTAGATGTAGCCTGGCTGTTGTACTGTATCTTCTGGTCTCTCTTTTAGGAATAGTTGTATTTACTGTATCTTCAAAATATATATGGTTTAGGGAGGAGATTTCTGCTGCCTTACAAATGCCACCATCTTGAGAAATCCCTTGTTGAGCATTTTTGCATGTGCATGCATGAGAGATGAGTCTGTAATTTTCTTTCTTATGTCTTTGGTTTTGTAACTAGGGTAATGCTGACCTCATATAATGAATTAGGAAGTATTCCCTCTGCCTCTATCTTCTGAAAGAGATTGTAGATAATTGGTATAATTTCTTCCATAATGTTTCATAGAATTCACTAGTGAACCCATCTGTACCTGGGGCTTTTGTTTTGGAATATAATTAATTATTAATTCAATTTCTTTTAACAGATATAGGCCTATTCAGGTCTCTTTTTCTTTGTGTGTGAGCTTTGGCAGATTGTGTCTTTCAAAAATTGGTTCATTTCACCTCAGTTATCAAATTTGTGAGCATAGGGTTGTTCACAGTATTCCTTTATTATCTTTTTAATATCCCTGAAATCTGTAGTAATAGCTTGTCTTTCATTTCTGATATTACTAATTTGTGTCCTCTCTTTTTTCTATATTGATTTCTTCTTTCAGTTTCATTGATTTCTAATCTAATTCTTATTTCTTTTCTTCTGCTTACTTTGGATTTAATTTGTTCTTCTTTTTCTAGTCTCCCAGAATGGATGCTTGGATGATTGGTTTTAGATCTTCTTTTCTAATATATACATTCACTGATGTAAATTTCCCTCTACACTGCTTTTGCTGCATCCCACAAATTTTAGTAAGTTGCATTTATATTTTTATTTAGTTTAAAATATTTAAAAATTTCTCTTGAGATTTTCTCTTTGACCCGTGTGTTATTTAAAATCTGTTGTTTAGTCTCCAAGAATTTTGGAGGGTTTTCCAGCTGTATCTCTGTTAGTAATTTCCATTTTAATTCATTGTGGTTTGACAACAGAGATGATTTCTATTTTTTTCAACTTGTTAAGGTGTGTTTTACGGCCCAGAATGTGATCTATCTTTGTGAAATTACTTGATTTTTTTTAAGTCTTATATATATGAATCATATTTATTGAAGTCAGTGTCTGGAAACTCCAAAATACAGATCTCTTGTGGGTCTGTTTCTGTTTTTGTTTTTAACCAGTCCTGGTCATTTTAGACTGAAATTCTGGTGACTGTGTATAAAATTGTAGAGATATAATTTATAAACTGTAGAGAAAATTTGAGGCTTTGGTTTACTTTTGTTTTTACAGGCATTTGGGGTGAGGGCAAACCACCTGAATCCCATCTGGGATGGAGCTGACCGGAAGTCAGGCTTGCGTTCTGAGGGCTGGCCCACTACGACTCATGCTATTCCTAGGTATAGCCCTTTAGGATCCCACGTGGTAACATGGAATGTTAACGAGGGTTCTTCTTTGTAGCTCCTGAACTCTGATGTTTGGACCTCCAGCCTGTGGAACCACCCAAAGATCTGTTCCGCTTCTCAGACTCCTATTGTCCTGAGGGAGAGGCAGTGTCACACAGCCTGGGCTGCACTGATCTCCATACTTTGGCCCTCAAGTCATTGCTCCTCTAATAGATCTCTGATGACTTTAAAAATTTTGTCTATTTTGTTCTTGGTGTGGAGGCTGGTCTCAGATAAGTTCATTTACCATTGCAAAAAGTTGAAGTTCCAAGTGTCTTTAAGAAACCAGTTGTGTAGTTTAGTCCCTCTGTCTCCATCTTCTGATCATTGCTGGGCCTTAGTGAACAAGGCTATGAGTCCCATTATTGGGGGTGGGTGAAACAGGACTTGGAGAACAAGGGTCAGCCATGGAGACCAGGGTGAGAATGAAAAAGCCCATGCTAGCTGGGAGACAGCCTGGCTCCAGTATGTAGGTGGCATGGCCGACTCGGCACAGCCAGGATCAAACCTGCTGCCAATGACAGTGCCCAGCAGCTTT
This sequence comes from Manis javanica, assembly GCF_040802235.1. NCBI lineage: Eukaryota > Metazoa > Chordata > Mammalia > Pholidota > Manidae > Manis > Manis javanica. The sequence continues at coordinate 226,679,498 of NC_133157.1, forward strand.
GCCTCACCACCTTAAGGAGTAGTCAGACAGTGGCAGGACATAGGATGCAGGCTACCATTCCTGGGAATTCTGCTCCTGGTTGCCAGAGGATGTGGGGGAGTAGAGGGTGGTACTGTGCCGGTGCCATCAAACCCTCAGGACTGGCTTTGGAGTATGAGTGATCTGGGACTGGAATCAAGCCCACTGCTCTCTGTCTGTAGGACTTGGGAAAATCACCATCCCTGACGAAGTCCCCATCTGTTCTTAGTAGATTAAGTAACAGTGTACATGGAATAAAGTTCTGAGCTTAGTACTGACATACAGGAAACCCTCAGGAAGTGAACCATTATTTGTGCACATCTTTTCACTGCTAAGCAGTGAACAGTTCCCATGCCAGGCAGGCCCTCCATGGGGGCTGTGATGTAAAGAATGACCCCTGCATAATGAGGGTGCTGAGGGCTGTGGCCCAACATGGCACCTCATCAGCCTGTCAAGTGAAGGCCATCGATGTCATGCTACAAGACGAGACAGGTGGGAGAGACAGGTATCCAAAAGCACGCAGGAGGCCTGTTGGTCAGAGGACATATCTACTGTAGGCCCTGAGAGTGGTTCCATCTAGTTAGGGCAGATATGGGAGAGAATGAGGCAGGAAGAAAGAAGACTTGTGGTCTTGCCCTCTACCATGCAGACAGCACCCCTGGGCTGAGGGGCAGAGACCAGTGCTACAGGGCATCTGTGTACTGAGCACCTCCATAGAAGTCTCTCATTTCATCCGCAGGGCAGGTCCAAAGCCCATGCAGGCACCTGAGTCTTGAGTTCTATTTCAAAGATAGGGAAATGAGCTCACAGGGACCACAAGATGGCCCTTGACCATAGACAGCAGACACCCAGCAGCCACAAGGGGCCTCAGGCGAGTCTTCTGGTCTGATAAGACCTCTTTCTAACCCTGTCCCTCCAGCCTCACCCACGCGCTCACTGTACAGGCAGCATCGCCTTGCACCTCCAGGCCAGGCCCTGTAGAGTCTTTCCATAGCCCCCTGTCCTATTTCCCCACCTGACCCCACTGCTGTAGGCTGCTCTCAAGAGCCCTCTCCTAACCCTCACCTCCCATTTCCAGGCGCTGCTGTCTGCTTCTCATCCAGAGACTGTTAAGCTTGTCCCACCCTGGGACCACTGAGTGGCCCAATGGCCCTGCCACTGCAGCTGCCCTTCCACCAGCCACCCTTGCCTGCCCTCAGACCTCTGCTTCTTTTGGCTCCCCAAGGTCATGAAGCCTGTCCTTCTCTCACATGTTCTCTTACTCCCCATCCATTCTGCTGGGGTGGAGCCATTGAGGCAGAGAGATACCATCCATCCTGAAATAAAACTGGACTGATATGGTTGTTCAGTGTACTCCTTCAAAACAGGGAGGGGGAAGGAACTTCCACTGCCCTGGAAAGCTGGAAGTCAGGTAGGCAGGTGTAGGGACAGAGGTTTCCATTCAGCTCAGGCTGTTTTTCCCAAGGCCTATTTTCAAAAGAATGGAGAACATTGCACAAAACCAAAGTGGGAGGAAGCACTGCTCTGCATTCACCTCCTCAGGGAAGTGGGTGCTCTGTGCAATGTCTGGAAAGAGCAAGAGAGAAATGGACACCTGGACCTGATGACAGGGGTTGTAAGTGCAATTCAGAGGCACATCATATGAACAAGAGGTACGTGCACCTGAAGTTATGTTTGAAAAGAAACTGAACTATCCAGTCTTCCGGCTGTCCTGCAAGCCTTCGGGCCCAGAGATGCCCCTCTGTGCCTGGGCTGGATGGGCTGTTTACTGGGTATCTCCATCACCACTCCTGGTTTAGGGCCACCAGCCCCTACCCTGTGCAGTGTGCAACCTTGTGGGTGGCGTGTGCTGTGCCTGGACAGGCGGCTTCATGCTTTCCTTCCTCTTTACAGACCCAGTTCACAGTGCCTAGGGGTGGGATCAGCATCTGTCCCCCAGTCTGTCCATAAATGTTTTCTGCTCTATCTGGTGACTGCATCTACTCCTACAATGTGTTCTCATATCCAACTCATGGGGCTGGAGGAGGGCTGGGTCACCACAGACCAGGTGGGCACATGAAACTACAATGTGGGGGCCTTTCATTGGCAGCACGCTGGAGCACTGTTCAATGCATGGGAGACACCGTGTCTGGAGACCTCTGCCCTGGCCAGTCAGCCACCCAGATCCTGCTTTACTGATGAGGATGAAGAAGCAGAAGGAGGCTACAAAACACACTCTCAGTGACACAGCCACACAGCTGGACCTAGGGGGGCTCACATACCCTTCCATGTCAACAAACTCAAGTTCAACTCTGAACTGTATCAGCAAATGGCCAGATCCCCCTCAGGCCTTCAGGTTCCTCCCCAGCACTCAAGGAGGTCTGTGCTGGGAGCACGCAAGACACCCAGAGGCATGACACACTGCCTAGCCCCCCAAAACTAGCAGAGGAGGCCCCTGCTCCAGCCTGGACAAATAAATTGGCCAAGGGATGGCTCACGCCCAGCCTGACTGATGCTATGCCGCAGGGTCTCCAGGGGGTCGTCTCTGGAAACTCCCAATACCCAGAAAGGCCAGCCTGGGCCTTCCATCCCTGTAACTAACACCATTTTCCCTACTTTGCCCGGAAAGTACTCTAAGGCATGGCCCAGAAACCCCAGGGAGAATGCACACTGAGGACCCCAAGGGTCTTGCTCCTCTGCAAGGAGCTGAGGGTAGCACCACAGGCTCTCAGCTCCTCAAACCGGGCAGTGCCTTCAATGCAATCCCTATCAAAACATGTACAGCATTCTTCAACGAACTAGAACAAATAGTTCTAAAATTCATATGGAATCACAAAAGACCCCGAATAGCCAAAGCAATCCTGAGAAGGAAGAATAAAGTTTGGGGGATTATGCTCCATGACTTCAAGGTCTACTACAAAGATACAGTAATCATGACAATGTGGTACTGTCACAAGAACAGACCCATAGACCAGTGGAACAGAATAGACAGTCCAGATATAAACCCAAACATATATGGTCAGTTAATATATGATAAAGGAGCCATGGATATACAACAGGGAAAATAACACCCTCTTCAACAACTAGTGTTGGCAAAACTGGACAGCTACATGTAAGAGAATGAAACTGGATTATTTTCTAACCCCATACACAAAAGTAAACTCAAAATGGATCAAAGACCTGAATGTAAGTCATAAAACTGTAAAACTCTTATAAGAAAACACAAGCAAAAATCCCTGGAATATAAACATGAGCAACTTTTCCCTGAACGCATCTCCTTGGGCAAGGGAAAGAAAAGCAAAAATGAACACATGGGACTACATCAAGCTAAAAAGCTTCTGTACAGTAAAGGACACCATCAGCAGAACAAAAAAGAATCCTACAGTATGGGAGAATATATTTGTAAATGACATATCTGACAAGGGGTTAACATCCATAATATATAAAGAACTCACATGCCTCAACAACCAAAAAGGAAATAACCCTATTAAAAAATGGGCGGAGTATATGAGCAGACACTTCTCCAAAGAAGAAATTCAAATGGCCAACAGGCACATGAAAAGATGCTCCACATTGCTAATCATCAGGGAAATGCAAATTAAAACCACAACGAGTTATCACCTCACAGATGGTTAGCATCAAAAAGACTAAGAACAACAAATGCTGGCAAGGATGCAGAGAAAGGGGAACCCTCCTACACTGCTGGTGGGAATGTAAGCTAGTTCATCCATTGTGGAAAGCAGTATGGAGGTTCCTCAAAAAACTAAAAATAGAAATACCATTGGACCCGGGAATTCCACTCCTAGGAATTTACCCAAAGAATACAAGTTCTCAGATTCAGAAAGACACATGCAAGAAATTGATCCAAGATGGCGGCGTGAGAGGTGAGAGACAGAACTCCTGCCAAAACCACATATAGTACGAAAATATAGTTAATACAACCAATCCTAAAACAGCAACAGGAAAGAAGGCTGCACTAGACTGCATACACCTGGAGAACAGAGCAGACCTCATGAAAGAGGGTAACGTACCAAAGCCTTAATCCAGCAAGACCCAAGCCCTTCCCCCACCCCAGCTCACCGAGGAGAGGAAGAGAAATGGAGCAGGGAGGGGGTGGAAGCCTAGGACTGCTGAACACCCAGCCCTGGAGATCTGCTTTCAAGCACAAACCTACATTGCATGGTGCTCTGGAGATTAGTGGGGTTGGAAAGCTAAGACAGGCGGAATACTTGAGAGACTGAGATTCCAGCCATTTGTGGAGGACAGGGATCCACATCCAGCCACTCTGGGAAAAAGGAAAGGCAGTTTGTCTGAGAGGCTTCATAGCAGTGAGAGGGCTGCTGAAGAGGTGGGGATTGCACGGAGCTTGCTGGACGGGAGAAGGAATAAGTGGACAAAGTGGTCTGGGTTGGGAACTCTGAGGAGCTTCAAACGCTCCATCCCCCTGGCTGGCTACTCAGCTCTGAGGCCCCCCACTGTGACGTGTAGCCCGCTGCGCCTTATTCCTGGAAGGCCTTTCATTCCTTGCAAACCACAGTCACTGTGCTGGCGTCAGGCCAACCTGAGGGAGGCCCCGCCTACAACAGCTAGAGACGCTAAGCACAGAGGCTTACACCTGTGTGCTGAGCCCACTGGCTCTGACACTGGAAACAGGCATTGCAGCGGGGAAGCAGGTAAAAGCTCTTTCCAACCCCCAGGTACCAGTGCCACTCACCTGGGACCCCCAAACTCACTCCAGGGTCTGAGCAGCTCCAGAGACTAGAGCTTTGGGCAATAGAGGGTGCCACATACAAATATGAAACGTCAAAGGATCCTGGTTCAGACCAAAATCTCACAACCCCCAGAAAAAGGGCCAAATGAAACTGAACTTACCAATCTTCCTGTAACAGTTCAAAATAAAAATCATAACATGCTCATGAAGGTACAGAAAAGTATTCAAGAGCTCAGGGATGAATTAAGGACAGAGATTCAATCATTAAGAAATTCCGTATCTGAAATGCAACATACAATGGAGGGATTTAAAAGCAGATTAGATGTAGTAGAAGAGACGGTAAATGGAATAGAAATTAGAGAAGAAGAATACAAAGAAGCTAAGGCACAGAGAGAAAAAAGTATCTTTAAGAATGAAAGAATACTGAGAGAACTGTGTGACCAATCCAAATGGAACAATTTTCACATTATAGGGGTACCAGAAGAAGAAGAGAGAGAAAAAGGGATAGAAAGTGTGACTGAGGAGGTAATTGCTGAAAACTTCTCCTATCTGGGGAAGGAGATAGTCTCTCAGGCCATGGAGGTGCACAGATCTCCCAAACAAGGGACCTAAGGAAGACAACAACAAGACATAAAGTAATTAAAATGGCAAAGATCAAGGATAAAGACAGATTTTTAAAAGCAGCTAGAGAGAGAAAAAAGATGGAATACAAATGGAAACCCATTAGGCTATCATCAGATTTTTCAACAGAAACCTTACAGGCCAGAAGGGAGTGGCATGATATATTTAATGCAATGAAGCAGAAGGGCCTGAAATCAAGAATACTCTTATCTGGGAAGGTTATCATTTAAATTTCAAAGAGGGATTGAACAATTTCCAGATAAGCAAAAGCTGAGACAATTTACCTCCCATAAACCAGCTCTACAGTGTATTTTGGAGGGACTGCTATAGATGGAAGTATTTCTAAGACAAAAGAGCTGTCACCAGGGGAAATAAAACCACAGCAAAGTAGAACAATTACTAAGCAGATGCAAAATCAAATCAACTACCCCCAAAGTCAATCAAGGGATTGACAAAGAGTAGAGAATATGATACCTAATATATAAAGAATGGAGGAGGAAGAAAAAGGAGGAAAAAAAAAGAACCTTTAGGCTGTGTTTGTAATAGCATACTAAGTGAGTTAACTTAGACTGTTAGATATTAAGGGAATTACCCTTGAACCTTTGGTAACCATGAATCTAAGGCTTGCAATGGCAATAAGTACATACCTATAGATAATCACCCCAAATGTAAATGGACTGAATGTACCAGTCAAAAGACATAGAGTCACTGAATGGATAATAAAACAAAACCCATCTATATGCTGCAAGAGACTCACTTCAAACCCAAAGACATACACAGACTGAAAGTAAAAGGATGGAAAAAGATACTTCATGCAACTGATAGGGAGAAAAAAGCAGGAGTTGCAGTACTTATATCAGCCAAAAAATTAGAGCAACCTAAGTGTCCATCAGTAGATGAATGGATAAAGAAGATGTGGTACATATACACAATGGAATATTATTCAGCTATAAGAAGAAAACAAATCCTACTGTTTGCAACAACATGGGTGGAGCTAGAGGGTATTATTCTCAATGGAATAAGCCAGTTGGAGAAAGACAAGTATCAAATGATTTCACTCATCTGTGGAGTATAAGAACAAAGAAAAAACTGAAGGGACAAAACAGCAGCAGACTCACAGAATCCAAGAATAGACAAACAGTTACCAAAGGGAAAGGGACTGGGGACTGGGGTGGATGGGTGGGAAGGGGGGGATAAAGGGGAAAAAGGGGCATTACGATTAGCACACATAATATAGGGGTGTGGCACAGGGAAGGCAGTATAGAACAAAGAAGACAAGTAGTGATTCTAATAGCATCTTACTATGCTGATGGACAGTGACTGTAATGGGGTGTGTGGGGGGGACTTGATAACAGGGGGAATCTAGTAACAATAATGTTGCTCATGTAATTGTATATTAGTGATACCAAAAGTAAAAAAAAAAAGCTAAAAATAAAAATAAAAATGTATGTTAGATAAATGTTAAAAAAAAATGTCATAGCACCTCTATGTTTATCACAGCACTATTTACAATAGCCAAGTTACGGAAGCAACCTAAGTGTCCATCAGTAGATGAATGGATAAAGAAGATGTGGTACATATACGCAATGGAATACTATTCAGCCATAAGAAAGAAATTAATCCTACCATTTGCAACAACATGGACAGAGCTAGAGGGTATTATGCTCAGTGAAATAAGCGAGGCAGAGAAGGACAAGTACCAAACTATTTCCCTCTTTCATGGAGTAAAACAATGAAGGAAAACTGAAGGAACAAAACAGCAGCAGACTCACAGACTCCAAGAAGGGACTAGTGGTTACCAAAGGGAAGATGTTGGGGAAGGGCAGGGAGGGAAGGAGAGAGAAGTATTGAGGCGTATTATGACTGGCACACATGGTGTGTGTGGGGGACATAGGAAAGAGAGTGTAGCACAGAGAAGACAAGTAGTGACTCTGTGGCATCTTACTACACTGATGGACAGTGACTGCAGTGGGGTATCTCAGGGGCGGACTCAATAATATGGGTGAATGTAGTAACCACATTGTTTTTCATGTGAAACCTTCGTAAGAGTGTATATCAATAATAGCTTAATTAAAAAAAAAGGCAAAAAACCCCAGAAAAAAACTGGGCAGTGATAAGGTTCTTCCAGGGCCAAATAAGCCTGGAGCCAATGAGCCTGTCAGTGGCTGTAATAATCTCTTTTCATGTGCACTGGCCAGTGCAGCACCGTGTGCTGTGCATGTTTAGCTAGTTGTTTCCTGCTGAGCCAGATTATTTTCCATCTTACCAAAGAGCTGCCAAGAAAACTACCAGGTCAGGAGACAGAGTCAAATCTGAGACACTGGGTTCTACCTGTAGTGAAGTAGTTGGCCATCTGCACTGTAATCCCGGTAAATCTCATAGTCCTTCTCAAGGAACACTCCTGGTGGTGAAGAACTGAAATACAGCAAAAGGAAAAAAAAAGTGAATGTAAGCACAATAATTTTAAATTATGGTACACTGAAAACAACATACTCTCAAGAATATGGATGTTGCCCTTTTAGTTTCTGAGGAAGGACCCCAGTGTCCTTGCTCCTATGTTCAAAGCTGTCCCCTTCATCAAGTCAAACAGGTGCTTTTGCTCTAAGCCACCTCCCTGCAGTACCTGTCATATGACCTGGATGGAATGGACTGGAGACCCATTTGCCCTCCAGCCGGGACAGCCCCACTGCAGCCTTATCCAGAGGCTGGATGGCAGGCCAGGACACCCACTACACTGTCCTGGATTTTAGGACCTTGGATGACTGGAGCCAGGGCTACTATTCTAAGGGCATAGTGGTGGGGTTAGTAAAAATCACAGTTGACCAGGCACCACGAGATGAACTAAGAAGGAAGCTGAGTGAGAAATACCCTTATGGGGATAAAAAGCTCTGTAAGGATGGGGGCTTAGAATACAGTAAGCACTCAGTATGTGGGTGATTAACTGGCAGATGTTCAAAACATGTGATCAAATTAACATCTATTTATGATTTAAAAACTCTCAGTAATCCAGAAGTGGAAGAAAATTTACTTAACCTGATTAAGAAGAACCTTATTTAACCCAAGACCTTTCAAAAGGCTGAAAGCATACCCATTAAAGTCAGGATAAGAACATCCACTCTCACCACCAATATGTATTTTGGAAATGCTAGTCAATGCAGTAAGAAAATAAAAAGAAAAGCAAGAGGTTTAAATATTTGAAAGAGACAAAATTATCATTAGTTGTCAACCTAGAAAAACTAAAAGAATCAACTGAAAAATTATTAGAAGTATTAAGACACTGGTGATGTAGTGTCCACTTACATACTACGTGAAATCAGTGACTTTAATGTATGTTAACGGTAACTAGCTAGAAACAAAGTTCACTGTCACAACGAAAATAAACAGAACGATCAAAATAAAGTCCAGGCATACATTAACAAGGAATATGTTGAACCAATATGAACAAAACTGAATTTTTTACCAAAGTACATAAAAGAACCTGAATATGTAACAGAGAAGCAAATAATCTTGGGAAAAAATAATAATTTTAACGATGTAACTTCTTTCTAAATTACTCAATAAATTTAATGTAATCCTAATAACATTTCCAACAGGAAGGAATGATTTTTAGAAGTTAGAATGTTTGCAGAGTTAAACCTCCAAAACTAAACATCTAAGAATAACTAAGGAAAAAATCAGAATTGATAATAGGAGAGATCACCTGTACCCTCAGAAGTAAACTATCATAACTACATAATTAACACAATATGGCACCCACGGAGGAATAGGCAGATTCTGGACGGCAACAAAAAGCGCAAATGTTGACCCAAGTGTATGTAAGAATTTGGTAAACAGGAACCAAAACTTTCACATCTGGCAAGCACACTAGTAACAAACCATGTGTCTGCAATGGGCCCATAAGCACCACTCATGCCAAGCTGGGATGCAGCTGTAAAAACGTTGCCAGAGCATCTAAAAACTTCATGGGTAAATGCATAAAACTGACTGCAGGCAGCATCAAGTAAGGTTTAACATTTTTTTCTTCTATGTGATTACATGTATTTTCTACAAGTAATGTGCCTCGCTTCTCTAATAAAAATGTCATTAAAAAAGAGTTGAATAAATGGCTAATGCTAACATTGGCTGGTGGTCAGTATCTTCAAACATACCATTATGCCACAGAACACAAAGCTAGAAAGGTGGGATGCGATACATGCAAACCCATCTACGACATACCTATTCCTCGGCTTATGTCAGTCAGTGATCCCCTCCTCCTACTTTGGACTAGTCTCCAAAAAAGAACACAGGTCCTGCAAAGGCACACTGGTCATTGGCCAGTTACAGCCACCACCCCATACACCCCTGTGGCTTTGTCACTTGTGCCCAGGCCAGGCTGATACATGGTTCACTTCAACATCCTAGAGGCACTGTGGACGCCTGTTGGATTCAATGGTGTCGTGGGTCTCTGGGCCCTCAGGGGCTCTGATGTGTCCATCTCCATTACTAACCCCAGCTACCAGTGCCCAGGTCTTCCCTCTAGATTGCTGTCCACTGACCAGAACACCAACTCCATGTAGGGCCTGGGCTGGCGGCAGGAACACAAAGCAAGTGAGACAGACAGTTCTGTTCCCACAGAGCTCGCTCATTCACGGTATGGAGTCCACCATGGAATGAGCCAGAACCCCAGGCTGCTGTAGGACCCAGACAGGAAGCAGCCCCAGAGAGGGAGGCCAGGAACAGCTCTCTGAGAGGGACATGTGATGAGGAAACAGGAGACTATGCAGGGGGATCACAAGGGGGATGACTTTGGAGTCTCCCAGGAACTGAGGAGGACCCTGTGTGGGGCAGTGAGTAATGAGTGTGGTTCAGTGAGCTGGATCACACAGGACTCCCGGGGTTGACCAAAATGGAAAGCCTGCATGTCACTTTAGGCAAGGAGTCAGCAAACTACAGCCTGTGGGCCAAGTCCAGCCCTCTGCCTGTTTTTGCACAGCCTATGAGCTAAGATTAAGTTTAATATTTAAAATTTTTGGGTGTGTGAAATGTGAAAATTACGTGAGATTCAAATTTCAATGTCTATAAATACACGTTATTGGAACACAGTACCATGTTCACATTTGTGTTGCCTGTGGCTGCTTTTGCGCAAGAGCAGAAGACTTGAGTAGTGATAAGAGCACATGGGGCTGCACTGCTGTCACTGCTGCTTACCACAGCACAGAATGAGTGCCACAGTGTCACACACACCGCCATTCTGAGACATCTTTTTTCTTTATGTTTTTACTACCAGTGCATACCCATAATGTCACAATAAGAAGAGAAAGTGGACCTTGTAGGTTAGGGTTTAAGGCATGGAGTGTGGGCTGCTTATTGCTGGGTCCTACAGACCAGGAGAGCACGGTGCCTGCTATGATACACAGCTATGTGACCAGAGCACGACAACACTGCCAGACAAAATACTCCTCACAATGTGCTAACTTTAGCCACAAAGTTTAAATGGAAACAGAGGATCCGAAATGGAAATCTCACCATAGCATAATCATTTCACAAAATAAAAATGACTCACACACACACACAAAAAAAATGAGTGACACCAGTCTCCAAGTGGCTCATTTGTTAGTCAGTCAAGGAAACCTGTCTACTGATGAGCTAATTAAATAATGTTGACTGCAACAGCTGAAATTATGTGTTCAGAGGTAATAGCTTGCTTCACTTTAGCCTTCTGGCAAGAACAGTGAGGGCAACATTAACATGAAATAATTCATATGGTTTCCTGGGCCCTTGATGGCCAACAGATGCTGTTGCTACATCTCAGCAGCTGTTATTTTATTCAAGGGGTCATTGCTGAGTTTGAAGAGAAATTAGCCTCTATAAATCACCCATGTGGAAGAAGTAAACCTGAGATATTTTCAAAAAAATTGAGAAAACAGCTAATTCAGTATAAACTGAAGTGGAATCTACTAAGACATATTACAATTGATGATGCTAAATTTACAAAGCATGTAGAAATGAAAGGTGTTTAAGGCGATGGTTCTTTGTTATATTACTCATTAGCAGGTATTCTGAAGAACATACTTGAATCTATCATGAATTCTGAAACAGTAATATCAACAGTGAATGGCATTTACTATCATAGACTTTGGCCTCATCAGTTCCATGGATTTTGTTAGAAACAAGCTAAATATCCTGACTTGCCCTTTCACACAGCAAATTCAACAGCTTGGCAAAAGTTTTATTGTGATTTAAAAAAATTCAGGGCTGAGACTAAAATTTTCTGAATGAGGAAAATGTCTCTCAATCACTATTATCAAATACTGAATGTGTGTTTTCTTTCTTTGGCAGACTTAATGATGTTTCTTAATGAACCGACATCCTAAAATCACAAGGCAAACAGCACTTATATGCAAAAGTTACACTGCAGTAGTCATTTTGATAACTGCTAATGTCTGAGTTGCAGTAATGTCAAGCTGTCAAAAAGTAAACCAAGAAGCAATATCTCCATTCCCACACAAACTTGCAGCAGAGACGTTTTCTAACCTCTAATCACAGTTCCAGCAGGACTTTTCAGACCTCAATGTAAGTTTAAGTGCAAAGGAAATTTCCTTGTTTAAAAATCCATTTACTGATGAACTTCCATCTAACCTTCAGTTAGAATTGGCTAAACTGTGATGTAACTATGTGCCAAAGGCAAAGATCAAGAGGAAAATCTAACTGAATTTTTAATGAATGCCAAAAGATAAATATGCATAATTAAATTCATATGCTCATGGACTGATATCAGTATTTAGCAGTACCTGTATAAAAAGATACCTTCCAAGATGAAATATGTAAAATCTCATTATAAATCATAACTTATCAACATCTGTGACTGGTTCTGATAGGAGGGAACGGTGACTCCCTCTGTCTCATCCGAGCGTACACTGAAAACCACACTGCACTCCCGCTACTCCCTGAGAATCCCAAGAGCTCTCCCTCCAGGACTTGGCATCTGGAGCCTCCTCTGCTGCAAAAGCCTTCCCTCGGATTTGACATGGCTTATCTTAACATGATTAACGTTACTGCTGAAAATAAACCGTAATGAGGAGAAAACTCAATCAACTGAACTTGACCCAGAATTGCAAAAGAGGTTGGATGTTAACAGTTATAAAAACTGTACTCCATCTGTTAAGAATAGCTAAAAAAAGATCACATTAGAGAGATTCTCAGGATGGCAGCTTGAGTAGGGTGGTGGAAATCTCCTCCCAAAACCAAATTTATTTTGAAAATATAGCAAATACAACTATGCCTAAAAGAGAGACCAGAAGCTACAGTACAACAGCCAGGCTACATCTACATCTGTGAGAACTCAGCATCTCACAAAAAGGGTAAGATAAAAAGCCGTGACCCAGCGGGACCCAAGCACTCCCCCCACCACAGCTAACTGGTGGGAGGAAAATACTCAGAGTGGGGAGGGAGTGGAAGCACAAGCCTGCGAAATAACCAGCCCTAGTAATCTGCACTGGGAGTACAGACACACAATACATGGTATACTGAATATTAGAGAAACGAAAAGTAAAATCTGAGACTAAGATTGTGAACAGGTCCCCACAGCTGACTGCCCTGGGATGAAAGAGAAAAGTGGGTGCTTTAAAACTCTTAAACGGACAAGGGTTTAACAGTGGACAAAATCATCCTGGCACACTTAGCACAGCAGGCTCGGAACTTCAAGGAACGTCAAGCATCCTAACCCCCTGGGTCGCAACGCAGCTCCGAAGACCCTCACGGCGATAAGCAGCCTGCCGTTCATTCCTTCCCACAGGCACTGCAAGCAAACCGGCTGACCTGCTATTGCTGCGGAGCAGCTGGGAAGCAGCCCCGCCCACAGCAACTGCACAGAGTCTTCTCCCAGTGTGCAGCTAACTGGGTGAGACCCAGAGGCTGACCGGTGCACGCAGGTGCCCGGCACAGACAGCAGAGACAGCGCAGAGCCCAGAAGGCACAAAGGGGCTTTATTCTTGCAGCGAACACACGCTGCTTGCCTGCAACTCCCGCCAGTGCCCTAGGCCATCCTGAGGGCCGCCCAACAATGGCAACTCAAGGAATCAACCCAGAGGCTTCCCCCTGCACCCAGTTGACTGGCACAGAGAGAAGAAGCCGGTGCAAAGTCCAGAAGGCACGAAGGGTCACTGTTCTTGCAGGAGACACACACCACTTGCCTGCAACCCCTGCCATTGCCCTAGGCCATCCTGAGGGTCACCCCGCCCATGGCAGCTCAGAAGATTAACCCAGAGACTGCTCCCTATGTGCAGTTAACTGGCATAGACAGCAGAGAAGAGCAAGATGAGCAGCAAGCAGGAAGGGATTTTGTTCTCCCAGCTGACACATGCGCCACTCGCGGGCAATCACTTCTATCACCATGAAAAGGCAGAAGAAACTGGTTCACTCCAAAATCACTCAAACGACAAAGAGAGGGCATGGTGAGACCAAAAGCACAAATCTTCCTGAAAAAGATTTCAAAATAAAAGTAATAACCGTGATGATGGACCTGCAGAGAACCATGCAAGAGCTAAGGGATGAAGTATGATGGGAGGTAACAGAAATGAAACAAACAATGGAAGGATTTAAGACCAGACTGCATGAAGTGGAAGAGACTATTAATGGAATAGAAATCAGAGAACAGGAATACAGAGAAGCTGAGGCACAGAGAGATAAAAGGATATCTAGGAATGAAAAAATATTAAGAGAACTGTGTGGCCAATCCAAACGGAACAATATTCGCATTATACGAGGACCAGAAGAAGAGGAACAAAAAGGGATATAAAGTGTCTTTGAAGAAATAATTGCTGAAAATTTCCCCAATCTAGGGAAGGAAATACTCTCTCAGGACATGGAAGTCCACAGATCTCCCAATACAAGGGACCCAAGGAGGACACCACCAAGACATATAATAATTAAAATGGCAAAGATCAAAGACAAGGACAAGGTATTAAGAGCAGCCAGAGAGAGAAAAATGATCACCTACAAAGGAAAACCCATCAGGCTATCATCAGACTTCTCTACAGAAACCTTACAGGCCAGAAGAGAATGGCATGATATATTTAATGCAATGAAACAGAAGGGCCTCAAACCGAGAATACTTTATCCAGCCAGATTGTCATTTAAAGTTGAAGGAGGGATTAAACAATTCCCAGATAAGCAAAAGTTGAGGGAATGTACCTCCAACAATCCATCTCTACAAGGTATTTTAAAGGGACTGCTCTAGATGGAAGTATTCCTAAGGCTAAATAGATGTCACCAGAGAAAATAAAATCACACCAAAGAAAGCAGACCTACCAAATACTAACTAAAGGCAAAATAAAATCAGCTATCCACAAATTTAGTCAAGGGAAACACAAAAGAGTACAGAATAAAACACCTAACATATAAAGAATGGAGGAGGAAGAAAAAGAAGTGAGAGAAATAAAGACACATCAGACTGTGTTTATAATAGCATAATAAGTGAGTTACAGTTAGATGGTTAGATAGTAAAGAAGCTACCCTTGAACCTTTGATAACTACGAATCCAGAGCCTGCAATGGCAATAAGTACATATCTATCAATAATCGCCCTAAATGTAAATGGACTGAATGCACCAATCAAAAGACAGTAATAGAATGGATAAAAAAGCAAGACCCATCTACATGCTGCTTACAAGAGACTCACCTCAAACCCAAAGACATGCACAGACTAAAAGTCAAGGGATGGAAAAAGATATTTCATGCAAACAACAGGGAGAAAAAAGCAGGTGTTGCAGTACTAGTATCAGACAAAATAGACTTCAAAACAAAGAAAGTAACAAGAGATAAAGAAGGACATTACATAATGATAAAGGGGTCAGTCCAACAAGAGGATATAACCATTATAAATATCTATGCACCCAAAACAGGAGCACCTACATATGTGAAACAAATCCTAAAAGAATTAAAGGAGTAAATAAAATGCAATGAATTAATTTTAGGAGACTAAAACACACAACTCACCTCAAAGGACAGATCAACCAGACACAAAATAAGTAAAGACAGAGAGACACTGAACAACACACTAGAACAGATGGACCTAACAAACATCTACAGAACTCTACACCCAAAAGCAGCAAAAACACATTCTTCTCAAGTGCACATGGAACATTTTCCAGAATAGACCACATACTAGGCCACAAAAAGAGCCTCAGTAAGTTAAAAAAGACTGAAATTCTGCCAACCAACCTCTCAGATCACAAAGATATAAAACCAGAAATAAACGGTACAAAGAAAACAAAAATGCTCACAAACACATGGCGGCTTAAAAACCTGCTCCTAAATAATCAATGGATCAATGAACAAATTAAAACACAGATTAAGCAATATATGGAGACAAATGAAAACAACAGCACAATGCCCCAATTTCTGTGGGGCTCAGTGAAGGCAGTTCTAAGAGGAAAGTATATAGCAATTCAGGCCTATTTAAAGAAGGAAGAACAATCCCAAATGAATAGTCTGAAGTCACAATTATTGAAACTAGAAAAAGAAGAACAAATGAGTCCCAAAGCCAGCAGAAGGAGGGGAATAATAAAGAGAAGAAATAAATAAAATTGAGAAGAATAAAACAATAGAAAAAAAACAATGAAACCAAGAGCTGGTTCTTTGAGAAAATAAAAGATAGATAAACCCCTAGCCATATTTATTAAGAGAAAAAGAGAATCTACACACATAAACAGAATCAGAAATGATAAAGGAAAAACTACTAAGGACATGACAGAAATACAAAAAAATTATTAGAGAATACTATGAAAATCTATATGCTAACAAACTGGTAACATTGAAAAAATGGACCACATCCTAGAAAAATACAACCTTCCAAGACTGACCAAGGAAGAAACAGAAAATCTAAACAGACCATTTACCAGCAGCTAAATTGAATTGGTAATCAAAAAACTACCCAAGAACAAATATCCCAGGCCAGATGGATTCACTGCTGAATTTTATCAGACATTTAGAGAAGACATAATACCCATTCTCCTTAAAGTTTTTAAAAAATAGAAGAGGAGGGAATACTTCCAAACTCATTCTATGAAGCCAGCATCACTCTAATACCAAAACCAGGCAAAGACACCACACAAAAAAGGAAAATTACAGACCAGTATCCCTGATGAATATAGATGCAAAAATATACTCAACAATATATTAGCAAACTGAATTTAAAAATACATCAAGAGGATCATACACCATGATCAAGTTGGATTCATCTCAGGGATGCAAGGATGGTACAACATTAAAAAATCCATCAAGATAATCCACCACATCAACAAAAAGGACAAAAACCACATGATCATCTCCATAGATGCTGAGAAAGCATTTGACAAAATTCAACATCCATTCATGATAAAAACTCTCAACAGAAATGGGTATAAAGGGCAAGTACCTCAACATAATAAAGGCCATACATGACAAAACCCACAGCCAACATCCTACTTAACAGTGAGAAGCTGAAAGCTTTTCCCCTTAGGTCGGGAAGAAGACAAGGATACCCACTCTCCTTGCTTTTATTCAACATAGTACTGGCCGTTCTAGCCACGGCAATCAGACAACACAAAGAAATAAAAATGCATCCAGGTTGGTAAGGAAGAAGTCAAACTGTCACTATTTGCAAATGAGATGATATTGTACATAACAAACCCTAAAGAACCCACTCCAAAACTACTAGAATATCTGAATTCAGCAAAGTTGCAGGATACAAAATTAATACACAGAAATCTGTTACATAACTATACACTAATGATGAAGTAGCAGAAAGAGAAATCAGGAAAACAATTCCATTCACAGTTGCATCAAAAAGAATAAAATATCTAGGGATATACCTAAGCAAAGAAGTGAAAGACCTATACCCTGAAAACTGTAAGACACTCTTAAGATAAATTAAATAGGTCACTAACGAATGGAAATTCATCCCATGCCCTTGGGTAGGAATAATTAATATTGTCAAAATGTAGACTGCCTAAAGCACTCTACAGATTCAATGCAATCCTTATCAAAACACTGACAGCATTCTTCCACAAACTGGAACAAATAGTTTTAAAATTCATATGGAACCACAAAAGACCCCAAATAGCCAGAGCAATCCTGAGAAGGAAGAATAAAGCAGGGGTGATCTTGCTTCCCAACTTAAAGCTCTACTACAAAGCCACAGTAATCAAGACAATTTGGTACTGGCACAAGAACAGACCCACAGACCAGTGGAACAGAATAGAGTCCAGATATTAACCCAAACATATATGGTTAATTAATATATGATAAAGGAGCCATGAATATACAATGGGAAAATGACAGCCTCTTCAACAGCTGGTGTTGGCAAAACAGGACAGCTACATGTAAGAGAATGAAACTGGATCGTTGTCTAACCCCAAACACAAAAGTAAATTCAAAATGGATCAAAGACCTGAATGTAAGTCATGAAACCATAAAACTCTTAGAAAAAAACAAAGGCAAAAATCTCTTGGACATAAACATGAGCAGCTTCTTCATGAACATAACCCCCCATTAAATGGAAACAAAAGCAAAAATGAACAAGTGGGACTATTTCAAACTAAAAAGCTTCTGTACAGCAAAGGACACCATCAATAGAACAACGAGGTACCCTACAGTATGGGAGAATATATTCATAAATGACAGATCTGATAAGGGGTTGACATCCAAAATATATAAAGAGCTCATGTACCTCAACAAACAAAAACCAAGAAATCCAATTAAAAAATGGGCAGAGAAGGTGAACAGACACTTCACCAAAGAAGAAATTCAGATGGCCAACAGGCACATGAAAAGATTCTCCACATCGCTAATCATCAGAGAAATGCAAATTAAAACCACAACAAGATATCACCTCACACCAGTTAGGATGGCCACCATCCAAAAGACAAAGAACAACAAATGTTGGTGAGGATGTGGAGAAAGGGGAACCCTCCTACACTGCTGGTGGGAATATAAATTAGTTCAACTATCGTGGAAAGCAGTATGGAGGTTCCTCATAAAACTGAAAATAGAAATACCACTGGACCCAGGAATTCCACTCCTAGGAATTTACCCTAAGAATGCTGGAGGCCCAGGTTGAAAAAGACATATGCACCCCTATGTTCATAGCAGCACTATTTACAGTAGCCAAGAAATGGAAGCAACCTAAGTGTCCATCAGTAGATGAATGGATAAAGAAGATGTGGTACATATACACAATGGAATATTATTCAGCCATAAGAAGAAAACAAATCCTACCATTTGCAACAACACGGACGGAGCTAGAGGGTATTATGCTCAGTGAAATAAGCCAGGTGGAGAAAGACAAGTACCAAATGATTTCAGTCCTCTGTGGAGCATAAGAACAAAGAAGAAACTGAAGGAACAAAACAGCAGCAGACTCACAGAACCCAAGAATGGACTAATAGTTACCAAAGGGAAAGGGACTGGGGAGGATGGGTGGGAAGGGAGGGATAAGGGGAAAAAGGGGCATTATGATTCGCACACATAATGTAGGCAGGCGGGGAGACACTGGGAAGGCAGTATAACATAGAGAAGACAAGTCATGATTCTATAGCATCTTACTATGCTGATGGACAGTGACGGTAATGGGGCTTGTGGTGGGGACTTGATAATACGGGGAGTCTAGTAACCATAATGTTGCTCATGTAATTCCACATTAATCATACCAAAATAAAAAAAAAAAGAAGAAATGTGGAATGCCTGTATTGATATAAGTAGACTCTGGAGCAGACTCTTACTAGGAACTAAGAGGGTTATTTCATGATAATGGGATCAATTCACCAAGAGGACATAACAAGTGTAAATGTTCATGCACCTAACTACAGAGCTGTAAAACACTCCTGGATATTTACCTGTGAGAAATCAAAGCATAGATCTGTACAAAGATTATGCAAATATGCACAGCAGTTTTCTAATAGCCAAACCTGGAAACAACCCAAATGTGAATCATGAAGAGGCAGCTCCACACAGTAGAACACTACTCAGTAGTGGGTAAGGGACGAGGCTGTGGAGACATGGACGACCTGTCAAAACAGTCATGCTGAGTGAAAGATGACAAAAGAATACATACTGTTTGATTCCACTTCTATAAAATCCTACAAAATAAACACTGGTCTACAGTAATAGGAGGCGTATCAGTGATTCCTTGGGGATGCATGGTAGTATAGGGAGGGTCCAGGGGCAAAAGGGAAGACAAAGGAGACTCTCAGGGGTGGAAGGTACAGCTGTTGCGATAGTGGTAGTGTCATGGTTGGATATACACACCAAAACCTATCCCGACACTGTGCACACGTCGTGTGGCCTGTCCATTTCCCTTCTGAGAACAGGGAGGCTGGAATGTCAACACTGAACAGGAGGATTTTTTCTTTTCTTTATACTTTCCTTGACTAATTCAATGTTTTTTCTGAAAATTTGTTGGGGACAGGGGTGGGAAACAGTAAAGCTAGTTCGAATTTAAGAAAAAGTCCCATACCTGCTTCATCCCACAGCCTCCACCCTCAGGAAGAAAAGCTGTCAACGGGTTGTTTCTGTCCTTATGGTGGTAGTGGTGGATGGTGGGGGCCATCCTTTTACAAATCTAAGTGGTAACCTAATCAAGACCTACATCAAGGACCCACTGGGTGTAGGGCTGGCCTCTGAACCTGCAGCGCATCAGAGCATCTGGGGCCCTTACTGCTCCTGACAATGCTCTCCCCCGAGAAGATCCGACAGTCAGCTCAGTGCTGTTCTCAGTGCTGCCCTGGAAGCCCACCATGGCGATGGGAGATTGGGCTCCCTGGGATGCTGTGAAAGGAAAGGGCAGGTGGGGATGGATCCCTGCAGGGGGAACGGCAGCAGAGAGCAGGTGTAGGTCTGCCCTGGAGGTGTGGGTGACAGAGCAGAGTCTCCTGCAAGAGGCCGAGTCCCGCTGCAGCCTGGAGGCTGCCTGTGCTGCTGCTCGGCAGACCCGTAGTCGCCTCAAGCCTGTGCAGGGTGCCCAGACCAAAGGTCAGATGGAACCTTGGATCCGTGCAGTCTCTCTCTGCTGCCCCCAGGGTGTAGAGGACCTCTGTGTGCAGAGTGGGGAGGGGTGGCAGCAGTTGGCCACCCCAATCCAGTCCTATTCTGCAGAGCAGTTGTGCCAGATGGGGTCCTCTTCTCAGGTTTTTCCTTTTCCTAAAGGGATTTTCTGCTTAAGAGACAGTGCTTCCCAACCCACACCTCTCACAGGTGATCCTAAACTGTAGGCCTGATGCTGCAGCTGCCATCACCTTGGCCTGCAGACACAATGTCTGGTGACGCCTGCACCTCTGGATTATCAGGCCAGAGAAGGGATGGGAAAGGCCCCAACAGGAGGCCCCAGCCAGGGGATGGGAAATGCAGAAATGCACCATGTGTGGGCCTCTGTCTCCGGCCCCGACCTGCCTGATGGGGACCTTGGAAACCTGTGCCAGCCCAGCTCAGCAGGGGAATGGCCCTTCTTGCCCTGCTGTCCCACCAGGAGAGGGCAACCAAAGCAAGAAATTCAGCCAGTGGTTCCACATGCTGGACACTGAATTAACCTCATTTTCCTTCTCAGCAATCATCAAGGTTAAAGAAACAATAACAGGCAAAACCAACTCAGAAGACAGGGGAGGCAGACCTACAGACCCCTGGGGAGGACCATGCACAGGACAGCTGTCCTGCGAGGGCACGGCAGCAGGCTCAGATCTGTTGTGTAAGCAGATGTACTAAGTGCCTGTCCACACTCAGGGTCATGGAGGTCAGATGAATCCTCAGTGGAGAAGACAGGCCGAGAGGCATGGTAGTAGCTGCCCTGGAGAGAAGCGAGAGGATTGATATGGAAAAATCAGTATGTTTAACAACTTCTGAAAAATGTTAAGTTGAATGATGTGATAAAGCTGTTTTTGCAGGTTAAAAGAAATTAAATATTAGTGATTCATATGGTTTAATCTGTTATTAAGGGCAAATTTATAAGAAAAACCTCAATGAGAGAGACAGATGGGGTAGAGGTTGATTTTAGAATCTCAGTACATTAATGGAGAAACAAGTAAAAAACACAAAATTCTTTGTTTTCAACAAGACAAAATTTTTAACAATATTACTGAATAAAGAAAGACATACTATTCAAATGACAGCAACATTGACACACTCTACGTCAACAGAGAGAGTGAAGAGGATCAACAACTTTGGCCAAACAGAACCAGTAGGTGCACATGGGGTGGCAGGCTGAGTCCCCTGGGGCGCAGGGGCCAGACGGTGGAGTCCAGCACCACGTGCTTTTGAGAGCAGACAGCAGACCTAATTAAAAACAAAGGTAGGCAAAAGTGTATTACCAGACAAGGGAACAGGAAGGACTTAGACCAAGAGGGCGTCCCGTGGAGAGTGCTGCGGAGAAGGAAGTACTCTGAGGGGAAAGGGGGCATTCGAGGAGACGCAGGAGGCCGGACCGGACACCCGGCTCTCACGGCAGAGACTCACAGAAAAGAGAAGGCTAAGAGTAAGTAACTGATACAATGAAATCCATAAATGAACATGGATTTTCACACTCTTCAACAGGGAACATTATTTTTCAAGTGTCCACAGAATATTTTCAAATTTGATCAATTACATAACAAAAAAGCCCAATAAATTTTAAAAAGCAGAAATTTTAGACTTCATTCCTTGGACACAATATAATGTTTAGAGTAAATTGCATAATTTAAACAATGCCATACTCTTGAAAATTTAAACAAAATTCTAAGTACAGCTGGGTTCAGGGCTGCCTAGTTGTTGAGTGTGGCGACCCTTGGCAGCTGAGTGGCTGAGGGAGTGGAGGGAGCGGCAGTGGGGTCAAGCAGGGCCTGGTGTCTGAATTGGGGCCCTTTTCCTGAGAACAGGGCCCAGACCCACTGTCAGGATGGGGGCTCAGCACTCGGCAGATTCTGGGCTACCCAGAGGCCTGCTGACTGGGCCTCCCAAACCCGAGGCAGCTGGAGCCACCATGCTTACCCACTACTGCAGGGCCTCAGGCAGCAGTCCCGCTGACCTCTGCCTCACCTGCATTCACACAGACCTTTCCAAAATGTACGCAGCACAGGACAAGTCCACCTGTACCCAATCTGATCTATAACCTACAGGGAGGCAGCTTAACAGCCATACATGGGATGTCATGGAAGTGCCCGGTGCATGTATGTGTGTCCTGTGCCACAACCACCAGGGAAAAGGATGGCTCTATTGTGCAAACTTGGCACCCACAGGAAAACACCTCCATAAGCCACAGGAAAGCTGCTTATTAAAACCAAGGAGACTTATGATAGGTGGCACTCCATTTTGTAATGCGGCGGGATGCTCTCAGCAGAGACACTCTGACCTGCCATGAGCAGAAGTGGTGGCTGGTAAGGAGCCAGCGCAGCCCCAGGTGGGAGGCGGGTCAGACCTGGGGAGAGCGGTAGGGCACCGGACCCAGCCGACTTTCAGAAATGAGGGGAAACATGGTATATTTTCTGACCAAGGTAACAAACCTACCATTTACAGATTCTCCAGAGGAGAAAGAGAGGAACCACCGAAGAACCAAGTAGGGATGAGGTAGGTGTCCAGCCAGGGGCAGAGCGCCTCCAGGGGTGCATGTGGCGGGAGGGGGACAGAAGCGGACTTCAGACTCCTGGGAGTCAGATGTGCTCGTGAGTATTTTAAGTACAACCACAGGAGAAAATTCCCACAGAATAAGAGGACAGATAACTTCCTGACCAGTGGGGGGGAAAATAAAACAGAACCCACTCAATCTTGAAGAAGGCAGAAAGAAGGAGAAAGGCAGCCCATGCGTTCTCTGTAACGGGACCAACCAACAAGGTCACAGATTCATGCCAGCAACAGAGGACATGAGGTAGCTAAAACCCAAAGACTGCAGACCTTGTGAGTGCACAGGAGCGGCATGAACACAGGGCCTGGCGTTCACAAAGGACAGGCTATGTGCCAAGGGGTCAGGGCTCCTCAAAACACGAGTCAGTGGGATCAATGGAAACTCCACTTGGACTGCCTGAGAAACCAGAACTCCAAAATTTACATGGTGGAATGAAAGCCCACAAACTAAGATGAAAAGGGGATCCCTCCTGGCCCCCCTCAAGAAAGGTCACTCCAGAGAGATCTAGCCTCAAGAAAAATCAGGGCTTGAAAGAAAATATCTTTGGACCCAGCCAAGCAAGTACTTTTTAAACAAAACATTAAATATATAAACCACAAGGCAAAAAAGCCTGATAAATTTGGTTGCATTAAAATCAAGGACACTGGGCAGGTGACAGAACATAAGATTCTCAAAAAATTTGAAACCAATGAGGAATCGGCATCTGGTACATACAAAGGACTCCTGGGAACTGTCACAGGAGCAAGCTGTCCACTCCAGGGCAAACATGAGTGAAAAGTATGAGCAGGCAATTCACATAGGAGAAAACTCAGAAGTCTTGTGCACAAGCTCATGAAGGATGAGAATGAAAGCACGGGGGTAGTCCACCCATGACTGATCAGATCGGCTGGCCTCTCATCCCGCAGCACAAAGCCCAGGACACCTGGAGGTGCAGGGCTGTCGTGCGGGTGGGGAGGTAACACCAACTGCATGGAATGGCAGGATGGGGCTTAAGAATACACCCACTCAGAAGGTGTGCAGCCTATAGCCCACCTCTCAGAAGAATACACTCGAACAGCAAGACACACCCGGACACACAGTGTGAGAGAGGAAAGTGTCACGAAAAGCAGGTCCTGAAAGGGCATCAAGGCGATAAACTAAATCCTTTTGCTGTATTAGTGATCTCAGTAAGCATGACTGCAATCATCCTGCCACATGAGACAGGTGCTTGGAATGGATGAAAAATAGACCAAAGTGGATAAAAAGCACATCCAAAGTATACTGATAAAGATTACAGTTTGGGAAAAGATGTTTACAGGCAAATAAGAATCAAAGAGAAATAGGGCACTATGTTAATATTAAAATACACCCAAGACAAAAATATTATGAAGGGTAAAAGGAATTCCACATGATGAGAAGAGGAAAATTCACAGGGAAAACACAACTCTAAATTTAGGTGCAACTAATCTGTAGCTTCAACACAGAGGAAGCAGCAATGAACAGATTCTAAGGAGAGACAGACAGATTCCAACCAAGCCAGCAGGAGCGCCTCACCTCCCAGGTCGGGCGGGCAAGGAATTATTGAGAAACTGAGTGATGATACAATTAACAGGTCTGATTTAATAAACATACAGAGAATCCTAGACCTAATAAACAGAGAAGAGAAATTATTTTTTAAGCAGCCATAAAATCATTTACAAAAATTCAGGATCTAGGCCACAAAGCAAGTCTTAAAAAAAAATGCATTCTGACTAAAATGAAATTAAGTTAGCCATCAAGAACAAGAATGAGACTACCCTATAGTTTTAGAAATGAAGACATTTCTAAGTTACAAATGAGTCAAGGAAGAAATCATATTAAAATTAGAAAACATTTCAATTTTCACTGTCAAAACAATGAAAATTCTACATATCAAAAATTGTGTAATAAAACTAAGGCACGTTTTGAGAGAAATTTATGACTTCATTCAAATGAAACAGTGAAAATGAATGAGTGGAGCTTCCAAAGCAGTGATAAAAGAATGGGAAAATAATGTCAAATGAAGACAAGAGAAAGTACAGAACAGAGGGTCACTAAAGCCAAAAGTTGGTCCTTTGACAAGATATACTGGAAATCCCATACAAAACCAAAAGGGAACACATGCACCTCACCTTAGAAATGCAGAAAATATGGCTATATAGGAGCAGAATTTCGAAATACAAAGAACACTACAATGTAGCTTCAGTCAACAGATTTGTGAGCCCAGTGAAATGGACCATCTACCAGGAGGGGTCTCTTCTGGAGGCTCTGAGCGGGGCTTCCCCAGACCTGCCTCCTGCTTCTGCCCTCCAACTGGCCTCTGTCATCACACGCTGTTCCCTCTGTGTCTGTCTTCCTATAAAGACACCGGTCCTCTTAGATTAGGGCCCTGACTCCAGTGTGACCCCAACTCAAATAATTACATCTGCAGCAATGCGACTGCAAATAAGGTTGCATGCAGAGGTCCTGGGGGTGAGGACTCCAGCATACCTTTCTGGGGGACACAACTGAAAACACAACACCACTGTCGACAGACTGGAAAATATACTTGGTAAGTCACTACATCAGTCAAGATAAAAAGCCTAAAAGATGCAGGGCACCCAAACCGGGCGGCCAGCGTCCTGGCACTGCAGGGGTGGCCTGCAGCCTGAGTGTGGGAACAAAGGTGGCAGCACCACCCCCAGCCCAGCCTCATTCTGGAAGTCCTGGCTGGCTCCGCAGGTGACCTGGGAGGTGGTGTGCATGTGCGTGTGTGAATCTTTAATGAGATTGATGACAGTGCAACGAAAAGTGTAAAAAATAAGGCTGTCATATAACAATCTGTGTGTATATACCGGTAACAATCAGAAAATATGGCTTTAAGAGATACAAGTTATAAAAGCCAGAGCTATAAAACTGATAATCAAGTACCTAGAAATAAACCTTAAAACAATGTGCAAGTCCTCTGTGGAGAAAACTATAAAACACACCATCTTCATACAGAGGAGCTGGAGGCTGAACCAGATAGTGGCCAGTGACTGTCAGTCACAACAAGGCAACAAAGCCCTCATGAAGACCCACCAGAAAAGCGTCTGCCCTACTTCGTGGCCTCCTCACCTCGGGGCTTCCCCACACAGGGAGCCAGATGCCTCCATGCGCCTCCCCAGAGCCAGGCCCCACTCCACAGTGACAGAAGCTCCTTGACTTGGGACCTGGGTCTGGGCGGCTCTTCATTCGGCTGCTGACTTGTACCCTTTACTACCCTGGTAATAACGGGTAAGTGTGCTTTCCTGGCCTGTGAGCTGTTCTGTCAAGTCAGTCGAACCTAAGGGGTAGGGCGGGGGAACCGCCAGTCCATAGCTGGTCAGAAGCACGGATGACAACCTAGGGCTTACTACTGGCATCTGCAGTGGTGGTGTGCAGGGCAGTCCTTTAGGAGGGAGCCCTTCGCCTGGGGAATCTGGTGCCTTCAGCGCACACAGCGTCAGAACTGAGCTCAGTTCTCAGACACCTGCTGGTCCAGAATTGCTCGGTGTTGAGGGTGGAAGCCCCTCCCCTGCCACACACTGGAATTGGCCCAGGAACCCTCACATACCCCCTCCACCACCCTGCCTCTGTCCTACCGTCACTCTCGCTTGCCAGTGGCCAGAACCAAACAATCTGTTATCAGCTAGAAAATGCTGTCTCGAAAGGTGGCGCAGGGCGTCCCTCACTCACTGTCCCCACCAGAGGCTGCCCAGCGCAGTCTTGGGGCCGAGACACTGGTGGGGGAGACAAGCCCCTCTTTTCACGGCAGAGGAGCTGCCCTGCCGAATGGAGAAGGGGCACTGACGGGGCAGCGGGGTGGTGGGCACGGCACCTGCTCAAATGCTCAGGCCCCGCCTGATGCCCCCTCACTTGCCCCCTGCCCGCCTCACCTGCTACTTTCTCCCTTCAGAGCCCCAAACACGGCCTGCCGGCCCGCCCTTGCCACAGACTCCTGCACCCTCTCGCCAGCGTCCGGCTCGGGCTCCAGGGAGGAGCTGGTGCTGCCATCGCGGCTGATGCTGCTGCCCCGCCCAGGGCTGTTGTCTGCCGAGGCGCGTGGGGACTCGGTGTTCTGCTTCAGGGTCTGCAGCTTGGCCAGCGGGATGATGTCGCAGTCCTGTGGCCGGTGCCACACAGTACGCTGGGAAGTGGCGTTGTAGTAGTAAAAGCGTGATGTGTTGGGATCGAAGAGCTCCCACCACTGGTTCTCGCTGGTGCGCTTGATGCGGACGCCAGCAGGCGGGTCCCACACGCACTCGCCTGTGACCAGGTTGGCATACATGTGCTCGCGGGTGCGCGGCTCAACGATCTCCACCCACTCCAGCCTGGGAAGGAGAAGAGCAGCGTCAGCGGAGGGGCACTGCCGCCGGGACAGGCAGAACGGAGGGAGGAAGCCACCGCGGAGACCCCAGGGCAGGCCGCCCACCCCGGGAGCAGTGCCCGTCTGTTGGGCAGCTGTCCCCCAGCTGCTAGGGGGCCAATTCGCTGCGTGTGTGTGCAGAGGCGAATACCCAGGCCCTCACATCCAGCATCAGACCCTTCTCATATCTGCCAGCTTCAAAAGCAAGAAATCCTGTCACTTATAAAATAAAACCAACTCAAACCAAAGTCCCACTCCTGACTCTCTAAACAGTGGTTACTGCCCCGCACTGGGGTCCCCCCAAGGGTCTTGGGACCCTCCATGGGCCCCGCGTGGAGGGCCTTCCTGTGCTCACAGGGCCCACGTGACACCACTGCCATGCCCCTCCCACCCGGCCGTGTCCTGCAGGACGCCCTGGCTGCTCTCAGCCTACACAGGCCCCCAGCGAGGGCCACCACCCTGTCGCCTGCAGCAGGAGTGGACACTCCCAACTCCACACCAGGCAGGCTGCAAAGGGGTGTGGGGCCCTCCCTGGCTCGATGACTTGGCATCCATCTTGACAATAAATTTTTTAAATTGAAGGGTGGAAACAGTGTAAATTGAAGCTACATTCAGAACAAGGCAATTTTAGTGCCAGTATGTTTGATATCAGGCTGTGTTCCAACTGGCATCTGGCATATACACGCTGCTCCCAAGTTTCCACATGAGTAACATCCCTTTAAGTGCCACAGCCTGCTCTGCAGTGTGGATGCCCCGCACCTGCACATCTGCCCGTTGCTTTGCACTCCTGTGATGAGCCCGGCCTGGTCCTCACCACCACTGGGGGAGGTCAGTGGTTTCCAGGACAAACAACATTAATTCCAGGGGCATGGAGAGAAGGGGAGGAGAGGCCTGCAGCTCTCCCTGCCTGCTCCTCGCCCTCTACTCCAGGCACACGGTCTTCCAGGTGGGTGCACAGGGGGGCTTGGGCTGAGGGCTGGGCAGGCGGTGCCAATGACTTTCCTCACACACATGCTCATCCTCCCAGCACCTCAGCCCTACCCTTTGAGACCAGAGCTGTTCAGGGCCATTGCTCCATGCGGGAAGGAGAGAAGGCAAGACCCAGCAGGAGGACAAACTCTGTGCCAGTTTGGTCCCAGCAGTGGTGGCCCCCCACAGCAGCCGGCAGGCTCTGGGGCCTCTTTCTGGACCTGCAAGTGCTTCCAGAAGACTGGGCTGGGTGAGCCCTGGGCCCATGTCTGGACTGGGAGTGGGCCTGGATGTGGGCACCGAGAACGGCACAGTGATACTAGGCAAGGCACAAAGCGAGGCCAGCTTGCCAGGCACAGGATGTGGGCTGGGGCTTGACTGTGGAGGGCCTACGAGGTGATTCGTAAGGAAGCCAGGAGTAGAGAACTGGGAGGCAGCACATGGAGCCAGGGGAGGGCGAGAGATGAGGAAGGGGCAGAGAAGGGGTGCCCTGCAGATGGGGGAGGCCAGAGGCGGAGAGGCCAACACAGAGACCCAAGAAGCAGCAGCAGCAGGGCTTATGAGGAGGGGGAGGCAGCCCCCAACTCGCCTGAGGAGCGGAGGAAACAGGAGCAGGTGGGAGGACGCAGAGGGGCAGCCCTGCGGCCAACAGGCAGACAGCAGGAGCTCTGCTTGACTGGCTGCTCCAGGCAGGATGCTGGGGTGCCGCAGGGCACGTCCCCAGCTCACAGGGGGGAAGCATGGGGCCAGTACAGGGCAAGAAACTCTGCCCTTCTCACCAACCTCACTGGGCACCCAGTCTCGCTTGCCCCAAGAGCCTGCCATTCCTTCTTCCCTCGACTGCCCTGCCCACTGAGTAGCCCCACTCCCGGGCACCCTCACCCCTTCTCCGTGCCTGCCCACCCACCTCATGGCCCCAAGCCTGGTAAACCAGCACCCTGGAGTGCTCGGGCTGGTGGGGCCTCCACAAACAGTGCTTGTCAGTCGTAATGGCTGTGCCCCTTTGGGCACAATGGATAACCCCCTCCCACTTCTGACTTTTCCTTAGAAACTAGTCTGCTCAGCTGCTGTCACAAAACACTACTGACCAGGCGGCCCACAAACAACAGACTCTTTTTGGGGGTTGATGGATTGGGTTATTTTTTGTTGCAGTATAGTTCATATATAACATTATATTGGTTTCAGGTGTATATCTATACACATCACTAAATGCTCACCACCATCGTTCCATCTGTCATCATACTAAGATTTTATAAAACTTTTCACTGTATTTGCTGAGCTGTACTTTCATTCCTGTGACTTATTTATTTACTTATTTAGTTATTTCTTTATTTATTTTAGTACCATTAATGTACAATTACATGAGCAACACTATGGTTACTAAACTCCCCCCATTATCAAGCCCCCCCCACACACCCCATTACAGTCACTGTCCATCAGAGTAGTAAGATGCTATAGAGTCACCACTTGTCTTCTCTGTGCTGTACTACCTTCCCCCAGCCCCCCACCTACATTATGTCTGCCAATCAAAATGCCCCCTTTCTTTTTCCCCACCCTTCTCCCTCCCTTCCCACCCCTCCTCCCCAGCCCCTTTCCCTTTGGCAACTGTCAGTCCATTCTTGGGTTCTGTGATTCTGCTGCTGTTTTGTTCCTTCAGTTTTTTCTTTGTTCATATACTCCACATATGAGTGAAATCATTTGATACTTGTCTTTCTCCACCTGGCTTATTTCACTGAGCATAATACCCTCTAGCTCCATCCATGTGGTTGCAAATGTTAGGATTTGTTTTCTTCTTACGGCTGTATAGCAATCCATTGTGTATACTTATCACATCTTTATCCATTCGTCTACTGATGGACACTTAGGTTACTTCCATTTCTTGGCTATTGTAAATAGTGCTGCGATAAACATAGGGGTGCATCTGTCTTTTTAAAACTGGGCTGCTGCATTCTTAGGGTAAATTCCTAGAAATGGAATTCGTGGGTCAAATGGTAAGTTTATTTTGAGCATTTTGAGGAGCCTCCATACTACTTTCCACAATGGCTGAACTAATTTACATTCCCACCAGCAGTGCAGGAGGGTTCCCCTTTCTCCACAGCCTCGCCAACATTTGTTGTTGTTTGTCTTTTGGATGGTGGCCATCCTTACTGGTGTGAGGTGATATCTCACTGTGGTTTTAACTTGCATTTCTCTGATAACTAGCGATGTGGAGCAGCTTTTCATGTGTCTGTTGGCCATCTGAATTTCTTCTTTGGAGAACTGTCTATTCAGCTCCTCTGCCCAGTTTTTAATTGGATTATTTGCTTTTTGTTTGTTGAGGTGCATGAGCTCTTTATATATTTTGGATGTCAACCCCTTATCGGATCTGTCATTTATGAATATATTCTCCCATACTGTAGGGTACCTTTTGTTCTATTGATGGTGTCCTTTGCTGTACAGAAGCTTTTCAGCTTGATGTAGTCCCACTTGTTCACTTTTGATTTTGTTTTCCTTGCCCGGGGAGATATGTTCATGAAGAAGATGCTAATGTTTATGTCCAAGAGATTTTTGCCTTTGTTTTTTTCTAAGAGTTTTATGGTTTCATGACTTACATTGAGGTCTTTGATCCATTTCGAATTTATTTTTGTGTATGGGGTTAGACAATGATCCAGTTTCATTCTCTCACATGTAGCTGTCCAGTTTGGCCAACAGCAGCTGTTGAAGAGGCTGATATTTCCTCATTGTATATCCATGGATCCTTCATCATATATTAATTGACCATGTTATCTTTGGGTTAGTATCTTGACTCTCTATTCTTTTCCACTGGTCTATGGGTCTGTTCTTGTGCCAGTACCAAATTGTCTTGATTACTGTGGCTTTGTAGTAGAGCTTGAAGTCAGGGAGAGTAATCCCCCATGCTTTATTCTTCCTTCTCAGGATTGTGTTGGCTATTCGGGGTCTTTTGTGGTTCCATATAAATTTTAGAATTATTTGTTCCAGTTTGTTGAAGAATGCTGTCACTATTTTGATAGGGATTGCATTGAATCTGTAGATTGCTTTAGGCAGGATGGCCATTTTGACAATATTAATTCTTCCTACCCAAGAGCATGGGATGAATTTCCATGTTAGTGTATTCTTTAATTTCCCTTAAGAGTGTCTTGTAGTTTTCAGGGTATAGGTCTTTCACTTCCTTGGTTAGGTTTATTCATAAGTATTTTATTCTTCTTGATGCAGTTGTGAATGGAATTGTTTTCCTGATTTCTCTTTCTGCCTATTCATCGACAGTATACAGGAGTGGAACAGATTTCTGTGTATTAATTTTATATCCTGCTACATTGCTGAATTTAGGTATGAGTTTTAGTTGTTTTAGAGTGGATTCTTTAGGGTTTGTTATGTACAATATCATGTCATCTGCAAATAGTGACAGTTTGACTTCTTTACCAATCTGGATGCCTTGTATTTCTTTGTGTTGTCAGATTTCCATGACTAGGACATCCAGATCTATGTTGAATAACAGTGGGGAGAGTGGGCATCCCTGTCTTGTTCCCGATCTCAGAGGAAAAGCTTTCAGCTTATAACTGTTAAATATGATGTGGGCTTTGGATTTGTCATATATGGCCTTTATTATGTTGAGGTACTTGCCCTCTATGCCCATTTTGTTGAGAGTTTTTATCATGAATGAATGTTGAATTTTCTCAAATGCTTTTTCAGCATCTATGGAGATGATCATGTCATTTTTGTCCTTTTTCTTTGTTGATGTGGTGGATCATGTTGATGTATTTTTTAATATTGTACCATCCTTCCATCCCTGAGATGAATCGCACTCAATCATGGTATATGATCCTCTTGATGTATTTTTGAATTCAGTTTGCTAATATTTTGTTGAGTATTTTTGCATCTATGTTCATGAGGGATATTGGTCTGTAATTTTCATTTTTTGTGGTGTCTTTGCCTGGTTTTGGTATTAGAGTGATGCTGGCCTCATAGAATGTGTTTGGAAGTATTCCCTCTTCTATTTTTTGAATGGTACAACATTTGAAAATCCATCATCATCATCCACCACAACAACAAAAAGGACAAAAACCACATGATCATCTCCATAGATGCTGAAAAAGCATTCTCCTATTTTTAAGGAGAATGGGTACGATGTCTTCCCTAAATGTCTGATAAAATTCAGCGGTGAATCCATCTGGACCGGCCATTTTGTTCTTAGGTAGTCTTTTGATTACCGATTCAATTTCGTTGCTGGTATCTGGTCTGTTTAGATTTTCTGTTTCTTCCTTGGTCAGTCTTGGAAGGTTGTATTTTTCTAGAAAGGTGTCCATTTCTTCTAGGTTATCCAGTTTGTTACCATATAGATTCTCATAGTATTCCCCCATAGTTCTTTGTATTTCTGCAGTGTCTGTCATGATTTTTCCTTTCTCATTTCTAATTCTGTTGATGTGTGTAGATTCTCTTTTTCTCTTAATAAATGTGCCTAGGGGTTTATCTATTTTATTTATTTTCTCAAAGAACCAGCTCTAGGTTTCATTGCTTCTTTCTATTGCTTTATTCTTTCTCAATTTTATTTATTTCTTCTCTGATCTTTATTATGTCCCTCCTTCTGCTGACTTTGGGACTCATCTGTTCTTCTTTTTCCAGTTTCAATAATTGTTACTTTAGACTATTCATTTGGGATTTTTCTTCCTTCTTTCAATAGGCATGGATTGCTGTATACTTTCCTCTTAGAACTGCCTTTGCTGCATCCCACAGAAGTTAGGGCATTGTGCTGTTGTCATTTGTCTCCATATATTGCTTGATCTGTTTTAATTTGTTAATTGATCCATTGATTATTTAGGAGCATGTTGTTAAGCCTCCAGGTGAGCCTTTTGGTTTTCTTTGTATAATTTATTTCTAGTTTTATACCTTTGTGTTCTGGGAAGTTGGCTGGTAGAATTTCAATCTTTTTGAATTTACTGAGGCTCTTCTTGTGGCCTAGTATGTGGTCTATTCTGGAAAATGTTCCATGTGCACTTGAGAAGAATGTGTATCCTGCTGCTTTTGAGTGTAGAGTTCTGTAGATGTGTTCTAGTGTGTTGTTCAGTGCCTCTGTGTCCTTACTTATTTTCTGTCTGGTTGATCTGTCCTTTGGAGTGAGTGGTGTGTTGAAGTCTCCTAAAATGAATGCATTGCATTCTATTTTCTCCTTTAATTCTGTTAGTATTTGTTTCACATATGTAGGTATTCCTGTGTTGGGTGCACAGATATTTATAATGGTTATATCCTCTTGTTGGACTGAGCCCTTTATCATTATGTAATGTCCTTGTATCTTGTTTCTTTCTTTTGATGTCTATGTTGTCTGATACAAATACTGCAAAACCTGCATTTTTCTCCTTATTGTTTGCATGAAGTATCTTTTTCCATCCCTTCACTTTTAGTGTTTGTATGTCTTTGGGTTTGAAGTAGGTCCCTTTTAGCAGCATGTAGATGGGTCTTACTTTTTTATCCATTCTATTACTCTTTGTCTTTTGGTTGGTGCATTCAGTCTGTTTACATATAGGGTGATTATCTACAGATATGTACTTATTGCCATTGCAGGCTTTGAATTCGTGGTTTCAAAAGGTTCAAAGGTAGCTTCCTTATTTTCTAATCATCTAACTTAACTCACTTATTATGCTATTATAAGCTGAGTCTGATGATTCTTTATTTCTCTCACTTCTTTTTCTTCCTCCTCCATTCTTTATATGTTAGGTCTTTTATTCTGTACTCTTTGTGTTTCCCTTGACTGATTTTGTGGAGAGCTGATTTTATTTTGCATTTAGTCAGTATTTGGTGGTCTGCTTTCTTTGCTGTGGTTTTATTTTCTCTGCTGACATCTATTCAGCCTTAGGAGCACTTCCATCTAGAGCAGTCCCTTTAAAATACACTGTAGAGATGTTTCTGTGAGGTAAATTCCCTCAACTTTTGCTTATCTGGGAATTATTTAATCTCTCCTTCAAATTTAAATGATAGTTTTGCTGGATACAGTAGTCTTGGTTCCAGGCCCTTCTGTTTCATTGCATTGAATACATCATGCCACTCTCTTCTGGCCTGTAAGGTTTCTACTGAAAAATCTGATGGCAGCCTGATGGGTTTTCCTTTGTAGGTGATTTTTTTTCTCTCTCTGGCTGCTTTTAATACGCTGTCCTCATTGATCTTTGCCGTTTTAATTATTATATGTCTTGGTGTTGTCCTCCTTGGGTCCCTTGTGTTAGGAGATGTGTGCACCACCATGGTCTGAGAGACTATTTCCTTCCCCAGACTGGGGAAGTTTTCAGCAATTATTTCTTCAAAGACACTTTCTATTTGTTTTTCTCTCTCTTCTTCTTCTGGTACCCCTATAATGGGAATATTGTTCTGTTTGCATTGGCCGCACAATTCTCTTAACATTCTTTCATTCCTAGAGATCCTTTTATCTGTCTCTGCTTCAGCTTCTCTGTATTCCTGTTCTCTGGTTTCTATTCCTTTAACAGTCTCTTGCACCTAATCCAGTCTGCTCTTAAATTCTTCCATTGTTTCATTTCTGTTATCTCCCTCCTGAATTCATCATCCCTTAGCTCTTGCATATTTCTCTGTAACACCATCAGCATGGTTATGACTTTTAAAAAAATTTTTTTCAGGAGCATTGGTGATTTCAGTCTCACCAGCCCCTCTCTCTCATGTTTGAGGGATTTTGGACTGAACAAGGTTCTTCTGCATTTTCATGGTGATGGGACTAGTTGCCAGCGAGTGGCACGTGTGTCAGCTGGGAGAACTAAGTCCCTTCCTGCTTGCTGGTCACCTTGCCTGTACCCGCTGCCTGTGTTGATCAACCCCACATAGGGAGCAGCCTCTGGGTTAATTTCCTGAGCTGCCATGGGTGGGTCGGCCTTCAGGATGGCCTAGTGCACTTGTGGGCGTCGCTGGCCCATGGTGCGTGTTCACCACCAGAACAGAGCCCCTTCATGCCTCCTGGACTCTGTGCCCATCTCCACTGTCTGTGCTGGTCAACCGCGCACAGCGCATAGCCTCTGTGCTAGGGCACTGGCAGGGTTTGCAGGTGAGTAGCGCATGTTCTCTGCGAGAACAAGGCCCCTTTGTGCCTTCCAGACTGTGCTGGTCTCTGCTGTGCTGGTCAACTGTACGCAGCAGGTAGCCTCTGGGTCTGGGCTGGTTAGCCGCGTGCAGGGAGAAGCCTCTGTGTAGTTGCTGTGGATGGGGCTGCTCCCCCCGGTCTGCACAAATAGCGGGTCAGCTGGTTTGCCTGCAGTGCCAGCAGGGGCAGAATGAAAGGCAGGCTGCTTATCACCATGAGGGGCTTTGGAACTGTGCTGCCACCCAGGGGATTAGGGCACCTGAAGTTAAGGTTCCCAGCCCGCTGGGCTGAGAGTGCCAGGATGATTTTGTCCAGCTGTTAAACCCTTTTCCCTTTACTACTTTTAAAGCACCCCCTTTTCTTTTGTCCCAGTACAGCCGGCTGTTGGAACCTGTTTGCAGTCTTAGTCTCAGATTTTGCTTTTCTGTTCCTCTAATATCCCGTACACCATGAATGTGTGTCTGTGCCCCCGGTGCAGGTCACTAGGGCTGGTTAATTAGCAGGCCTGGGCTTCCACTCCCTCCCCACTCTGATTCTTTTCCTCCGGCCGGTGAGCTGGGGTGGGGGGAGTGCTCAGGTCCCGCTGGGTCATGGCTTTGTATTTTACCCTTTTCTGTGAGATGCTGAGTTGTTGTAGATGTAGATTTGGCCTGGCTGGTGTACCGTATCTTCTGGTCTCTTTTAGGAATAGTTGTATTTGCTTTATTTTCAAAATATATATGGTTTTGGGAGGAGCTATCCACCACCCTACTCATGCCACCATCTTGAGAATCTATCTAGTTTATAACTGGGAGTTTGTCCCTCTTAATCCTGTTCACCTGTTTCACCCATCCCCCATCCCATCCCCTATGGCAACCACCTGTCTGTTCTCTGTGTTGAGTCTATTTCAGTTTTATTTTGTTTTTTAGATACCACACATATGTGAAATCATATGGTACTTGTCTTTCTCTGCCTGGCTTATTTCACTGAGTAATACCCTCTGTATCTATCCATGTTGCTGCAAATGGCAGGATTTCATTCTTTCTTGTGGCTTAGTAATATTCCATTGTGTATATGTACATCTTCTTTATCTATTCATCTTTTGATGGACACTTAGGTTGCTTCTGTATCTTGGCTATTGTAAATAATGTGCAATGAACATAGCTGGGCTTGTGTCTTTTTGAATTAGTGATTTTGTTTTCTTGAGGTAAATTCCCAGAACTGAAGCTACTGGGTCAAATGGTATTTCTATTTTTAATCTTTTGGGGAACCTCCATACTGCTTTCCATAGTGGCTGCACCAATTTACATTCCCACCAGCAGTGTGTGTGGGGGGGGTTCCCTTTTCTCCGCATCCTTGCCAATACTTGCTATTTATTGTCTTCTGGATAGTGGCCATTCTGACTGGGGTGAGGCAATATTTTATTGTGGCTTTGATTTTCATCTTCCTGATGATTCGTGATGTGGATCACCAAAAGTACATCTTTTCACATACTTGCTGGCCATCTGTATTTCTTCTGTGGAATATCTGAATGTCTATTCAGGACCTCTGCCCGTTTTCGATAGGATTATTTGGATTTTGGTGTTAAGTTATATGAGTTCTTAATATATTTTGGATATTAGCCCCTTATCAGACACATCATTTGCAAATATACTCTCCCATTCAGTAGGCTGCCTTTGTACTTTATTGATGGTTTCCTTTGTATAGAAGGTTTTTAGTTAGATGTGGTCCCCCTCGTTTATTTCTGCTTTATAAACCACATACTATTGTGTCTCACACCTCTGAAGGCTGAAGCCTGCCTTCTGGGTGCCCGCATGGCTGCATCTGATGAGAGCTCACTTCAGTGCTGCGGAGAGGAACGGCGATTCTCTTGACTTCAAGTGCACTGAGCCCGTCGTGGTAGCCCCACACTCACAGCTAATCACCACCAGATACTGTTCACATGGTGGGGTGAGTTTCAACATGAATTCTGGACGGAATACAACCAGGCCGTAACAGAAACAATTTCAGATTTTAAGAAAGTCCAAAAAACAGCATTTGTCCAGACTCCACACATGGCTGTCCCTCAGCACACACCCAAGGGGCTCTGCCAGACAGCGCCTGAGCTCTCACTCTCCTGGGCACGGCAGCACTGCGGCCCCTTCTCCAGAGGATCTTGGGGAGATGTTTCCACCCATTATTTTAGCCCCCACTGAGGACCTGTATGAGCAATCACTGGAGTTGGCCAAGCGCTGCTCATTGGCTCCCTCACCCCACCTGTCAGCTGGATTCTACCCTGAGGGCCGTGTCACAAACAGCAGCAGTGGTTGTGGAACATGGAGGCAATGGGGTACTACCTTTTCTTCTACTTTTCTGTATTCTCCAAGTTTCTTCCAAGATTCACAGATTACTTTTGTAACTGGGCCAACACTGAAGACACATTATCATCTTCAAAATAGTAATTTTCAACTTCAGCTTTCAATAAGACCTTCAGTACCAGTCTTTAAAGTTCTAAAGATCCAGCAGACAATGAATCCATCAGCACCCACACACCTATGGCCGGCGCAGCCTTGGCCTCAGACGAGCCACCCACAATCTTCCTGGGACGAATTGTGATCAATGCTGTGTGCAGGGTGGGGAGCAAGTGTTTTAATGTGAATCCAATGACAGGTAAGAACCTTCACAATTAATACCTAAACAAGGTTAACTAACTTTTTTGAAAAAGCCACAAGTGTTTATGTGTACACATTTGCACAGGGCATTACTGCAAGGTCAAAGCCAAGTGTGGAAAGGGGCTCCCTAGGAGGAGTGGGTCTGGCACAGTCTTACATCTCCCCCCACCTTTCTTACCTATCTAATTTAAAAAAAGGTTTATAATGGAAAACTTAAAACATTTACAAAAATAGTGGTGTAATGAATTCCTGTTTAAGTTTTTTCTGATAATTAATGAGGTCAAGCATACTTCCCATACTCATGAGCCACTTATATTTCTCATTTACTAGAAATAGTGTGACTTTTAAAATTTTACTGTAAGCCATTAAAATTTTTTTCTAATGAATTTGTAGGAGTTGCATTTTTAAAATATATCAATTCTCAGTAGTAACTTCTCTGGTTATGTGTTACAAATCTCTCCTATCTGTGGCTTGTCTTTTCACTTCCTTTATGGTACCTTTTGATGAAAAGTTTTTAATTTTAATGTAGTTGAGTTTATAAATCATTTTTCATGATTTCTCCTCTACCTAAGAAATCTTCTCTACTTATAGATAAGAAATATTCTCCTATAAATCAATTTGCTAAAGTTTTATAGCGTTGCCTTTGGAGTCATTAGCCTGCATAGACTGAATTTTGTTTGCTGTGTGAACTTCCATCCCCCGCATGAGTCAGCAGGGCCTCAGGAAGGCTGGTCACACAGCACCTTGCCTTCCCACAGTGTTGGTGCCCGTGTCCCAGCTCCCTGCTGGTTCTGCTTGTCAATGCATTTATTGCTTTTGTAGTTTTTCCATCTTTGAAGATAAACCTAAACAAATTTGTTTAGGTGTGTCTGTTTTTGAGTCATATATTCATTCAAGAAAACTGTATTCTTTGTGTGCTTAGCTTCTTTCACTTACAACTGAAACAAACTCATCGATGCCAGTCTGTCAAGCTGCAGCTGGTGTACAGTATTCCACTGGGTAAACTTGCCACACTTTTTTTTTTAAATGGAGGTTGTGTTTATTAGCATTACATTTTACTATTATACATGATGTCTTATTGTTTGGGCATATTCATTAAGTATCTACAATGAATACATCTATATATGCATATTAACAGGGCTAAAATTGTATTAGTCTTAGTAAAAAAATAGATACAATCATTAGAATTAAAATGCTAGTTTTTAAAATAAAGTACATTATTCAAATTAAATTGAGAAAAATTGGATATGAGACTGTTTATATATGCTGATTACTATGCTTTGACTTGACTTATTTATTGAAAAATGTCAGTTACATGAGGGTTAATATGGGCACACTAATTACTGCAGTAAATAACTGATTAGATTGTTCTAATATTGACTTATATAAATGTGTTAGTTTTAGAAGAGGGGCTAAGAGGATCAAGATTCCATGTGGAGAAATATTTCATATAATGTATGTCAGTATTTAAAAATGTAGTCTATTATTCTGCATCTGCAGGCTAGCCTTTCTCTGCATCTGCAGCCACAGGGTCCTTCAGGTTCCCTTCCCAGGGCAGTTTCCCACATGACCACTGCAGCAGGCAGTAGCCAAGGATTTCAAGGTCACTTCGTCTGGACAGAGCTACTCCCTTGTGGGCATCCAAGCTGGTAAACTCTATTGTCCCATTATGGCCTTTCCTAGGATTTTCCTGATAGTGTTTGTGGTTCCCATTAGGACAATATCTGTAGGCAAGTCCATAATCTGCAAGATAAACCTGATCTGGATTTCTGTAACCCAAAAGTAGATTTGCTGCCTTTATATCACCATAAACATACTCATTTTCATGTATAAATTCCAGTACATCCAACATTCGGATACCTAGCTGCAGGACAGTTGACTTTTTAAAAGTACCATTCTGTTCTGAGATCTTCTGCAGATCTTTTCCTACTCTTTCCATTACCATAAATGTGTAACTTCTTCCCTTGAATTCAGTAAGACCAGATCCATAAAACAATGGAATTCCTAAATAATCAAGTTGTTTGAGTTCTATCCATTTTTTGATACAGTCTATTTTTGCAAATCTTTGATAAAATGGTGGCATTACTTCCCGTTGGCAGGGAGCCCGCCCGGACGGGGCCTGCAGCGCGGGCGGGCGGGGAGAGCGGGGCGCGGGGTTGCCGGGTCCCTCCCGGACCCCAGGGCTCGGAGCTGGAGAAGGCCAACCCCGGCCCTCGATGTGCCCGCCGCCAGGCCGCGCGCGACGCCTCCGAGCGACCTTGCCACACTTTTGAAAGTCGGTTCTACCACTGATGGGCCTTTATAGGCTGTTTGCCACTTGGGCCTATTTCTCAGTCCTGCTGTGAGCATCCTTATCCACGAGCCTTGACAGTGTGCAGAGGCGGGACGCTGGGCACGGCACTGCCTGCTCCTCCACATCCTGGCCTGGCTGCTGTCTTTCGATTTTTGCATCGTTACGTTCATAAATTATTTTCTGTTTCTGGAGTACAAACACATTTTATTTTGTGCACTACTTTTACAAGCAATCTTGCTAACTTTTTTTATTGTCTCTAAACATTTATTG
Organism: Manis javanica; assembly: GCF_040802235.1. Lineage (NCBI taxonomy): Eukaryota > Metazoa > Chordata > Mammalia > Pholidota > Manidae > Manis > Manis javanica. Next base: position 226,720,025 of record NC_133157.1, read on the forward strand.
TAGATTCACTTGCTAATGAAGAAGGAACACACCAGTTGTCATCGGTGTATGATGTAACAGGATGATCTACGTAGGAAACACAAACTACTTGGCAGAGAAATGGTGAGAAAAATGTATTCTCCTTTTGTTTCCTTCAGTTTCACTATGATGTATATCCAGGTCTGGGCTCATTTTTAATTATTGAAAGAAAGGGTTTGGGGACTCATGGATCTGGCATCTTTAAACTATTCTAGAGAATTCCCCACCATCATCTTTCCAGAAGCTCTGCCTCTTTCTGGAGCTCCCACAGAAAGCCTGCCAGGCTGGGCAGAGCAGCCTGGTCCTCGGGTGGCCGCCTCCCACCCGTCTCACCTCCCACCCACCATGTCCTTTCTGCCATTCCTCTTTCCTCGCCTTTGGTTCTCTCTTTGGCCATGTTCAATCTTTTGATTCTTTTCCAAGCCTCCACTGGCATTCTTTAGGTTTCCCCTGTTCCCTATTCACATTCACAAGTTTTTCTGATTTCTTTAAACACAGCTATTTTGTGTCTGAACATTCCAACAGTGGCATCTTTATGGGTCTGCTTCTGCTGGGGCTCGTTTTCCTGTGGGTTTAACCTCTGGCTCTGGATTAGCCTGGGGCCCCATCCCTGTTGACAGTGCGAAGCCCTGAGCGCTCTGCTTGCCTTCCTTCCCCAACCCTTGCTGCCTCTGCTCCATGAACGGCCCAATACCTGCCACACAGAGGACCTGGAAGGCAAAGGGATCCCTTACAGTACCTTTCCCTAGAGACCCTCTGTCAGTGCATGGTTGGACCCCTCACCCCAATTCCACTCCCACTCTGCCACGCTTCCATCAACGGACTTTTTGGACCTCCGGAAACGGGCAGATACCCCTTGCTACAGGCCCTCCACATGCCCTTTAGGGAGTCACTGCTTCTCTGGGAGTCACTGTCCTAAGTCTCGGCCCGCCACCATGACATGCTCACCATGGGGAGGTGCTCGATGGAAGGGGGTGGGAATCCTCTCTCTGCATGCTGCACCCCACCACCCTCTCACCAGCAACCACACTGGGCTGCTCTGAGCAGAGGCCACAGGGGCTCTGCACCCACTGCATGCTGCTCACCCTGTGGAAAGAAGAGCAGGGTGTCCAGTGACCAGACAGCTGGAGGGACAGAGTCCAAAGAGGGCATCCCAGAAGTACATGGACGGGAGGCAGACCTGTTGATAGTGCTATCAGGGTGAGGCTGGCTCTGGGGTCTCTGAGGACACATGTGGCTTCTGATCACTAGTGACCCTGCAAGGCCAGTTTCTGCAGAAGGTGGGGTAGGAGCCCCCAGTGTGCACTCTGGGGTCCTTGTTGTCTCCCAGGCCTGATCTCTGTGAGCATCAACCTGCCAGTCCTGCCAAAATCTGCCCCTAACAGCCCAAGGCACCAAGCAGAGCCACACCAGCCCTGCTTCCCCACCCCAGCCTTCTCTGATGTGAGGTGTGTCCTGGCCCAGCACGAAACCCTCTGACCCTGTCTTCACCTGCGTGCATCATCCAGCTAGCAGACAGCTAGCCATCCTCCATACCGAGGACAGAGAAAACTTCCAAACCTGAGAATTGGGCCATTTTGCCTGTGAAAGCCTCAACGGCAGGCGCTGCTCCGGGGATGGAATGCACTCCCAGAGAAGCTGACAGCTCTCACCCTCAGTTTCCGACCTGGTCGGGCTCAGCTCATGGAGATTCAGGTGCCTCCTCTTGAAAGGTGCATGCTTGGAGGCACCATTCCCATGGGTTACGGAACAGGAAGGGGCTGCGGGGGCGTCAAAGAAGACAGCTGCTGACTGAGGGCTCTCTCCACGGCAGGAGGAGGAAGCAGCACAGGCATGGAGACAAAGAAGCCCCAAGAAAGTCCCTGGAGGCAGAGGCCTGGAGGGCAGGAGGGCAAAAAGGGAGTGCACCAAACTGGACATTCTAGGCCATAAGAAGCATGCTGTAAATACACTTTCAAATAAGTTTAATGGTTATTATTCTCTGACTAAAGAACAGCATTTGCTCCTCTTTTAGCTCCTGTGTGTGTGTGGGCAGGACCCCCAACTTTTTCAGGAGAATGTTCTGGGTGCCTCCGGGGTTCACAGCATTGAACCAAGACCCTCGGGAAGCTTGTGAGCAGAGAATGCATGTAGGAGCCCCAGTACAGAGTAAGGCGGGGACAGAGTGCAGCTGGGGCCGGGCCCACAGTGGGCTCTTCCACCCAGACTCCCACCAGGCACGGCAGGGAGAGCAAGCTTTGTGCAGACTGGAGGAAAGGCCTCCTCCAGGAAACAGTGCTGTCCATGACCAGCACTCAGTGGGCGCTGCACAATACGTACATGCTCGGTCACCAGAGAGAGACAGAGAAACTGCTGGAACTGCTCCTGGAGGCATCAGGGCAGTCCACTGACACCATCAGAGCTGAGTCTGAGGAGGATGTATTTGGCAACAGTACTTAAAATGAGTTGGAAAGTAAAAAAGAGGCCAGTTGGTGACAGGCAGAAGGGTACAAGACGATGGTTTCCCAGGTCGGGCTGAGATGGCGGTGCAGACACCTGAGCGCCGTAAGCTGGCCTGCAAGCATCTGGACCCGCGCTGGAGTGCTAGGCATGGTGTGTGCTCAAGTCAACGGAAAGGGACCTTCTCCCCAGTTCTTAGACAGGTTATTTGCAGACAATATTCTATTCAAATGAGTATTTTCTGAATGGACTTAATGAGTGTCAAGTATGTGTCAGACAATTTGCCAGGTGAAAGAGACATGGGTGCAACCAAGCACGTTCCCTGTCCCCCGGATTCTTCCAACAGGGGACCTGGGCCACTCACTGGGGAACACACAGTCTTTTCAACAAGTGGTGCTGGGGCATTGGGTATCCACATGCAAAAGAATGAAGCCAGACCCCTACCTCACCTCACAAAACTTAACTCAAGATGGATCTAAAGGCCTAAAACTAAGAGCTGAAACTGTAACTCTCTGAAGAACAGACGGTGGTAAGGCTTTGACCCTGGACTTGGCTGTGGATTCCTCGATCTGATACCAAAAGCACAAGCAACAAAGAACAGACAGACAACTTCATCAACATTAAACACTTCTGTGCTACAAATGATACCATTAAGAAAGTGAAAAGACAATGACAGGATGGGAGACAATGTCTGCACATCATAGGTCTGATAAGGGACTGGTATCCAGAATATATAGAACTCTTACACCTCAGTTAGAAAACAACAAATAACCCAATTAAAAATGGGCAAAAAATCTGAACAGACATTTCTCCATAGAAGATACACAATGAGCCAATAAGCACATAAAAAGGTTCTCGACATCATTAGCCAGGTGCAAATCAAACCACAGTGAGATGTTGCTTCACACCCACTAGGATGGCTATAACAACTTTTTTAAACCATGATAACAGCATTAGAGAAAATGTGGAGAAATGGGAACCTTTATGTATGGACGGTAGGAAAGTAAAATATAGTATAGATACTTTGGAACAAAGTTTGGCAATTCCTCAAAAAGTGAACCATAGAGTTACAATGCCACTCAACAATTCACTTATACAAGAGAAACAGAAATGTGTCCACAAGGAGACATGTACATGGACATTCACTGGGGCAGCACTCACCAAGAGCCAGCACACGGAACCAACCCAGACGTCCGCTGCCTAAACAGGTATGCATGTGGTGTGTCCAGACAACAAAATTATTAATTACCATAAAAAGGAAGTCCTGACACCTGCTCTAACGTGAACTATCCTTGTCCAGTACAAACATCCATATTGAAAGGTAGACTAGTGGTCGCCAGGGGCTGGGGGAGGGGGCATGGAGTGAGTACTGATGGGAAATGGTTTCTCTGTGGGATGGTGAACACATTCTGAATGTAGACAGTGGTAATGGTTGCACACCCTTGTAAATGTTCTAAAAATATCAACTGTACATATGAATCTCACGGCATGTAAATTATCTCAGTTGAAAAAAGGATAGCCATTGGAGGGGAGCTGCCAACTGTAGGGGAAGCGGAGAGGCAGGGGACACAGGAGCCAAGACTTCCTAGAGGGTGGCTGGTGTCGAGGAGCAGAGTGTGAGCTCCAGAGCTGGCCTACTCGGACAGGCACAGAGGCTGGCAGAGTATGAACTTTGGTTGCCATCTGAGTCGGCACAGGCTGGGTTAGCAAGTGCCCATCCCGGCCATTGCCAACTGCTGGCACTCTGCACGGGCCCCCATGGCATCTGTGCCTGCCCACCTCAGTGCCCCAGCAATCCCTGTTCTTCCCTTTGCTGCCTTCCTGCACAGGAAGCCTGAGGTTGCCAGGCCAGCAGGCCTCTCCAAACTTGTACTGATGGTGGTGCTTTGGCAGGACCTCAACTTTCCTCAGATTTTACATTACGGGGCCAGGAAATGCTACCGAGGACAATGGGGGCCAGCTGCCAGAGCTGGATGGACAGCAGAGGAGAAGAAAGCCTCACACCAGCACAGATTTACATGATACCTGCCCTGACGACCCACCCTGAGGTGACTCAGAGAATGACACTGAGTGGAGGGGGTGGAGCACAACGGCCATGAAGGCTGAATCTGCGCAAGGGACACACATGTGCACTGTTTCTGCTCTTGTACCCTTTCTCTAAGTGTGGAATTATTTCTAAATAAAGCTAAAAGTTAGAGAAATAAAAGTGATGAACTGCGGCTACCTGCCTTGGGGTGTATCGATGCCCAGAGCAGACACTGGAGTTGGGCCTACCCACAGGGCCTGCAGGGTGGCCAGCCTAGGCAGCCATGTCCACAGGCACGAGGAGAGACCCCTCTCTCTGCAGCATGTCTGTGGCAGCAGGTGGGGCCACTCCTCGGGACAGGGTCAACACCAAGCCAACTGCAAGCTCACATTGCCTCTGAAGAGAAAGCGGTGCGCCACTGCTGTTGTGTGCAGGTGCAGCAGCAGCCACCCTGCCACAGTGACAGGGGAGCCATGAGGTCTTCTCTGGAAGAAAGGATGTCCCACCCAGTGTGCTCGTCTCTGAGGACTGTTTCCTGCTGGGTGCCTCTTACAGGTAGTGCTGGTCATAAGAGCACGTGGAGCTTCCTGCCCCTCAGTGACACTTTCCTGTATGCGCGCCTCACTTCAGTACAGGTCTGCAGGAATGAGGGGCAGAGCCTCTCTGGGGTATGGACCCCCCTGCTCCATTCCCATCCCAGTGGATATCAGGTCAGGGCCCTCCTAGAAGAGGCCAGTCCATGGACACAAATTCTGCTATTCAAGGGGAAATAAAACAGGTTCAGAGCACCAGGTGGGGGCACACCTGCCAGCTGGCCAAGAGACTGCAGGCCAGTGAGACACCCTTCTCTGAGGCCCAGAGGAACAACTTCTCCTTACCGCATGCTGGACCCTGGAACCCGCGACTCCTGCATGCCAGAATCATGGCTTTCGCACTCGTAGTCCTGTGTCTGGGACATGGCAGTCTTTCCCTGGGGACCCAGGCGTCAGCAGGTCCTAACAGCCCCTCCAGCTTTAGTCGTCAGTTGGGAAGGTGCCACCCTGCAAAAGGGAGAAGTCTGAGCATGTGAATTCAGAAAACACTATTACACTTACAGGTTCAGGATGCAAAGAGGCCCAGCCCAGCTGCTCATAGCCAGATGAGCCTAAGAGCTCTGGGACCAACCCCTGAACCCCAGCCAGGACGTGGCCCCTGCCCAGCTCATGGGAGGGCACTCAACGCCCTGCCAGCTGGCCCTGGTGAGCTGTCTGCCACCTCCGAGGGGCAGTGTCCTCGGTGTCCTATGGGGACACACACCCATCACTCTCCTGAGCCACGTGCATGACGCGCTCGGACTCACTCCAGACAGGGCGTAACTGATGGACATACAGAGTGACCTGATTTATGACAAAGAGTAGGCTTTTCAAAAGTAGTGTTGTGTTGACTAGATATACTCCTTGAAAAATATGAACCTTGACCACTACCTAATCAAATACACAAAACCCAATTCAAGATCAACTGTAGATCTAAATGTTAAAAGGGAACAATAAATCTTTTAGGAAAAATGTAGAAGAAAATCTCTGGTCTTACAGTAGGTATAGATACCTCAATCAGACATAAAAACTACTAATCACAAAAGAAAAATTAATAAACTGGACTATAATAAAATCAATAACCTTTGTTCATCAAGATACAATTATGAGTAAAAAAGGCAAGTCCAGAATGGAAAATATTTGCTAATCAAATAAAGCACAATACATTATATATACATATGTGTGTACATAAATGTGTATTTAATCTGATCAAGGACTAGTCCCAGAACATGTAAAAGAAATTCCTAACAATAAATAAGAAAAAGGCAGATAATAAAATGGAAAAATGGACAAAAGACTTGAACATACACTCTACAAAAAAGAATATTTAAATGGCTAATAAACACAGAGAAACATGCTCGACTTCATTAGTCATCCGGTAGGTAAATGCTAGCTAAAAGTATAATAGGCTACTAATGCACCCACTGACAGCTACAATGGAAAAGGAAGCCCATCTGTGCTGGCAACGGTACGGAGGCTCATCCAGGGCTGTGGGAGCCTGGGAACCCATTATGGACCACAGCTGGTAGCACTTCCTAATGCTGCACATACACCCCTGGTCCCACACCCAGGGCTTCACTTCCAACAATGCAGGCCACTCAGGAACACATGTAGGCTCACTAAGACCTGCACACACTGTTCACAGAAGTCTTGATCACAGCGCCAGAACAAAAAACTGCCAAACATTCATCACAGTAGAATGGACACGGTGCACACAACACGGGTGAAGCTCCCAAACAGTGTGAGAGACAGTCAGACAGCTGGATGCACACAGAGCAGTGATTCCTTTACAAGAAGTTCAAAATCAGACAGAAGCAGTCACCTTAAGGCCTGGTAGTGATGGGAGGGGACCTCCTGCACTGCTGGTGGGAAAGCAAACTGGTGCAGCTGCTATGGAAAACAGTATGAAATTTTCTCAAAGGACTAAAAATGGAAGTGTCAAATGGTCCAGCAATTCCACTACTGGGAATTTATCCCAAGAAAATAAAATCACTAATTTGAAAAGGTATGTGCACCGCTATGTCTACCACACATCATTTACCATACCAAACATATGGAAGCAACCAAAGTGTCCTTTAACAGACTACTGAATTAAGAAGAGTCTGGCATATACACACAATAGAATATTGCTCAGCCATAAAAAAGAAGGAAATCTTGCCAATTGTGGCAATATGCAAGGACTCAGAGGGTATTATGCTGAGTGAAGTAAGTCAGAGAAAGACAAATGCAGTGTGATTTCACTTACATGTGAACTCTAAAAAAACAAAACATGAACAAAGAAAACTGAAACAGACTCATAACACAGAGAACAGACTGGTGGTTGCCACAGTGGATGGGATGCAGGATGGGTGAAATAGGTGAATGGGATAAACAGGGACAAACTCCCAATTATGAAACAAGTTAGATTGGGATTAAAGATGGTGGCATGAGAAGGGAGACTGAAACCTCCTCCCAAAACCACATATAACATGAAAATATAGCAAATACAACTAATCCTGAAAGCAACAGGAAAAAGACTGTGATACACTGCCTACACATGGGGAAAAGAGAAGATCTCACAAGAAAGGGTAAAGTAGCAAAGCCGCAATCCGTTGGGACCCAAGCCCTTCCCCCACCCCAGCTCACCAGCAGGAGGAAGAGAAATGGAGCAGGGAGGGGGTGGAAGCCTGGGACTGCTGAACACTCGGCCCTGGAGGTCTGCTCTGGGAGCACGAACCTACATTACATGGTGCCCTGGAGATTAGTGAGGTTGGAAAGCTAAGACAAGCGGAATACTCAGAGAGACTGAGCTTCGAGTCACTTCCGCAGAACAGGTTGTCACAGCTGGCTGCTCTGGGACAAAAGAAAGGCGGGCAGTCTGTGAGATTTCCAAACAATGAGGGGGCTGCTAAAGGGGCAAGGACTGCACAGTTTGCTGCTCAAGAGAAAGGTCAGGTGGACAAAATTCTCTCGGCACACTCATCCCAGCAGGTTGGGAACTTTCAGAAACTTCAGGAACTCCACCCCCCTGGCTGGCAACACAGCCCTGAGGATCCCCCACTGTGATACACAGCCTGCTGCTCCTTCCTCCTGGCCAGGACCAGCTCACAAACCTGCTGCCCCCACCATTCCACCAGGCGAGCTAGAGGGTGACCCCGCTTAAGACAACTACAGGGGCAAAGCACAGAGACTCCTCTTTGTGCTCTTGGCCCACTGGTCCTGGCAGTGGAGGCAGGCACTGCAACTGGGAAGCAGGAAAGAGCTCTTTCTTCCCTGCAGGCAGCAGCACCGCTCACCTGTCACTCCCACTATCGCTCCAGGTGTGGAGCAGCTCCTGACAGTAGAGCTCTGAGGCACTAGAGGGCACAGCTTACACCAAGTTACTATTCCATATTATTTATTACAAATATGAAACATCAGAAGAACCTGGTATAAACCAAAATCCCACAAACACCAGAAAGAGGGCCAAGTGAAACTAAAATCACCAATCTTCCTGATAAAGATTTCAAAATAAAAATCATACACATGCTCATGGAGCTACAGAAAAGCATTCAAGATCTCAGGGAGGACTTCAGGAAGGAGACAGAAACTTTGAAAAATACAGTATCTGAAATGAAATATTCAATGGAGGGATTTAAAAGCAGACTAGAAGAGGTGGAGGAAATGGTAAACGGAATAGAAATTAGAGAACATGAATCCAAAAAAAATGAAGGAAAGAGACAAAAAAGGATCTCTAGGAATGAAAGAATAATAATACAACTCTCTCTGACCAATCCAAACGGAACAATATTCACATTATACGGGTACCACAAGAAGAAGAGAGAAAAAGAGATAGAAAGTGTCTTTGAAGAAATAATTGCTGAAAACTGCCCCAATATGGGGAAGGAAATAGTCTCTCAGGCCATGGAAGTGCACAGATCTCCCAACACAAGGGACCCAAGGAAGACAACACCAAGACCTATAATACTTAGAATGGCAAAGATCAAGGACAAGGAAAGAGTATTAAAAGCAGCCAGAGACAGAAAAAAGATCACATACAAAGAAAAACCCATCAGGCTATCATCAGACTTCTCAGCAGAAATCTTACAGGGCAGAAGAGGGTGCCACGGTATATTTAATGCAATGAAACAGAAGGGCCTCAAACCAAGAATACTCTACCCAGCAAGATTATCATTTACATTTGAAGGAAGGATTAAACAATTTCCAGATAAGCAAAAGTTGATGGACTTTACCTCTCATGAACCATCTCTACAGTGTATTTTAAAGGGACTGCTCTAGATGGAAGTACTCCTAAAGCTAAATAGCTGTCACCAGATAAAATAAAACCACAGTAAAGGAAGTACACCAATTAATTGGTAAGCAAATGCAAAATTAATTCAGCTACACACAAAGTCACTCAAGGCACACACAAAGAGTACAGAATATGAAACCTAACATATAACGAGTGCAGGAGGAAGAAAAAGAAAGGAGAAAAAATAAAGCATCTTTAGATTGTGTTTATACTAGCACAATAACCAAGTTAAGTTGAATTGTTAGATGCTAAAGAAGCTGCCCTTGAACCTTTGGTAACCACAAATCCAAAGCACGCAGTGCAGTGGCAAGAAGTCCATAGCTATTGATAATCACCCTAAATCTAAATGGACTGAATGTACCAATCAAAAGACATACAGTTACAGAATGGATAAAAAGCAAGACCCATCTATATGTTCCCTACAAGAGACTCACTTCAAACCAAAAGGCACGCACAGACTAAAAGTGAAGGGATGGAAAAAGATTATTTCATGCAACTAATAGGGAGGAAAAAGCAGGTGCTGCAGCACTTGTACCAGACAAAATAGACCTCAAAACCAAGAAAGTCACAAGAGACTAAGGACATTACATAATGATAAAGGGATCAATACAACAAGAGAATATAACGATTATAAATATCTATACACCCAACATAGGAGCACCAACAGATGTGAAACAAACACTAACAAAATTAAAGGGGGAAATAGAATGCAATGCATTCATTTTAGGAGACTTCAACACACCACTCATTCCAAAAGACAGATCAACCAGTCAGAAAATAAGTAAGGAGACAGAGGCACTGAGCAACACATTAGATCAGATGTACCTAACAGACACCTACAGAACTCTACACCCAAAAGCAGCAGGATAAACACTCTTCTCAAGTGCACATGGAACAGTTTCCAGAATAGATCACATACTAGGCCATATAAAGAGCCTCAGTAAACTCAAAAAGATTGAAATTGTACCAACCAACATCTCAGATCACAAAGATATAAAACTAGAAATAAATTGAGCAAAGAAAACAAAAAGGCCCACAAACACATGGAGGCTTAACAACATACTCCTGAATAATCAGTGGATCAATGACCAATTTAAAACAGAGATCAAGTAATATATGGAGACAAATGAAAACAATAACAACACTACAAAATTTGTGGCATGCAGTGAAGGCCATGCTAAGAGGGAAGTATATTGCAATACAGGCCTATCTCAAGAAAGAAGAACATTCCCAAATGAACAATTTAAACACACAATTAATGAAACTAGAGAAAGAAAAATAAATGAGGCCCAAAGTCAGTAGAATGAGGGACATAATAAAGATCAGAGAAGAAATAAATAAAAATGAGAAGAATAAAAAAGAAAGAATTTATGAAAGCAGGAGCTGGTTCTTTGAGAAAATAAACAAAATAGATAAATCCCTAGGCCAGACTTATCAAGAAAAAAAGAGTCTACACACATAAACAGAATCAGAAATGAGAAAGGAAAAATCACTACAGACACCACAGAAATACAAAGAATTATTAGAGAATACTATGAAAAATTATATGCTAACAAACTGGATAACCTATAAGAAATGGAAAACTTTCTTGAAAAAATACAACCTTCTAAGGCTAACCCAGGAAGAGACAGAAAATCTAAACAGACCAATTACCAGCAATGAAATTGAACTGGTAATCAAAACACTACCTAAGAACTAAACCTCTGAACAAGATGGCTTCACCACTGAATTTTATCAGACATTTAGAGAAGACCTAATAAGCATCCTTCTTAAAGTTTTAACATACATGCAAAAATACTCGACAAAATATTACCAAACCAAATTCAAAAGTACATCAAAAAGGTCATCCATCATGATCAAGTAGAATTTATTGCAGGGATGCAAGGATGATACAATATTCGAAAATCCATCAACATCATATACCACATCAACAAAAAGGACAAAATCACAGGATCATCTCAATAGATGCTGAGAAAGCATTTGACAAAATTCAACATCCATTCATGAAAAAACCTCTCAACAAAATGGGTTTAGAGGGCAAGTACCTCAACATAATATAGGCCATATACGACAAACCCACAGCCAACATCATACTTAGGAGGAAAAGCTGAAAGCTTTTCCTTTAAGAATGGAAAAAAGACAAGGATGCCCACTCTCCCCACTTTTATTCAACATAGTACTGGAGGTCATAGCCGTGGCAATTTAGACAGCACAAAGAAATAAAAGGCATCTAGATTGGTCAGGAAGAAGTCAAACTGTCACTATTTGCAGATTACATGATATTGTACCTAACAAACCCTAAAGAATCCACCCCAAAACTACTAAAATAGCTGAATTCAGCAAAGTTGCAGGATACAAAATTAATACACAGAAATCTGTTGTATTCCTATATACTAATGATGAACTAGCAGAAAAAGAAATGAGGAAAACAATTCCATTCATAATTGAATATAAATTAAAATACCTATGAATAAACATAACCAAGAGGTGAAAAGCCTATACCCTGAAAACTACAAGACAATCATGAGAGAAATTAAAGAAGATACCAATAAATGGAAATACATCCCATGCTTGTGGATAGGAAGAATTAATATTGTCAAAATGGACATTCTGCCTATAACAATCTAAAGATTCAATGCAATCCGTATCAAGATACCAACAGCATTCTTCAATGAACTAGAACAAATAGGTCTAAAATTCATATGGAACCACAAAAGACCCTGAATAGCAAAGCAATCCTGAGAAGAAAGAATAAAGTTGGCGGGATTATGCTTCCCAACTTCAAGCTCTACTACAAAACCGCAGTAATCAAGACAATTTGGTACTGGTACAAGAAAAGACCCATAGGTCAGGGGAATATAAAAGACAGTCCAGATATAAACCCACACATATATGGCCCATTCATATATGCTAAAGGAGCAATGGATATACAATGGGGAAATGACAGCCTTTTCAACAACTGGTGTTGGCAAAACTGGACAGCTACAAAGAAGAGAATGAAACTGGATCATTGTCTAACTCCATACATGAAAGTAAACTCGAAATGTATGAAAGACCTGAATGTAAGTCATGAAACCATAAAACTCTTAGAAGAAAACATAACAAAAATCTCTTCAATATAAATATGTGCAACATTTTCCTGAACACATCTCATCAGGCAAGGGAAACAAAAGCAAAAATGAACAAATGGGACTATATCATACTAAAAAGCTTCTGTACAGCAAAGGACACTATCAACAGAACAAAAAGGCATCCTACACTATGGGAGAATATATTCATAAATGACATATCTGACAAGGGGTTAACATCCAAAATATATGAAGAACTCACATGCCTCAACACCCAAAAAGCAAATAACCCTATAAAGAAATGGACAGAGGATATGAACAGACACTTCTCCAAAGAAGAAATTCAGATGGCCAACAGGGACATGAAAAGATGCTCCACATCGCTAATTATCAGGGAAATGTAAAATTAAAACCACAGTGAGATATCACATCACGCCAGTTAGGATGGCCAACATAGAAAAGACTAGGAACAATAAGTGCTGGTGAGGATGTGGAGAAAGGGGAACCCTCCTACACTGCTGGTGGGAATGGAAACTAGGTCAACCATTGTGGAAAGCAGTATGGAGGTTCCTCAAAAAAACTAAAAATAGAAATACCGTATTACCCAGGAACTCCACTCCTAGGAATTTACCCAAAGAAAACAACTTCTCAGATTCAAAAAGACATATGCACCCCTATGTATATCACAGCACAATTTACAATAACCAAGATATGGAAGCAATGTAAGTGTCCATCAGTAGATGAATAGATAAAGAAGATATGGTACATATACACAGTGGAATACTATTCAGCCTTAAGAAAAAAACAAATCCTACCATTTGCAACAACATGGATGGAGCTAGAGGGTATTATGCTCAGTGAAATAAGTTAGGCAGAGAAAGACAAATACCAAATGTTTTCCCTCATTTGTGAAGCATAACAACGAAGCAAAACTGAAGGAACAAAACAGCAGCAGACTCACAGACTCCAAGAAGGGACTGGTGGTTACCAAAGGGGAGAGGTGGGGGAGGGCGGATGGGGAGGGAGAGAGAAGGGAATTGTGGGGTATCTTGATTGGTGCACATGGTGTGTGTGGGGTCATGGGGAAGGCAGTGTAGGTCAGAGAAGACAAATAGGGACTCTGTGGCATCTTACTACACTGACGGACAGTGACTGCAATGGGGTATGGGGTGGGACTCGATAATAAGGGTGAATGTAAGAACCACATTATTTTTCTTGTGAAACCGTCATAAGAGTGTATATCAAAGATACCTTAATAAAAAATGTAAAAAAAAAAAGAGTAAAATGGGCGGAGCATCTAAATAGACAGTTCTCCAAAGAAGAAATTTAGATGGCCAACAGGCACATGAAAAGATGCTCCACATTGCTAATTATCACGGAAATGCAAATTAAAACCACAATGAGATATCACCTCACACCAGTTAAGATGTGGCCAACATCCAAAAGACTAGGAACAACAAATGCTGGTGAGGATGGAGAGAAAGGGGAACCCTCCTACACTGCTGGTGGGAATGTAAATTAGTTCCACCATTGTGGAAAGCAGTATGGAGGAGGTTCCTCAAAAAACTAAAAATAGAAATAGCATTTTGCCCCAGGAATTCCACTCCTAGTAATTTACCTGAGGAAAACAAGATCCATATTCCAAAAGACATATGCACCCCTGTTTATTGGGGCACTATTTACAATAGCCAAGATATGGAAGCAAAGTTAGTGTCCATCAGCAGATGATTGGATAAAGAAGAGGATAAAGATGGAGAAGATGGAAGAAGATGTACATATACACAATGGAGTATTATTCAGCCATAAGAGGATAAAAAATCCTATCATTTGCAACAACATGGATGGAGCTAGAGAGTCTTATGTTTAGTGAAATATGCCAGGCAGAGAAAGACGAGTACAGAATGATTTCACTCATTTGTAGAGTATAAGAACAAAGCAAAACTGAAGGAACAAAACAGCAGCAGAATCACAGACTCCAAGGGACTACTGGTTATCAAAAGGGAGGGGTGGGGAAGGAGGGAGAAGGGGATTGAAGGGCATTATGATGGCACACATGGTGTGTATGGGATCACGGGGAAGGCAGTGCAGCACAGAGAAGACAAATAGTGACTCTGTGGCATCTCACTACACTGACGGACCGTGACTGCAATGGGGTATGGTGGGGGGGGACTTGATAATAAGGGTGAATGTAGTAACCACAATGTTGATCATATGAAACCTTCATAAGATTGTATATCAATGATACCTTGATAAAAAAAATAGGCACAGGAAAGAAAGTACAGCCCAGGGAATATAGTAAAAAATTTTGTGATATCTTTGTCTGATGACATTTGGCAACTATGGTGGTGAGCATTTAATAATGTAATTGTTGTACACCTGAAACCAATATAATGTTGTATATCAACTATGTCTCAATATTTAAAATTTATCCATAAGTACTTCATATTTTTTATGTCAACAAAATATAAAACCACCAATTGTTTGTTGCTAGCACAGAAATATAATTTGTTTTTGCATTTCAGTCTTGTACCTGTAACCTTGCTGAACTCACTTATTATTTCTAGTCATTCCCCCCTCTTTTTTTGCAGATTTCATTAGAATTTCTGCATAGATGGTCATATCAATAGAAAACAATTTTATTTCCTCATTCTGAATCTGGATCTTTTTCTTGCCCTACTGCACTGGTTAAAGCCTCTAATATGATGCTGAATAAAATGCATCAGAGTGAACATACTTGCCTCATTCCTCAATCTTAGGGGAAAGCCATCCACTTTTTCACTATTAAATGTGATGTTAGCTATAGGTTTTCCAAAAATGCCCTTTGTTAGGTTGAGGAAGTTTCTTTGAATTCCTATTTTGCTGAATTTTTAAAAATCAGGAATGGACACTGGATTTTTGTCTATTGAAATGATCATGGTTTTTATGATTTCATAACAAATGATTTCCACTGGTTACTTTCTAATGTAAAACTAACCATGCATTCATTGGACATATCCCAGTTGATCATGGTATATTGTCCTTTTTACATACTGTTGGATTTGATTTGCTAAGATTTTGTTAGGAGTTTTTGCATCTTTGCTCGTGTGGGAGATTAGTCTATACTTTTTTCTTCTTGTAAGTGTTTGTCTGGTTTTGGTATCAGGGTAATACACCAGAGTAAGAAAATTAGTTGAAAAGTATTCCCTCTATATTTTCTGGGAGAGTTTGTATAGAATTGCTATTATTTCTTCCTCAAATGTTTGATCAAATACATCAGTGAAACCACATGGGCATGTAGTTCTTGGTTTTTTTTTCTTTGTTTTGTTTTTTGTGGAAAGGCTTTAAATTGCAAATTGAGTTTATTTAATAGATATAGAACTAACCCAATTTTAAATTTCTTTTATTTTCTTTATTTATTTTTATTTTGGTATCATTAATATACAATTACATGAGCAACATTGTGGTTACTAGATTCCCCCATTGAGTCCCCCCCACATTCCCCATTACAGTCACCATCCATCAGTGTAGTAAGATGCTTTAGAATCACTACTTGCCTTCTCTGTGCTATACTGCCTTCTCCGTGCTTAAATTTCTTCTTGAATGAGCTTTAATGGCTTTTGTCTTTCAAGGAATTTGTCCATTTCATAGTCATTGTTGAATTTATTAGCATTAGGTTGTTATACTATTTATTATCCCTTTACAATCATCAGAATCTGTAATGATGTTATCTGTTTTCTTCCCGATATCCATCATTTGTCTTGTCATTTGTTGATTTTACTCTGTTAAAAAGACAGCTTTTGTTTTCATCAATTTTCTCTAGGGTTTTTCTGCTCTGATTAATTTCTACTTTTATCTGTATCATTTGCTTCCCTTGCATTCTTTTGGATTTCATTTGTTCTCCTTTTTCTGGTTTAAGGTAGAAGATGAATTCAGTGATCTGCAACCTTTTAATAAAACTTTAATCCATTTTTGGCATTTAAGTGTTATAAAATTTCCCTTAGTGTGCAGCTCTCATGACATCCTGTAAATTTTGGTATGCTGCATTTTCATTTTCATCTAATTCAAAAGCTTTCTAATTTCATTTTTTAGTTTCTCTTTGACTCATGGATTATAAAGAAGTTATTTACTTTTTCAACAGCTATTGATTTTCCAGATATTTTCACTGGATTCTAATTTAATTATTTCATTTTGAAATACCTTTACCTGGTAGTTTTCTTTGCTCTGAAATTAGTACAATTGATGTTATTGTAGCCTACAGCTTTCTTTCCATTAGTGTTTTAAATTGTATATATATATATTTTTTCCTTTTGGTGTCATTACTATACAATTACATGAGCAACATTATGGTTACTAGAGTTCCCCCATTATAAAAAGTCCCCACCACATACCCCATTACAGTCACTGTCCATCAGCGTAGTAAGGTGCTATAGAATCAGTATCAACTGCATATATTTTGCTTTCTTTTTACTATTAACCTATTTGTCTTTATATTTAAAGCGGTTTTATTGTGGCTAGTATATATTTGAGTACTGCTTTTTTATGCTATCTGACAACTTCTGCTTTGCAGTAAAGGTGTTTAAACCATCTGAATTTGTGATTGTTAGGTTGAAATCTACCATCTTGCTACCTGTTTTTAATTTGTCCCATCTGTTCTGTTCCCCATTTCCTTTTTCTGCCCTCTTTTGGATTATTTTATGTGTTTCAGTTTTAGCTCCACTGTTGACTTACCAGCTCTATGTAATCCATTGTTTTGCTATTTTAGTAGATGCTTTGGGGTTTATAGTGCCCATACTAATTTATCATGGTCTGCCTTCCAGTGAAATTGTACTATTTCAAGTACCAGTTTGCCATTTCTCCTCTCCTAGCCTTTGTGCCATTTTTGTCATATATTTTGTTCTACATATGTTGTAACTCCCTCAACTCTGCTGTATTACTTTTATTTAAATAATAAGAAAGCATCCTATATATTTACCTATGTAGTTACCACTTCCACGGGTCTTCATTCTTTTGTGTAGATCCAGATTTCCATTTGGCTTCATTTTCCTGCAGCCTGGAAGATTTCCTGTAGCATTTCCTGCAGTGAAGGTCTGCTTGTGACGAATGCTTTCAGCTTTCATGTGTTTGAAATATCCTTATTTCACCTTTGTTTTAAAAGATATTTACACTGGTATAGACCTAGGCTAACAGTTCATCCAGGCCTTGCACATGCTGCTCCACTCACTTGCATCCTTTCCAAAGAAAAATGTGCTGTCATTTGTATCTTTGTTCCTCTGTATGTGATGCTTTTTTTTCTGGCTGCTTCATCACTGGTTTTTGAGCAATTTGAGTAATTCGGGGCAATTTGATTCACATTTCCTATGCTTAGGGTTTATTAAGATTGTTGATAAAGATTTATAGTTTTCATCAAATTTGCAAGCTTTTTGGTTATCATTTCTTCAAACAGGTTTTCTGTCCCTCCCTTCCCTTTTGAGAACTCCAATTACACAAATATTATCCCTCTGCCACATATCCCACAGCTCAGTCATGCTTTTTTTTCTTTTGTTTACTTTTCTCTCCTTGTTTTAGCATTGGTAAGTTCTTATTGCTTTGTCTTCAAGTTTACTGATCTTTTCTTCTGCAATGTCTAATCTGCTATTATTCTCATACAGTGTGTTTGCATTCAGACACTTTAGTTTCAACTCTAGCAGCTTAATTTGAATCTTATTTCAGTCTTTACCTTACCATGTCTCTTCATAATGTGCCCAGTATTTTCTTTAGCTTTTTGCACATATGGATATTATTATAATAACTTCTCTAATAACCTGTCTATTAAATCTAACATATGAGTCAGTTTTGATTCACTTTTCATTGCATTATGGGCTGAATTTTCCTGTTTCTTTCAATGCCTGGTAATTTCTTATTGGATACCAGACTTTGTGAATCTTACCCTTTTGGCAACTGTATATTTTTGTATTCCTATAAATATTCTTGAGCTTTGTTTTGGGCTATAGTTACTTGGAAACAGTGTGAAACCTGTGGTTCTTGCTTCTAAGACTGGTTAGGGTAGCATTTATTCTAGGACCAAGTATTCTCCACTGAATAGTCCACCCAGTGCCCTGAGAGTTATGAGGGTGTCCAGCCTGCCTGATGACATGGCACTCTTCACGGTATTGTGAGAGTTCTGAGTTCCTCCCTCTGATCCTTCTGGGCAATCCTTTCTGTGGTCTCTGGCAGTCTCCTCATAGCCACCTGCTCTTCAGCACTGCTGAAAAGAAGGAAACCCTCTCATGCCTCTGAGCTGACTGCAGCTCTCCGCTTTCTGCTTCTTCCAGCAAACTTCAGTCACCTCAGTGAGGGAGTCTGACAGGTTCCATATCCTTACAACAAACCTACCAACTCCCCTATTGCCATAAGCTTCAGATATCACCAGGCCGATTGTGTTTGGTTCTCAGCTCGCAGGAATCGCTGTACTTTGTTGGCTCATACCCAAAGTTTAGAAAATCATGGTTCATAACTATTGTCCAGCTTCTTATGGGTTCCAGTTTGGTGGGTAAATCTGATCCCTGTTACTACCTCTTGAGCACAGGTTAAATAAAGTCCAAGTACTTCTGCTTACAATTGCATAGTTAGTCAATATAAACTATTATTTAATTTGTGTCCTCACCAGAGGGTACTCTCCTTGAGGGCAGAGATATTTTTTTGGTTAACCACTGCATCCTTGACACAGAGTAACAAATCAAACATTCACTGAATAAACACATTTTTCAATCACCTGGAATGTATTTTGGCACACTGTATAACTCAGGACTTAAAATGTTTGTGCTAGATTACATACTGCATGATTCCATGTATATGATAGTCTGGAAAAGGTAAAACTATATCGATGGCAAAACGATCATGGCTGTCAGTGATTCCGGGGAGGGAAGGAGGCTGATGGGTGGGCACTAGGAACTTCTTTTAGGGTGGCAAAATTTTTCTGTATGATACTGCCATTGTGGATACCTTATACTATGCATTTCTCAAAACCCATAAAACTTTATAGTAAAAGAATGAACCTTTCAGCCATAAGAAGAAATCAAATCCTACCATTTGCAACATGGATGGAACTAGAGGATATTATGCTCAGTGAAATAAGCCAGGCAAAAAAAGACAAGTACCAAATAATTTCACTAATTTGTGGAGTATAACAAAAAGGCAAAACTGAAGGAACAAAACAGGAGCAGACTCTCAGACTCCCAGAAGGGACTAACAGTTACTAAAGGGAAGCAGGTGGGGAGGGTGGGCGGGGAGGGAGGGAGAAGGGGAGTAAGGGGCATTACGATTGGCACACATAATGTAGGCAGATCATGGGGAAGGCAGTACAACACAGAGAAGACAAGTGGTGATTCTATAGCATCTTATTACGCTTATGGACAGTGACTGCAATGGGGTATTGGGGGGACTTGATAATATGGGTGAGTGTAATAACTACAATGTTGCTCATGTGCAACTTCTTAAGACTGTATATCAATGATACCTTAATAGAAAAAAAAAGAATGAACCTTAATGTATATAAACTTTTTAAAAATAATTTAGGAGGCCAAAGGTTATCAGGATGGAATGTAGCACATGACAAAGCAATCTAACTAGATTGCAAATGTCTGAAGCAACCTCACTTGAGGGGGTGGGACAGAAGGTTCTGACCAGCCACCGTGGAAATGAGTGGAGGATGTAAAACCAAAGGCAAAAAGAACTACACATAACATGTCTCCAGTTGGTGAGTACCAGCTAAGAACTCTGAAACTCTGTGTGCACTGGTACTGAACGATCAGGCGAAAGGATGGCAGGTGGTGGGAGGCAGCTTCTCACTGCTGGGGCAGAAAGCCACATATCAGCAAGGGGATGAGGCTGGGATGACCCGCGTGGTGATGGATCAGAGCTGGAGACATCAGGAGAACTCATTTCTAGTGTAATACAGATACAGATGGCTACATCTAGAAGGATTTATATACTCATGTATATAAGTACACAAGTCAGTATACACAGGTACATGCCCTTGCTCTGTCAGCTGAGAGGATCTCAAAGCAACAAGAGCCCATAGCAACTGGCACACCCAGTGCCCAGATCTTGGCTCTACAACATTCTACAATAAGAGGAATCAGGAATCCTTGCAGAAATGGATGAAATGATTGGGGCAGGAAACAGGCAAGATGAGCCTGGAGGATCCTGTAGAGCCAGAAAGGAAGAGCTAAAATGGAAACAAAACCCCACAGTGATGGGGCCTAAGGCCCAGCGCAGCCACTGAAAGCGCACCGGTGACCAAAGCTGGACAGAGCGACTTGAGGAGAAAGAAGCAATACTGGATTATGACCCAAAGTATAGAATAAATATCCATAAGTCCATACTGATATAAATACATCAATAAAGTGGGGAGATCAGACAAATTTCCCCACAAAAGAACAATCTAAGTGGATACTCTGCCCTCAAGAAGGGGAACATGACTCCACGGCAGCCTTCCTTCTGAAGCTGCAGGGGGACGCCTGGCAGACATGCCTTGGCTAGGAGGGTGCCCATCCCGAGGCCACTCTAGCTTGGCATGATGCTTGGACAGCCCCTTTCTCACCCCTCACCTTTCTGCCCTCACTCCCCTCCTCCCACAGCAAGGAAGGTGGGCTGGGCGTGTACCAGGGATCTGGCTCACTTGCCGAGTCTTGTCCTGGCACTGGCCATTTCCTACCCAATTTTTCCAGAAACTTGATGTGCCTTTGTGATGTGCAGCCACCCCTCCTTAGCTCCAGGGAGGTCTGGCCTTACTTGTCCCTCTGCAACTTGGGATGTTGCCTTTTCTCTGAACTCCAACACCTACCAAAGCCCACATCAGGTCTTCCTGCAGCCCTCCGGCCCTGGCACCTTCTGACTACTTTTCTTGTTTATTTTTCTCTGCAAAGTATGTTCTTTCCAAGTAGTCAGTCCTCCAGTGACTAGTTCTTTCCAGCAGCATACATCCCCCATTACCTGCTGTTGCTCCTGGGGCTCTCACGTTTGTAATGGTTTTGTCTTTAATTTCCTCTCAGCTTTGCTAGCTTTCTCTCCTTCTGCTAACTTGTCTTTTCTTTGAACTCTTTTCTATTTATGTATTTTTAAGTATACAAAGAAGTTTCTAAAACTTTTTTCTGTTTTCTGGGTTATTTCTTCTTTTAAATGTTTTCTTCACCAGCTGTTTAATTGTACTTACTTCCTTTTTTCTACTCCTTCTTTTAGTGTCTGGGTAAGAGTTCCATGCTGGCTCCTGATTATTGCTCATCTTTAAGGAAAGTGCAGCCTCAAATCAGATGTGTCATTCCAGAATGCTCTACTGCCAAATTTTCTTACAGGCTCTGCTCTGGAAATATGTTTCTGGTGTTAGGACATTTTTTTGGTTGCAAGTGACAGAACCTGATTCAAACTGAACAGAGAGATCTGTACCTCCCCTGGTAGAGCTGTTTGGGTTGAGACCCTACAAAGGCAGGGCTCCAGGAGGGCCTCACGGTCACCTCGTCTTGGCACTCTCTCAGGCTGGCTGTCCTTTCATGCAGGTCAACCCCCAACACCAGTAGTTTCTTCCCCTGGTTCCAGCAAGACAGTCTCCTGAAGGCTTCTGTGCAATAGCGGGGCCTCATCCACAGCTGGTGCTCGGCAGTGGGCGCATGGGAAGGCGGGCTCCACGGGCACACAGCAGGTCCCCACAGCAGCTCCTTCAAGGCAACTGTCTGCCTGTGGGATAATATGCTGAAGCCAGTCCTGGGACAGCTGGGGCCTCTTCTTGGCCACAATCAGTGGCCAGCAGGACCCGAGGAGCAGCCAAAGGTCAGCAGCTGCACACTGAGCTGCTGTTTCCCTTCACTTCTTCCCCATGTCACCCTTAAGAGGCTGGCTCTCATGGAAAGTGCAGGCTGGGCACCTGAGCCTCTCTCCTTCAGCTCATCTTCCTTACCAGATGCCCACCCACATCTGGTTCCTCCTAAGGCCCACCCGAACCACAGATCCTCTTCTGTCAAGTCAGTGTCCTCAGCGGTGCCCCTGCAAGTCCTCTTGGTTAGGCACAAACTCAGCCCTGCTCAGAGCCCTAGCTGTCACTCTTCCCCATCCAGCTAACATCCTCCTCTAGCCACAGCTATTCCTTAGATTCATTGTAGATTATATCTTGTTTCCTATTTTTCATTCTTACTGTTCATTTCAGTGAGCTGCAAGGAGGGAAACAGAATAAATAAGCCTTTACTCAGCCATCGTTTCCAAGAGGCCCAAGCACCATTCTCAATGCTGTTTTTAATAAGTTTTCCAAGTTCTGAACAATGAACACAGCTCAGCTTCATGTTCTGAAAGCTGGAGGTACAATGCCCCATTCTCCTGCTCAGTGCCCAGGACGGGTTGGCATTTCTCATTCACTCCGCCTGCCGGAGCTGTTCTCATCTACCCCACACAGTGCGTGGGCCACATTGCTACTGCTAAAACTGTGACCCATCAGCAAGGCACAGAACCAACTTGTAAGTCAGGACTAGCTTTTTAAAACTTTTTGGGAAAGGATGTCACACCACATTACATGCAGGAAGGATACTTGTTTGGAGCCACTTTTTTACAAACGAATAGGGGGGTGTTGGAAACCTGCCACTATGGGGATAGCACTTGGCTTCTGTCTGGCTGTGAGAGGTCACATGACAGTCAGGACTCATAGACCCCCTGGACTGTGCAGCCCCTGCTCTGCTCACACGCCTATCATTTAAGTGAGGCTGCGCCCCCATGATCTCACTGTCCTGGGTACCCCTCTCCAACAAAGCTACAACAGGGGCCCTTGTGGGACCATTTAGAGAGAACAAAATATACCATGTGTTCACGAGTTAGTGTTCAGAGCAGAGATGCTGGCCTGTGACCAGAAACAGCCCGATACCACGGTCCTGGCTTGTTCTCCAAACCCTCCACAGCATGGTGTGGCCTCACTGGGCTCTGAGAGAAACAGGGGTGGCTGTGAGGGGGCTTGGTGATGGGAGGATGGCAGCTCTTGCTCCTGCAAGGCTGCCCTGATGCAAATGCAAAGCCTCCTCCAGCACCCCAGCCCACAGCCCCCCAGGTGGTGGGAAATACTGCCCAACTGCTTCAACTCTACATGGCAACTTGGGGGTTTCAGCAAGGGAGGGTCTGGGGATGGCACAGTGATCTCAGCACAAGGACAGAGGTAGACCTGGGTCTTCATGAAGGAAGGAGGGCACTAAGGCACTTTGTGATAGAGTATATGTTTTTCTTATTATTTAAATAGTAAGTAAAGAACAATTGTTGTAATGGTTTAAAATGCACTAAATTAGAATGATGCCTCTGTTCACTAGTGCATATCCAGAGCTTAGACCTTTGCTCAGCAAATCAACAAACACTAAATAAACTGGCTGATTTCATAACAGAAGTCTCCTTTTGAATGAAAAAATGGCTTGAAAGTGTGACAGGGGCTGGGAGAAACGAGTGCTAGAAGAACAGCTCACCTGTCACTCCTCTTGTGCCACCACCAGCAAGAGCATGCCTGGGGCGCACACAGACCCCAGGAGGCTGGGGTCCCCTCAGGCCACAGCTGTTAAAAGGAGGTTAAAAGGCTGCCCTGCTGCAGGTGTCCCGGCCTCCCCCCAGCGGCTGCCTCTGCTCTCAGGCACTGATGGGAGCTTCCCCTTCCTGGCAGTGGGACTGGAAAGCCATCCTCTGCACAGGCTGTCTCTCCCACCCTGCCCTTACTTTGTGTCCTTTCTGTAGTTGACACTCCCCTTTTGTCTTCTGTACTTACTTATGAAATTGTACTGTCAATAGAACAGAATGTTTTAATTTGTTAGGAGTTTCTGCACCATTTCTCACTAAGTCCTGAAAGCTATATTTCTCCAACTGAGGCCCCACCACCACCCATTTCCAGTTGGGTTGTGGGGTGGAGATGGCAAAACCTGTTCTCTCCCTATGTCTGTCCCTGCTCAGTGCCTTCATGTGGGCCTTTAGAAAAGAATCCTCTTCACGGCTTACTGATGTGGATCTCATGCCTCTTTCCATAAGTAATGTAATGGGGGGCTGGGAAAGGAAGCCCCTGGCCCTAGGCTCAGGCTGCCACCTTTCATGGATGTCATCTGCACTCTGTCCTGACCAATTCCCCACAAAATGGTCCACGCAGCCCTGCCTCCAGGCGTGGGGGCCAGCAAATACATGAGGAAAATCCACCCCTCTACCGCGATGTGACAGCTGCCCTTGCTGCGTGCCCCAGGCTTGGGGCAGCTGCACCTTGAGGTGCTCATTAAGTGGCCACTCAGCTGCCCTCCTCAGTCCCATCCCAGATGATAGTGTTGCACACTAGCCAGGACTTCCTGTGCCATGAGCAGGGTAGACAGGATGGGCTGTGGCGAGGGACACACCCAAGCAGGACTCTGTAATTGGGGGCCCCACACTGCCTCTAGGCCTCCAGCCACTCCCCCAGGCCCCAGGGCAGCTGCTCACTTCTCCCCCATCCCACAATGCTGGGAAGTTCTGGCCATGAGTGGGCAGAAGTCTCCTGATTCCAACTTCCCACGCAAGTTTTGGAACAGAAGATGCACTGTGCTGGCTCCAAAGGGGTCTGTATAGAGAACTAGCCCCAGAAAACTGCAATCTGCTCCGGGTGCCCAGCAATGCTCCTCACCCTGAAGCTTCAGCACTTCCAACCCCATCTCTTAGGGGCAGTTCTGCACAGGTGAGCAGGAAGGGAAGGGGCCATGGCAGGAAGTGTGTCCTCAGATGGTGCTGAGCACCTGAGACACTAACCAGCACCTCCATCCACTGGTTCTCCTCCAGCCAGAAAATATCAAAGACAGGAGCCATCTCCCAGGGGACCGCTAGGACCACTCGCCCCACTGCCATGTCTACCCATAAGGTCACCTGTGACCCTCATGCCCAACCACCTGTCCTCCCACTTCCACGCAGGAAGCTCGGGGCCAACCTGGTACATCCACTCACTTGCAGGAAGCCTGCCCTCTTGAACATCAACCCACCACCTCCCGAGTCCTTACCGAGCCCGAAGGGTGGCAGCTGAGCAGACGTCCTGAACACAAAATTTGCCAGTTTTCATGAAAGGATAAACCCATGCTGCAGAACAGAGCCTAGCAAGGGGGCAATTCACCAGGGAAGCGGAGCATTTTGCCAGCAGCTACAGAGGGTCTGTGTCCACATGGCAGGAAGCTGACCAACAGAACTGAGAACAAGGATGAGTAAGGAGCACTGAGGTCAGCCAACTATACTTCAGAAAGAGGAGGAGAACAGTCATTTTCCAGCACAGAAGCAACAGCAGGACTTCCCGCCCACAGACTCTGACCCTGAGGGGGGAGTGACCCAGAGGGGAGAGTGAGGGGTGGGGGGAGTGACCCAGAGGAGGGGTGACCCTGAGGGGGGAGTGATGCGTGGGGGAGAGTGACCCAGAGGGGAGGGGGAGGGGGGGGGGGGAGTGACCCAGAGGAGGGGTGACCCTGAGGGGGGAGTGACCCAGAGGGGAGACTGAGGGGCGGGGGGGGAGTGACCCAGAGGAGGGGTGACCCTGAGGGGGGAGTGACCCAGAGGAGGGGTGACCCTGAGGAGGTAGTGACCCAGAGGGGGGAGTGACCCAGAGGGGAGAGTGAGGGGTGGGGGGCAGTGACCCAGAGGAGGGGTGACCCTGAGGGGGGAGTGACCCAGGGGGGAGTGACCCAGAGGGGAGAGTGAGGGGTGGGGGGGAGTGACCCAGAGGAGGGGTGACCCTGAGGGGGGAGTGACCCAGGGGGGAGTGACCCAGAGGAGGGAGTGACCCTGAGGCTGAGTGCTACAGATCAGGGAAGCACCACAGTACTTACTATACTGGCCACTGGCCAAAGTCCATGTTCAGTGTGTTCCAAGAATAAAATGACATTTTTAGTTAATATAATGACAGGTCAGTTCAACGAGTGGTTATGTGAGTCACTCTCAGGCCCAAAAGGAGAAGAGGGGTGGTGAGTGACTATGGGGCTTCAGGACGATTCACTGAGTGTGGGTAAAACTAATATTTCAGAATACCTCGCCTGGCTTTAGAGCATCTCCATATGAACAGGTGTTCCTAAGGGGTGGGGAGAACTGGTTCATCTGAACCTGAAAGGTTGGGGGGAGCTTCGCTTGCCTCTCCTGGAGCAGGAACGAGATGGCTGGACCAGTTTGTAAGCCATAAGCAAGTTTTAAACTTATTTCTCCCTTTAACTGAATTCGGTTTTAGAGGTTTTGCCCCAGGATTTCCTGCCCCCAGAGTTACATCTGGCATAGTAAGCAGGGTCTCTGAACATGAAATCTGTCTAAATGGGTACAACTTTTGGGAAGGCTGCCCCTAGAAATGGTGGGGAGATGCCTGGAACCGCACTTGCGCCTGGTGGGGAGGCCCAGCGAATGCAGCGGCAGAGGGTGCAGCTTCAGCTGTTACTGTCCCCCCATCTGTGCGGCTTCCAATTTGGGAGCCCCTAGTGGGGAACTGCTCTAGGGTAAAGCACCTCCTAGAGGGGTGGCGCCTTCCCCAGAACTGGGGAAAGATGGAGACACCAGTAGCTGCAGAATTGGCCCTCTGTGAGTTGGAAGACTGTTTGGATGTCCTAGGAGGCAGTGTAGCAGCTGGCACTGTAGGGTCTCTTTTCATCGTGATAGTGGGCAATGCTATCGAGGAGAAAGAGAGGATTATGGAGAGGGTTAGCAAGGAGAGAGAGGGACTTAGGCAGGAGAGAGACACACTTCAGCATCGCTTAGAGGAGCTGGGCGATAACCTATGGGATGCTGTTAAGGAAGAGAGACAGTTATTGAAAAGACAGGTCACACTCCTTGAGGATTCTTTGGCAGTGGTGAGGCGGGAGGCAGCAGGAAAACCTGTGTTGCAGGAGGTCATGGTAGAGGTGGGGTAAGAGCAGTGCCTTCAGCCCCAGAGATGGAAGAGCAGCCTGGGGGTAGAAGAGGAGGAGGTGAGGCTATGGGCCAATCTGCAGCAGAGGCCATCACCCAAAGTACCAGCCTCTCCTGTATTAAAGGCCCACATGGCTGTAATTAAGAAAATAAAAATGAAACAACTGTGGGCTCTTCAGGGGGAGGGGCCACCCCCTCTCCAGGTTGTGGAGCACTCCATCCTCTGCCCCTATACCCAGGATGAACTGGTGGACATGAGCATCCAGTACAGGCAGAAGCCATTGTAATCTGTGCATACATGGCTCCTCTGTCTCTGGGATATGGGGGTGGAAAACATTGTTAGGTCGGGTACTGGGATGAGTAGAATGGCTTCCCTCACGACTCACCCTTCCCTCCTGTAGCGGTTGCAAAATACCCATAACGTGAAAAAACCAAAAATGCCCATCACGCTTCAGAGAATCAGACACTCCTGGAATGGCAGACAGCTGCCATCAGGGAAGTTTGGCCTAATCAGAGTGATTTACCATATTTACCACCTCGGTGCAAAATGTACGTAGAGCTCCAACACATAATGGGGGAATTCTGGGTATGAAAAATATCATCTAGAGATTAAATATGGCAGCATGAGAGGTGAGACAGAGGCTTCTTCCTAAAACCGCATACAATTTGAAAATATAGTTGGTGCAACTAATCCTGAGAGAGCAAAAGGAAAGAGGACTGCGCCAGACTGCATATACCTGGAGAAAAGAGTAGAACTCACCAAACGGGGTAAAGTACCAAAGCTGTGGCCCGGCAGGACCCAAGCCCTTCCCCCACCCCAGCTCACCAGTGGGAAGAAGAGAAACAGAGCAGGGAGGGAGTGGAAGGCCTGGGACTGCTGAATACCTAGCTCTGGAGATCTGCGCTGGGAGCACAAACCTACATTTCATGGTGCTTTCATGATACTCGCGTGATTTCAGGGTTGGAAAGCTAATGCAGGCAGAATTCCTGGAGAGACTGAGATTCCAGCTGCTTGTGGAAAGCAGGGATCCATATCCAGCTGCTCTGGGACAAACACTTATACCTGTGTGCTTGGCCCAAAGAATCAGGCAATGGAGCCAGGCATACCCACCAGGAAGCAGGAAACGGCTCTTTCCTCCCCACAGTCACCAATATCACTCCCATGCAACCCCCGACATTGCTACAGGGGTTGAGCAGTTCAAGAGAGTTTAGCTTCTGGACACTAGAGGGCGCCATATACAAATATGAAAGGCCGAAGGAACCTGGTCCAGAGTAACTCCAGAGAAAGATTTAAATGACATGGACCTTATAACTCTTCCGGAAAGGGTATTCAAAATAAAAATCATCAACATACTAATGGAGGTACGGAAAGATATTCAAGAACTCAGGAATGAATTCCAGTCAAAGATCCAACTGCTGAAGAGCACAATGGAGGGTATTAAAAGCAGGTTGGATATGATGGAGGAGACAATAAATGAAATAGAAACTAGAGAGAGGAATACAAAGAAGCTGAGGCACAGAAAGAAAAAAGGATTTCTAAGAATGAGAGAATATTGAGAGAACTGTGTGACCAATCAAAATGGAACAATATTCACATTATAGGGATACCAGAAGAAGAAGAGAGAGAGAAAGGGATAGAAAGTATCTTCGGGGAGGTAATTGCTCAAAACTTCCCCAATCTGGGGAAGGAGATAGTCTCTCAGGCCATGGAGATCCACAGATCTCCCAACACAAGGGACCCAAGGAAGACAACACCAAAACATATAGTAATAAAACTGGCAAAGATCAAGGATAAGGACAGACTATTAAAAGCAGCCCAAGAGAGAAATAAGATCACCTACAAAGGAAAGCCAATCAGGTTAACATCAGACCAGAAGAGAGTGGCATGATGTATTTAATGCAATGAAGCAGAAGGGCCTGGAACCAAGATTAATTTATCCGGCAAGATTATCATTTAAATTTGAAGGAGGGATAGAACAATTTCCAGATAAGCAAAACCTGAGACAGTTTACCTCTGACAAACCATCTCTACAGTCTACTTTGGAGGGACTGCTGGAGATGGAAGTGTTCCTAAGGTTTAATAGCTGTCATCAGAGGTAATAAAAGCACAGTAAAGAAAGTAGAACAGCTAATTACAAAGCAAGTGCAAAATTAAATTAACTATCCCCCAAAGCAATCAAGGGATAGATAAAGAATACAGAATATGACAACTAATATATAAAGAATGGAGGAGGAAGAAAAAGAAGAAAGGAACCTTTAGATTGTGTTTGTAACAGCATATTAAGTGAGTTAAGTTAGACTCTTAGATAGTAAGGAAGTTAACCTTGAACCTTGGTAACCATGATTCTAACGCCTGCAATGGCAATAAGTACATACCTATCGATAATCACCCTAAATGTAAATGGACTGAATGCACCAATCAGAAGACATAGAGTCACTGAATGGATTAAAAAACAAGACCCATCTATATGCTGCCTACAAGAGATTCATGTTAAACCCAAAGGCATACACAGATTAAAAGTGAAGGGATGGAAAAACATATTTCATGCAACGAACAGAGAGAAAAAAACAGGAGTTGCAGTACTTGTATCAAACAAAATAGACTTCAAAACAAAGAAAGTAGCAAGAGACAAAGAAGGACTTTACATAATGATAAAGGGGTCGATCCAACAAGAAGATAAAACCACTATAAATATCTATGCTCCCAACACAGGAGCACCCACATATGTGAAACAAATACTAATAGAATTAAAAGGGGAAATAGAAAGCAATGCATTCATGTTAGGAGACTTCAACACTCCACTCACTCTGAAGGACAGATCAACCAGACAGAAGATAACTAAGGAGACAGAGGCAATGAACAACACAATAGAACAGATGGACCTAACAGACATCTACAGAACTCTACACCCAAAAGCAACAGAATACACATTCTTCTCAAGTGCACATGGAACACTGTCCAGAATAAACCACATACTAGGCCACAAAGAGAGCCTCAGTAAATTAAAAAAGATTGAAATTCTACCAACCAACTTCTCAGACCACAGAGGGATAAAACTAGAAATAAATTGTACAAAGAAAGCAAAAAGGCTCACAAACATATGGAGGCTTAACAACATGTTCCTAAATAATGGATCAACAACCCAAATAAAAACAGATCAAGCAATATATGGAGAAAAATGACAATAATAATTGAACACTGCAAAAATCTGTGGGACGCAGCCAAGGCTGTGCTGAAAGTATACTGCAATACAGGCCTACCTCAAGAAAGAAGAACAATCCCATATAAGCAGTCTAAACTCACAATTAATGAAACTAGAAAAAAAACAACAATTGAGGCCCAAAGTCAGTAGGAGGAGGGACATAATAAAGATCAGAGAATAAATAAAATTGAGAAGAATAAAACAATAGAAAGAATCAATGAAAGCAAGAGCTGCTTCTTCGAGAAAATAAACAAAATAGATAAACCCATAGCCAGAATTATGAAGAAAAAAAGAGAGTATACTAACACAAACAGAACCAGAAATGAGAAAGGAAAAATCACTACGGACATCACAGAAATACAAATAATTATTAGAGAATACTATGAAAAATTATATACTAACAAAATGGATAACCTAGAAGAAATGGACAACTTTCTAGAAAAATACAACTTTCCAAACTGACCAAGGAAGAAACAGAAAATCTGAACACATCAATTACCAGCAATGAAATTAAACTGGTAATCAAAAACCTACCTAAGAAAAAAACTTCTGGACCAGATGGCTTCACCGCTGAATTTTATCAAACATTTAGTGAAGACCTAATATTCATTCTCCATAAAGTTTTCCAAAAAATAAAAGAGGGAATACTTCCAAACTCATTCTATGAGGCCAGCATCACTCTAATACCAAAACCAGGGAAATACCCACAAAAAAAGAAAATTACAGACCAATATCCCTGATGAACATAGATGCAAAAATACTCAACAAATTTTTAGCAAACCAAATTCAAAAATACATCAAAAAGATCATCCACATGATCAAGTAGGATTTATGCCAGGGATGCAAGGATGGTACAACATTTGAAATTCCATCAACATCATCCACCACATCAACAAAAAAGAGGACAAAAACCATATAATCATCTCCACAGATGCTTAAAAAGCATTTGACAAAATTCAACATTTATTCATGACAAAAACTATCAACAAAATGAGTATAGAGGGCAAGAATCTCAACATACTAAAGGCCATATATGACAAACCCACAGCCAGCATTATACTTAACAGTGAGAAGATGAAAGCTTTTCCTTTAAGATCGGGAACAAGACAAGGATGCCCACTCTCCCCGCTTCTATTCAACATAGTACTGTAGGTCCCAGCCACGGCAATCAGACAACACAAAGAAATAAAAGGCAGCCAGGAGAAGAGGAGCCAAGATGGCGGCGTGAGTAGGGCAGTGGAAATCTCCTCACAATAACATATATATTTTTGAAAATACAACAAAAACAACTATTCCTAAAAGAGAGATTAGAAGATACAGTACAACAGCCAGGCTACATCTACACCTGCGAGAACCCAGGGCCTCACAAAGGGGGTAAGATACAAGCCATGGCCTGGTGGGACCCAAGCGCACCCTCCACCCCAGCAACTGGCGGAAGGAGTCAGAGCGGGGAGGGAGTGTGAGCCCAAGAGTGCTAAATACCTAGCCCTAGTCATCTGCACTGGGAGCGCAGACATACAGTGCATGGGGTGCTGGATACTAGGGAAATGGAACAGTAAAACCTCTGAGCGGATTCACACAGCAGGCAGCCTTGGACAAAAGAAAAGTGAGTGCTTTTTAAAAGGCTTAAAGGGAGAGGGACCCCACAGCTGAATGGAAGTGTCCCGACACACTCAGCCTAGCAGCTGGGAATCCCAGGGAACTCCGGGTGCCCTAACACCCTGGGCGGAAGCGCAGCTCTGAGGCCTCTCACGGCGATAAACAGCCTCCCGCCCATTCCCCCTCTGGAGCAGCCCCGCCATAACGGAGCAGCCCCACCATAACAGAGCAGCAGCCTGAGACTGGCCACGCCCACAGCAGCCACACAGAGTCTCTGCCGCAGCTGCCCGGGCCAGACTCTGAGACCCCGATGGCATGCAGCTGCACAACACAAGCTGCTACGGGTTGCTGTTCTCACAGGGGAGGAAGGCGACGAGCTAGCAAGAAGGGATTTGTTCTCCCAGCTGACATGTGCACCAACTGCCAACGACTACCTCTATCGCCATGAAAAGGCAGAAGAATTTGATCCAGACCAGAATCACACAGACAGCCCCTGAGAGAGAACCTGGGGAGATAGATTAAACCAATCTTCCTGAATTCAAAATAAAGGTCATAACCATGCTGATGGAGCTACAGAGAAAAATGCAAGAGCTAACGATAAAGTTGGGAGGGAGAATACAGAAATAAAACAATCTCCGGAAGGACTTAAAAGCAGAATGGGGGAGGTGCAAGAGGCCATTAATGGAATAGAAACCAGAGAACAGGAACACAGAGAAGCTGAATCAGAGAGAGATAAAAGGATCTCCAGGAATGAAACAATATTAAGAGAACTGTATGACCAATACAAATGGAACATTATCCACATTATAAGGGTACCAGAAGAAGAAGAGAGAGAAAAAGAGATAGAAAGTGTCTTTGAAAAAATGATTGCTGAAAACTTCCCCAAACTGGGGGAGGAAATAGTCTCCCAGACGATAGAAGCCCACAGAACTCCCAATAGAAGGGACCCAAGAAGTACAACACCAAGACACATAATAATTAAAATGGCAAAGATGAAGGACAAGGACAGAGTATTAAAGGCAGCCAGAGAGAGAAAAAAGGTCAGCTACAAAGGAAAACCCATCAGGCTATCATCAGACTTCTCAATAGAAACCTTACAGGCCAGAAGAGAATGGCATGATATATTTAATGCAATGAAAGAGAAACAGAAGGGCCTTGAACCAAGAACACTGTATGCAGCACAATTATCATTTAAATATGGAGGAGGGATTAAACAATTCCCAGACAAGAAAAGTTGAGGGAATTTGCCTCCCACAAACCACCTCAACAGGGTATTTTAGAGGGGCTGCTTTAGATGGAAGCACTCCTAAGGGTAAATAGATGTCATCAGAGAAAATAAAATCACCACAAAGAAAGCAGACCAACCAAATATTAACTAAAGGCAAAAAATAAAATCAACTACCCAAAGAAGAGCGCAAAATAAAACACCTAACATAAAAAGAATGCAGGAGGAGGAATAAGAAGTGAGAGAAATAAAGAATCATCAGACTGTGTTTATAATAGCTTAATAAGCAAGTTAAGTTAGATGGTAAGATAGTAAAGAAGCTAACCTTGAACCTTTGGTAACCACGAATCTAAAGCCTGCAATGGCAATAAGTACATACCTATCAATAATTGCCCTAAATGTAAATGGACTGAATACATCAATCAAAAGACACAGAGTAACAGAATGGATAAAAAAGCAAGACCCATCTACATGCTGCTTACAAGAGACTCACCTCAAACCCAAAGACATGCACAGACTAAAAGTCAAGGGATGGAAAAAGATACTGCATGCAAACAAGGAGAAAAAAGCACGTGTTGCAGTACTAGTATCAGACAAAATAGACTTCAAAACAAAGAAAGTAACAAGAGATAAAGAAGGACATTACATAATGATAAAGGGGTCCATCCAAAAAGAGGATATAACCATTATAAACATATATGCACCCAATACAGGAGCACCAACATCTGTGAAACAAATACTAATAGAATTAACAGGGGAAATAGAATGCAATGCATTCATGTTAGGAGACTTCAACACTCCACTCACTCTGAAGGACAGATCAACCAGACAGAAGATAACTAAGGAGACAGAGGCACAGAACAACACACTAGAACAGATGGACCTAACAGACATCTACAGAACTCTTACACCCAAAGGCAGCAGGATACACATTCTTCTCAAGTGCACATGGAACATTCTCCAGAATAGACCACATACTAGGCCACAAAAAGAGCCTCAGTAAATTAAAAAAGATTGAAATTCTACCAACCAACTTCTCAGACCATAAAGATATAAAACTAGAAATAAATTGTACAAAGAAAGCGAAAAGGCTCACAAACACATGGAGGCTTAACAACATGTTCCTAAATAATCAATGGATCAATGACCAAATTAAAATGGAGATCCAGCAATATATGGAAACAAATGACAACAACACAAAGCCCCAACTTCTGTGGGACGCAGCAAAAGCAGTCTTAAGAGGAAAGTATATAGCAATCCAGGCATATTTAAAGAAGGAAAAACAATCCCAAATGAATAGTCTAATGTCACAATTATCAAAACTGGAAAAAGAAGAACAAATGAGGCCTACGATCAGCAGACGGAGGGACATAATAAAGATCAGAGAAGAAATAAATAAAATTGAGAATAAAACAATAGAAAAAATCAGTGAAACCAAGAGCTCGTTCTTTGAGAAAATAAACAAAATAGATAAGCCTCTTGCCAGACTTATTAAGAAAAAAAGAGAATCAACACACATCAACAGAATCAGAAACGAGAGAGGCAAAATCACATTGGACCCCACAGAAATACAAAGAATTATTAGAGAATACTATGAGAACCTATATGCTAACAAGCTGGAAAACCTAGAAGAAATGGACAACTTCCTAGAAAAATACAACTTTCCAAACTGACCAAGGAAGAAACAGAAAATCTAAACAGACCAATTACCAGCAACAAAATTTAAGTGGTAATCAAAAAACTACCTAAGAACAAAACCCCCAAGCCAGACGGATTTACCGCGGAATTTTATCAGACATACATACAGAGAAGAAATAATACTTATTCTCTGTAAAGTTTTCCAAAAAATAGAAGAGGAGGGAATACTTCCAAACTCATTCTATGAGGCCAGCATCACTCTAATAACAAAACCAGGGAAATACCCACATAAAAGAAAAATTACAGACCGATATCCCTGATGAACATGGATGCAAAAATACTCAACAAAATATTAGCAAACTGAATTCAAAAGCACATCAAAAGGATCATACACCATGACCAAGTGGGATTCATCTCAGGGATGCAAGGATGGTACAACATTCGAAATTTCATCAACATCATCCACCACATCAACAAAAAGAAGGACAAAACCACATGATCATCTCCATAGACGCTAAAAAAGCATTCAACAAGATTCAACATCCATTCATGATAAAAACTCTCAGAAAAATGGGTATAGAGGGCAAGTACCTCAACATAATAAAGGCCATATATGACAAACCCACAGCCAACATCATACTGAACAGCGAGAAGCTGAAAGCTTTTCCTCTAAGATCAGGAACAAGACAGGGATGCCCACTCTCCCCACAGTTATTCAACATAGTACTGGAGGTCTTAGCCACAGCAATTAGACAAAACAAAGAAATATAAGGAGTCCAGATTGGTAAAGAAGTCAAACTGTCACTATGTGCAGATGACATGATATTGTACATAAAAAACCCTAAAGACTCCACTCCAAAACTACTAGAATATTGGAATTCAGCAAAGGTGCAGGATACAAAATTAATACACAGAAATCTGTGGCTTTCCTATACACTAACAATAAACTAATAGAAAGAGATATCAGGAAGACAATTCCATTCACAATAGCATCAAGAAGAATAAAATACCTAGGAATAAACCTAACCAAGGAAGTGAAAGACCTATACCCTGAAAACTATAAGATACTCTTAAGAGAAATTAAAGAGGACACTAACAAATGGAAATTCATCCCATGCTCTTGGGTAGGAAGAATTAATATTGTCAAAATGGCCATCCTGCCTAAAGCAATCTACAGGGTCAATGCAATCCCTATCAAAATATCAACAGCATTCTTCCATGAACTGGAACACAGTTCTAAAATTCATATGGAACCACAAAAGACCCCAAATAGCCAAAGCAATCCTGAGAAGGAAGAATAAAACAGGGGGAATCTCGCTTCCCAACTTCAAGCTCTATTACAAAGCCACAGTAATCAAGACAATTTCGTACTGGCACAAGAACAGACCCACAGACCAGTGGAACAGAATAGAGAGTCCAGATATTAACCCAAACATACAAAGTCAATTAACATACAATAAAGCAGCCATGGATATACAATGCGGAAATGACAGCCTCTTCAACAGCTGATGTTGGCAAAACTGAACAGCTACATGCAAGAGAATGAAACTGGATCACTGTCTAACCCAATACACAAAAGTAAACTGAAAATGGATCAAAGACCTGAATCTAAGTCATGAAATCATAAAACTTAGAAAAAAACATGGGGAAAAATCTCTTGGACATAAACACGAACAACGTCTTCATGAACATATCCCCCCAGGCAAGGGAAGTAAAAGCAAAGATGAACAAGTGGGACTATATCAAGCTGAAAAGCTCTGCTCAGCAAAGGACATGATCAGTAGAACAAGTAGACATCCTACAGTATGGGAGAATATATTCATAAATGACATATCTGATAAAGGATTGACATCCAAAATATATAAAAAGCTCACACACCTCAACAAACAAAAAGCAAATAATCCAATTAAAAAATGGTCAGAAGAGCTGAAAAGACACTTCTCCAAAGAAGAAATTCAGATGGCCAACCGACATATGAAAAGATGCTCCACATCGCTTGTCATCAGAGAAATGCAAATTAAAACCATAATGAGATATCACGTCACACCAGTTTGGATGGCCACCATCCAAAAGACAAACAACAACAAATGTTGGTGAGGATGTTGAGAAAGGGGAACCTTCCTACACTGCTGGTGGTAATATAAATTAGTTCAACCATTGTGGAAAGCAGTATGGAGGTTCCTCAGAAAACTCAAAATAGAAATACCATTTGACCCAGGAATTCCACTCCTAGGAACCCTAAGAATACAGCAGCCCAGTTTGA
Source organism: Manis javanica (assembly GCF_040802235.1). Classification (NCBI taxonomy): domain Eukaryota; kingdom Metazoa; phylum Chordata; class Mammalia; order Pholidota; family Manidae; genus Manis; species Manis javanica. The sequence goes on from NC_133157.1 coordinate 226,757,196, forward strand.
AATAGACTTATGCACCCCTATGTTTATCGCAGCACTATTTACAATAGCCAAGAAATGGAAGCAACCTAAGTGTCCATCAGTAGATGAATGGATAAAGAGGTGGTACATATACACAATGGAATACTATTCAGCCATAAGAAGAAAACAAATCCTACCATTTGCAACAACATGGATGGAGTTAGAGGGTATTATGCTCAGTGAAATAAGCCGGGCAGAGAAAGATAAATACCGAATGATTTCCCTCATTTGTGGAGTATAACAACAAAGCAAAACTGAAGGAACAAAATAGCAACAGACTGACATATTCCAAGAAGGGACTAGTGGTTACCTAAGGGGAGGGGTAAGGGAGGGGTGGGGGAGGGTGAGGGAGGAAAGAGGGAGAAGGGGATTGAGGGGTATCATGATTGGTGCACATGGTGTGTGTGGGGTCACGGGGAAGACAATGCAGCTCAGAGAAGACAAATAGGGACTCTGTGGCATCTTACTACACTGACGGACAGTGACTGCAATGTGGTATGGGGGACTCAATAATGAGGGTGAATGTAATAGCCACATTGTTTTTCTTGTGAAACCTTCATAAGTGCATATCAATGATACCTTAATTAAAAAAAAACATGTCCAGAACTTCAATAAAAGAGATAAAGAAGAATGAAGATAAAATTGAAAATTAAATACTGAAAATTTCCACATTCCAAGATCCCATCGCCACCCCCGTTACGACCTGGGTAGAAGCCCACCCCAACTCTATCATTTACTCATCTCCTGAGCACTCTCCTCACTTCTTCCCTGGACCCCAACAGGCTGTCCTCAGCGGCAGCCAGCAGGACCCTGTTAAAGACCAGTTGGACAGTCTCACTCCTGGATTCCAACGTCCCTTTGCTCACCTGCCCATTCACTCACCAACTCCTGCTCACCCTGCATACTCTCTGGCCCAGCCCCTGGGCACCTTGGCAGCCTCTCAGGCACAGAAGGCTCACTCCCTCTTTGCACTAGCTACTCCCTCTGCCAGGAATCCTCTTCCCCCATGTACGGCTTCCTCCTTTAACTGATCCAACTCTGCTCAGATTCATCTTTGTAAATGAGGCCTACCTGACCCCTACTGAGACTAGCACCCCCACTTCCAATCTCCACTATTTCTCTGCAGCACTGATATCTCTTGACATTAGGCAGAAGTCACTTGTTTATGCTTACTGCTTATGACTGTCCTCTGTCAGGGCAGGGACCGGCCTATCTTCTTCACTGCTGTGTACCAGACCCTAGAATGATGCCAGGGCAGAGATACTTTCAATGAATAATGTTTACACCCTGAGGTCAGAGAGTACACATGACATGAGAGGAAATAACCAGGGTTAAGAAGGAACATTCTGGACAAGACACCTGGACTTGTGCTTACCACTATGTGACCTGGGCAAGTCGCAGCCCTCTGGCTTGTTTCTTCATCTATTAAATGAGACCAAGAGTACCACCACATGGATGGTTCAGAGGCATAAATTATAAAAAACAGAATGTGTTCAGAACAGCATATGGAATATAAGCATCAGATTACAACAATGATAATAGGCAACACAAATCTCCAAATACTTTTCCTAGACTTTATGGACAGTAACAGCATCTTAGACAAAGCAATGTTCAAACTGCTGAGCAAGCTGAAAATGTCAGCTAGGTACATTAGGGAAAATCATTTTCACAGCCTTTTTTTAACCTCTTCAAGGAACTCAACAAAGCTAGTGAATTCTTGGCCCCCTGAAAACCAAAAAAGTAGAGGATAGAAAGAAGTTAATTTGTTGACGCCCCATTTCTTCAGAAAGGATTTTTTTTTTAATGAATGCACTACAGTTTTTTAAGTGTGTAAGTCTTATTGCTCATTTAGAAGTACCGACCCCGTGCAGGAAGAGAGCACACGTGCACGTCTGCATATACACACTCTGGACACATGCGCTGCTGGGCAGACTCTAAGGCAGCCGGCACCCTCCAGGGAAGGGGCCTGGCTGGCTAAAGGGTGAGGGTGCGAGAGACTTTTCACTGTGTGCTCTTTAATACCTTTTAAATGTTGAACAACTGTTCAAAAGGAAGAATAGGAAAATTTCTTAAGACTTACTAGCAAAGAAAAACCTGGAAATGAAATTAAGAAAAAAAATTCCATTTATACATTAGCAAGAATAAATTTAGCAACAAAGTTAGCAAAAGAAGTGTTGAGACTTGCATGCTGAAAACTACAAAACACTGTTGAAAGAAATTACAGAAGACGTAACAGTAAGATATTTCATGTCCATGGATGTTCATCTTAACACAGTTAAGGAGGCAAAACACTCCAAATTGATCTACAGATTCAACAGATCCCCATCAAAACTGCACTTGATTTTTTGCAGAAATTGATAGGCTGAGCACGAAATTCATACGGAAATTCAAGGTACCAGAAAACTCAAAAAACAATCTTGAAAAAGAAAAATAAAGTGGAGGACCTGCACTTTCCAACTTGAAAACTTACTACAAAACTACAGCAATCATGACAGAGTAGTACTGGCCTCAGGACAGACATACAGGCCAGTGAAACAGGGTGAGAACTGAGAAATAAACCCTCAAATTTACAGACAAATGGTTTTCAACAGGAACACTTATAAGACAGTACTAAAGAGATAAACCAGTTATCAAAATGTCAGAATAGACATTTCTCCACAGATGACATATTAATGACCAATAAGCACATGAAAAGATACTCAACATCATTAGGCATCAAGAAAATGAAACTCAAAACCACAATGAGATACCACTTCATGCCTACTAGGATGACTGTAATTAAAAAGACAGACTATAACATGTGTTAGAGAAGATGTGGAAAAATTGAAACCTTTATACACTGGTGATAGGAATGTAAAATGGTGCTGCCACCTTGGCATTGCTGCAAAAATAAAAGTCACCATAAAACCCAGCTATTCCACTCCTAGGTATATACCCAAAAGAAATTAAAACATGTCCAAACACTTGTTCATGAGTATGTACAAACACTTGTTCACAAATGTATACAAACAGCAGCATTATTCATAACAGACAAAGTAAAAACTCAAATGTCCATCAACAGATGAATGGATAAGCAAAATGTGGTAGTCATGCGATGGAATTATTACTCAACTATAAAAAGGAGTCCAATTTTGATATGTGCTACAATGATACACTGAGACCAGGGCACTAGGGCCTGAGAGCACATGCCTGTGCCAGCAGCTTGCGACACCCCCTCCTATGCTCTCCACACCCAGCCCATGAAGCCTCCCTGACCCGACACCTCTGCTGACCCCTGAGCCTCTGCCATGCCCTCGCCTAGACCTGTTTCCGTGCTTCCATCTCCTCCAGCTCACTTCCCTCATGCCAGCCAGGGTGATTCTTCGAAAAGCATTAGCAGTTCAGATGAGCTCTTTGATGGCTCCCACAGTCAAGGGATCAGCAGGACGCCTGCTGTATTCCATCTCCTACAGTGCCCTGGGCTCCTGCCCCATGGGGCCTGCTGCCCCAGGACTTCCCCAGGAGCTGACCTCCCTCCACACTCTCCATCCATAGTGCAGCTTCGGGCTCATTCTCACTCCTGTGGTGGAGGTGGGGAGATGCTCCTGACTCATCTACATGGGATGCACCAGCCCTTACAGCCCCATCCTTCAGGGGATGCACCACAGTTGGCCACTGCGTGTTTTTTCCCTGCACCAGACCCTGAGTGTCAGGAAGCATGGGCCTCACCCCTACATTCCCAACCCCCCAGCACCATGCCCAGCACCCTGTAAAATGGATAACAGGAAAAGTATGTCCACCTGAACCAACTCAACAATGCTGCTGGTGGCACCCCCTCCTCCTAGACCGGAGACCCTGAGGTGCTCAGAAGGAAGCTGGTACCTGGCACAATGTTGCCTGGCAACAGGGCAGCTGGCTTCTCCAAATACCTACTGGGGCCCTACATATACCAAGTTCATGCCACTTCCAGTTTGTAAATTCTTAACAATGGTACTCCTAAAGGACTACATAGCTGATGTGAAATGAAACCTGTATCATGTGTTGCATCCTTTGTGAAGGCCACCACACCAGGGTCAGAGGGGCACTGGGTGGAGCCCCTGCCCCAGGGTCGCCCAGCCAGTTGGGCAGTGTCATCAACAGACAGGTAGTCCAGACTCTTGCAAATTATTTATCACTTAAAATACATCAGAGTGACCCGGGGTGAATAACAATTCATTAGGTTCTGATGTGTTCCTGGAAGGAAGTGAGTAGGTGAAGCCAGAGCTGAGACACCACTGCAGACCCCCTTGCTGGGCTTCCCTGCACCCCGGCTGTGGTGTGTACGGTTCAAGGTGAGGGGTGCACCCCTGTGGGTGTGCAATATAGTAAGTTATAAGAAATACATATTTAGTCATTCAAATGACCAAATATGTATTTCACTGGTATATTGATTTGGTCTGTATCCACAGTTCCCAAACACAATGCAGAGTCTTAAATCTGAATGTTCATGAGAGACTTCTGGACCCCACCATGGTCAGGGGCTAAAGGCTGAATCAGCCAATGGCCAATAATTTAGTCAATCATATCTATGCAATGAAGCCCTCACAAAACCCCTGAGAAGAGCTTAGCAGTCTCCAGGATTCTGCTTCTCCATCAGAGAGTTTCTACATGTGGGGAGCCAGATGCCTCCACATGCCCCCGAGCCAGGCACTGAGCTCCACAAGGACCAAAGTTCCTGTATTTGGGCCCTTGCCCTGTGTCTCTCTTCACCTGGCTGTTAATGTGTATCTTTTACGGCAGCCTTTATAAAACTGGTAAACCTAAGTGTTTTCCTGAGTTCTGTGAGCCACTCTGGCAAATTAATTGAACCTAAGGAGGTTGTTGGAACCTCCAACTGTAGCTGGTAGGTCAGAAGCACAGGTACCTTGAGCTTGTGACCAGTGCCTGGACTTGGGAGTGGAGGACAGTCTTGTAGGACGAAGCCCTTAACCTGGGGAATCTGGAGCTGTCTCTGGGCAGATAGTGTCAGAATTGAACTGAGTTCTCCAACACTCTGCTGGTGGTTGAGAATTGCTTGGTGTTACATGTTGTAGAAAGATCCTGCTCTCTTTCTCTTTTTCATATACACACACACACACAAACACACACATTGGAATTGGGTCTGGGAACCTGTAAGGAGTTACACTGTTATACTGCTGTATACTATTACTACAGTGTGTAATATTATTATCCATGTATATAAAAAAACAACAACGCTACTACAAAGCACCAGATATCAAGATAATTTGGTACTGGCACAAGAACAGACCCATAGATCAATGGAACAGAACAGACAGTCCAGATATAAACCCAAGCATATATGGTCAATTAATATTCGATAAAGGAGCCATGGATATACAATGGGAAAATGACAGCCTCTTCAACAACTGGTGTTGGCAAAACTGCATGTAAGAGAACAAAACTGGATTACTGTCTAACTACATACACAAAAGTAAACTCAAGATGGATCAAGGACCTGAATGTAAGTCATGAAACCATAAAACTCTTAGAAGAAAACATAACAAAAATCTCTTTAATATAAACTTGTGCAACATTTTCCTGAACATATCTCCTCAGGCAAAGGAAACAAAATAAAAAATGAACAAATGGGACTACATCAAACTAAAAAGCTTCTGTACAGCAAAGAACATCATCAATAGAACAAAAAGGCATCCTACAGTATGAGAATATATTCGTGAATGACATATCTGACAAGTGGTTAACATTCAAAATGTATAAAGAACTCACATACCTCAATACTCAAAAAGCAAATAACCCTATTAAAATATGGGCAGAGGACATGAACAGACACTTCTCCAAAGAAGAAATTCAGATGGCCAACAGGCACATGAAAAGATGCTCCACATCAATAATCATCAGAGAAATGCAAATTAAAACCACAATGAGATATCACCTCATACCAGTTAGGATGGCCAACATCCAAAAGACAAACAACAACAAATGCTGGTGAGGATGCAGAGAAAGGGGAACCCTCCTATACTGCTGGTGGGAATGTAAATTAGTTCAACCATTGTGGAAAGCAGTATGGAGGTTCCTCAAAAAACTCAAAATAGAAATACCATTTGACCCAGGAATTCCACTCCTAGCAATTTACCTGAAAAAAACAAGATCAGACTCAAAGACATATGCACCCCTATGTTTATAGCAGCACTATTTACAACAGCCAAGATTTGGAAGTAACGTAAGTGTCCATCAGTAGATGAGTGGATAAAGAAGAGGTGGTACATATACACAATGGAATATTACTCAGCCATAAGAAGAAAACAAATCTTACCAGTTGCAACAACATGGATGGAGCTAGAGGGTATTATGCTCAGTGAAATAAGCCAGGCAGAGAAAGACAAGTACTAAATGATTTCCCTCATTTGTGGAGTATAATGACAAAGCAAAACTGAAGGAACAAAACAGCAGCAGAATCACAGACTCAAAGAAGGGACTAGTGGTCACCAAAGGGAAGGTGTGGGGGAGGGCGGGTGGGAGAGGAAGAAAGAAGGGGATTGTGGGGTATCATGATTGGTGCACAAGGTGTGTGTGGGGTCAGAGGAAAGAGGGTAGCACAGAGAAGACAAGTAGGGACTCTGTGGCATCTTACTACACCAATGGACAGTCACTTCAATGGGGTATGGGAGGGACTTGATAATAAGGGGGAATTTAGTAACTACAATGTTTTTCATGTGAAACTTTCACCAGTGTATATCAATACCTTAATAAACATATATAATTAATTTAAAAAATAAAAATAAAAACAAAAAAACAGCAACCGGGTGGCAGTCCAAGCTCTCAGCTTTGCAAACATGCCCTCCCACTCATCTCTGACCTTCCATCCTGCATCCCTGCCTCACTACAGAGTGCTGCTGCAAGTCCCCCGCCACACCTAGTGTCTCCTGCCCCTTCCTTTACCTGGCTAATACCTTGAGACTCAGTCACACGGAACCCTCCCTTCTAGACAAGACCCTCTCCTCCAGAAAGCCTACCTACACTATGCTACCCCTGGGCTAGGCTACCAGCCACCCTGGGGGTCTCCCCAAAGCCCCACACTTGCCTCTACCACTGCTGTCCATGGGAGGTTTTCACTATCCACTCCCTGCGTCCCCTGCCAGAGACCTGCTATGTCTCCATCTCGAGGCACCTAACTGGCAAATTGCTGGCACTTAGGTGACAGGACAGACCGGGAACAAGGCCCGGCAAACACAGAACCAGACATCAAGTTCTGCCAAACCAAGAGAAAAGGGCTCTAACCCTAAGGGATGCCCATCCTGGGTCCCAGCAGCCACAGGCAGGGAGGCCCACACTATTCCTAGATGGTTGCCTGGTTTTCACACATCCCTACAAATGAGGGGCTCTCAGACCCCCCGTGTTACTCCCTCCCAGCTTTTAGGCCACCTCTTGGGCTTTTCAGAGTTGGGTGAAGTAGGAATCCTAATACCATAGCTAAATTCTGAATACAAAATAAAGGACCCACACCACTGCAATTAAGTAGAAAAATGATGTCTATAGAGTCCAGAAGCTGCTTCACCATTCTTAGTGACACATGCAATCTGATTCACAAATAGCGTGAGACCTGTGGGCTGGAGAAATTTGTATTGTGTATGCTTCATCACAGTTCTAATTGCTAGGAAAAACATGCTGGCTGCCCCGGAAATTCCAGGAAATTGTTGAAGGGACTGCAGTCTTAGGGACAGTATTACTGTAAAGCTCAACCACTGAAGGATGCAACAGCTGGTTCCTCTGCTTGGTGCTGGGGTCTCCGAGCTTCCAGAAAGGACCAAGAGAAGCAGAACAGACAAAGGAATGCAGCCAAATAGGAAACTCGGCTCCAAGACAAGGAGCTGGGTGAGGAGCTCTCAAGCCTGAGCCCTGGCACCCTGGGCTGCCAGCTGGGACAACAGCTCTCTGTTCACACTGCGGCCCACAACACTCGAGGGCCGCCTTGTCTTTGACCAGTCTACAAGAGGATAGAAAACATGCTCTGCTGACATGTCAGTTGCTCGGTGCTGAAATTAATTTTTTAAAACTTTATGCACATATAGCACTCAGTAACTTACAGGACCCTCTGAAACACCGTCACACTTCAGCCTCACCTGATCTACACGCGAGAGCTGGAGCTCAGATGTTAACTGATTTATCTGATCGATTGCACCAACTGCACCACTCAGAGACTGAGTCAAAGTTTAACTCCAGCCGCCACCACTGGGACCAACACTGCATCGCTGCTCCTAGCACCTGCGCAGCTGAGCAGAGCCTTTCCACCTCACTCCCATGCGGCCCACTGGACTTACCACAGCCCCAAGGCCCCCTGTAGACCCCCACCTTGGAGTGATCTCTCCCGAAAAATCCTAGTCACTTTTAAGAGCTTTATTGAGATATAATGCACACACCACACAATTCATCCATTAAAGTATACAAATTTAGTATATTTTTCATGTATTAAAGATATGCACAGCCTTTACCACTGCCAATTTTAGGATATTTTCATTACATTAAAAAACCCCACACCTCTTAGCTGTCATCCTCCAGCCCAAGACAATTATGTACTTTTTGTCTCTGTGAATTTGCCTACTCTGGACATTTTATATAAATGAAATCATACAATTATATGAATTTTTGTGTCTGGCTTGTTGCCCTCAGCATAATGTTCAAGGTTCATCCACATTGTAGCATGTGTCAGTACTTCATTTTTTTAATTGCCAAGTAATATTCCATTGTGTGAATAGACATTTTCTTTATCTACTCATCTGTTGATAGGTATTTGGGTTTCAACTTTTTGGCTTTTATGAATAATGCTGCTATGAACATCATGTACAAATTTCTGTGGGGATGTGTTTTCCTAGTCAGTCTTATCCATAAGAACATCTGAAAGTTGAAACAATTTCAAATGAGAAACTCATTTAATCTGATCATAGTATATTATTTTAAATGTAGATAAGTAGACAATTGGGAGAAATAAATGACCAAAGAAAGTGCAGAGTTAAAGACATTAAGAAATAAGAGCAAAACCTGATTTAACAGAATAAGCAGTGATGAAAAGAAAGAGGTGCTATTTCTAGGATATTTCTATATCCTACAGCACATCTGTCCCACCTGCAAACTTATTTGTAACTGCATAAAATAGGATTTTCACCCATGTGGGCTGGTTAGATAAATTACAGCATCTCCATTTAGCAAACACAACACAGCCATGAAAAAGAATGAACTGGAAACTGTACTGATGTGGAATTAGTTCCCAAACATATTTAGTTTAAAAAGGCAAGGTTCAGAAACTGTTTGAAAAGGGTAGGAAAAAAGAATACATACACGTTTGCTTTCACAGCTACAAACTCTCTCAAAGATACAGTGGGTGCCTCCAGGGAACCAGGCTCCTGGGTGCAGGAACACAAGGCCACACTCAACACCCTCCATTCTTTCCAACCTGGAATACCTGATCCACTCCAATTTTTCACCTTTTTAGAAAACCAAAATAAAGAGACTCTAAGAGAATAAAAAAGTTTATACTTAGGAAAGCACAAGATGGGAGGCCTTGCGTAGTTGGAAACAGCCAACATAGGGGAGACGGATGCATAAAGGAGTCGCTCTCGTGTCAACCCTCCTCTGGGGCGGCTCTCACCCAAATCCAGCCATCTTTACCGATGTGAATGAGCAAAGAAAATGTTGCAAGGAGACACTGAGAACAGCAATGTCTCTGTTGCCCGCAAGGACTTCTCCATGCAGAGGGGAGATAACTTGTGTTCACGCAGTGACCAAAGGCATGACTGAGCACCAGGGAAGGCAGAAGGAGAACTCGCAGGGCCAGGCAGGTGGAGCTCCTGCTGGGAAGGGTCAGTGGAGATGAAGGGGTGGCCTAGCTGTGCTTGCTTTGTGGGGAGGAGGGAACTCAGAACGGAGCTTGGCCTAGCGGCACTCAGCTGGCATCACTGGGGAGCAAGAGCGCAAGTCAGGGGCACAAAGGCTGCAGAGAGCAGTCTAAGAGGCATGGGGAGCCTGGGAGGGGTGCAGGGCAGGGGAGCCCCCGGCTGCACCCACTCTGGGCCTGCTCCTCAGCCAGCACTGGCAGTGGAGCTGTCCTGGGCTTTGCAGGAGGCTGAGCAGCAGTCCTGGCTTCCACACACTTGATGCCAGTGGCTCCCCATCCCAGCTGGGGCGACCAAAAATGTCTCTAGATAAATCACTCTGGGTGAGAAGCACTGCTCTTCACATGTCGCCTGAGCAGCTGTGTGGAAGACAGAGGGGACAGAGCCCACCCAGGAGGCACAGCCATAATGCAAAAGGGACATGGCACAGGCCCTGAATGGCTGGTAGCCTTAGTGACAAAGGAAGAATGGATCCGGTAACTATATATGAGCAGGACCTGGAGCAACAGGATGTGGTGGGTGGCGGAGGCCCCAGGACGCCAAGCCTCCAAGTGGCAACCAAGCAGATGAGGCCGGAAATGAAGAGGGACAAAGGGTCTGGGGAGCCTTAAGACATTCTGCATTCGGAAGCTGGCTCTATTGTCCAAGGTCAAGGGGAGAAGCCTGGCTGGCACCTTTACCATGGGTGAAATGCCCAGACAAGCACAAAGCAGTATCATTTTCTCCCTTTGGGGGTGGGGGTGGGGTCACGTTATCTCCAATTATTTGTTCACCCCTTTTCTCTAAGAAGGCTGTATACCCAACATGCTGCCCCTGCCACAGGACTCCCACTCCCTCTATTCCCTCCTCCTGGTGGCTGGGCCATGTGACCTGCTTGGGCCCATGGAACCTCAGCCACCAGTTCCAAGATGAAGCCTGAAGAGACACTGAGTCTCTGCTACTCTGCTGCCCTAAGACCAGCATGTCCCAAACAAGGGCTACTTCCTTATCTTCTCTTACTCCTTACCCAGCCTTATAATCCCCACAAATCACACATACTGCGCCTTCCTGCCCTTGCTCCCAGACTGTGGAGCACCGTCTGTCTGTGATGCAGCGATGTCCTCCCTCATTCCCCCACTCACCTCCTACTGAGCGAGGTTCAGCTCAAAGACCACCTCTTCCTTGAAGCCTTCCCTCACACTGCAGCCCTCTGCAATCATTATCCCAGTGAACTTCAAGAGCAAACTTTTTCTGGAAATGAGCCAGAGAGTAAATAATTTAGGCCTTCTGGGCCATACAGCCTCTGTGCCAACTCTGCCAAGTCAATTTTGCCAAAGCAGCCACAGAGGATTTAAGAATGATGAGGGTGACTGTGTAAGAACATAGTAATTTATCCTCCATTTGCCCCATGGTCCCAAGCACATAAGCCGGTGAGAATTATGCCAGGGCCTGCCTGGGGCTCTACTGGGTTTACCCTGCCTAATCTCTAAACATCCCAACCCTCCCCCAAAGCAGCAGGCCAAGCGGATCCTCAATAAAAGGCACCACGCTGCTGCCCCCTCTCTCTCTGTCTCTGTCTCGCTGCTGTCTCTCTGTCACTCTCTCTCTCTCTCTCTCTGTCTGCTGCTCTGCTCTCCCTCTCTCTCTCTCTCTCTCTCTGTTCTCTGCTCTCTCTGTCCCGCTGCTCCCTCTCTCCCTCTCTCTCTCTCTCTCCCTCTCTCCCTCTCTCCCCCCACCCCTCCCTCTGGGGGCAGCCACTCTTTTTAGATAATAAAATCTCTTGCGTGGGCCCGTGTCTCCTGAGTCGTCCTGGGTAAGGAGGGTCGTAGCGAGATACCCTTTCATTGGTGCCGTGACTTCGGATGAGGCTCTCCCACTGACTTTGCTCTTCCTCTGGGAACCCTCACTGCCCGATCCTCCTCCACGGGCTCACCGTCCACTTCCCCGGTCGCTCGTCTTCTCGCCCAACACCGGCCTTCAATTTGGTGACTCTCCCCTTCATGGTAGTCTTAAATGTCCCTTTGGAACCTGGGAAGTGACCGTTGAGTGTCCAGCACCCCCAAGGGCTCCTCTGGGAAAGGGGCACCCCCAACCACGACTTTCAGAGTCACGGTTGATCCCCATAGTCGACCCTTCTCTGCCTTCCCGTGGTGAGAATCCTCATCCATGGAGGCCTGGTCTCTCTTTATCTACGTTTCTACTCGACTCGAAAACTCCTGGTACCAGGTACGGAGCCTCCCCGGCGTTTTCGCCTCGACCCCGCAGTTAGAGGTGGTGACGACCCCCTAACTGTGCCTGGTCTTCTCCGCGACCTTCTCAATCGCTCAGGGATGTCTCAGCGACTTCTGAACGGTCTCGTTCTCACCATGGGATCCGGCCCCTCCGTTCCCGTAGATTCACCGCTAGGGTGCTTATTCAATAATCTAAAGCCCCTCCACCTCACTCCAGACCTCAAACTTGTTCGCTACTGTAATGAGATGTGGCCACAATATCCCTTAGACAATCAGTCTAAATGGCCTCCAAATGGCTCTTTAGATCCTAAAATTCTCCGCAACTTATACAACTTCTGTGAGCGTACAGGCAAATGGAAAGAGATCCCATATATCTAGGCTTTCTCCTACCTCCGAACCCAGCTCTCTGTCTCCCCTGCAATCCTAAATAACTACTACTTGCCTTAAAGTCCACACCCCTAAGCTTTTATCACGTTCCCAAATATCCTCAACTGCCTATAAAACTCCTAGACAAAGCACCACCACGGGCTCTCTTGTCCCCTCCTGGCTCACGCCAGGAGCTCTGTCTGTCCTCTCACTGTATCATTACATCTCAATCTGTATGTTTGTGTCTAAGTGTGTAAATGAAAGATATTTTCCTACCTCCGGATGGTATTAATAAGAATTGATTTAAAGACAAGCACTTGTAAGAATTGGGCATTCTAAAATTTCCAGAAAATTCTAATAGAAGATATTAAGCATTAATGCTAATTTAACTTGAACTGAATAGACATGTCCTTATGGTTATCAGCTGCCTAAGTTTACCTAAAGTCATTTAAGTTGATGGTATCTGTTAAATCTTTCAAAGAAAAATGCTTAAAGTGAAGTGTAGCTTTGTCTAATGTGAGTATTTAAGCAAGTGCTTTAAAACTTCTAACAGCTTCCCAAAATCAAATGCAAAAGGGTGCTTTTACCTCTAGTTAACTCTGACATGTTCCAGAGGGCCCCTGGAACATGTCAGAGGAATTTTTTCTCATTGGAGAAAATATCTGGCTAATTTGGCTTATTTACCTGCTTAATTACCTGGAAGGCACTATCACAGAGAATGATGCCAAATTTCCCTATGACAACTGTCTTACAGTAAGTTGTAAGTCTTGTCATCTGTAGTCACTGTTTTATTACTCCTAAACTAGTAAAATAGATTTCAGCAGAACAGGTATTAGTTACATAGGGTTAAGTAAACTAAGGAAGAGAATTTTGTGGCTTTTTGTTTCACATGTTGTTGATAAAGTGTTTTAATCTTTTTCTCCTAAGCTGACAACAGTTTAGTAAATGACTGCCTTTATAAGCAGAATTGAAACTTTATCTTTCTCTCTACCTGATCCCTCCAGAATTTAAAAACTCTCAGTGACTATTTTTATATTTCATGGCAGTATGTTTATTTGCAGAAGTTCAATAAGAATCTGCTTTCCTTGTAAGAGGACCAATTAAAATCACTGGTTATACTACCAAGGCTTTGACTGGAACGTCATACCTGAGAGACACGTGTGTAAACTCAGATATGAACAGACAGCTTTAAGGAACTAAGGTTGACTTTTAACGCCAACAAAGCCCCTTAGAAGAACTGGCCTGGTACCTTGCTTACAGGGTTCCCAGCAGCCTTACCAGATGAGTAAGGAAGGTCACTTCCTGGGAGGTGCAGGAACCTCAGGAAGAGAGGAATTCACCCAGATCTACACGTACTGCAGGCACAAGCTGATGGCAAGTCTGGCTTGGCTTTCTGGCCTCAAGAAGCCCTTAAAAGTTCAATCTGAAATTCCTTACAAAAAGTTCCAGCAAAGCATATTTAAAAGAACCTATGTAATCAATTGCTCTTCTTGTTGCACCTATGCAAATAATCAGGCCAACTGTTAATTATTTTCTTAACCTGGTTACTTCTAATAAAAATGAGGGTGATTTAAGAGAAAAGTATTGTTTCAATAATGCAACCTTATCTATACTAAATCCTAATACTAGTCATTGAGATGTAAACTCGATCCAGAATTCTAGTTTCCCCATGATACCTGGCTATGATTCTCAATTAGACTCTTAGATATATTTCTAGTTCTCATATTCAGCCATGCATTCTTAATCTCGTCAAGTTTGTCCTTCCAGAACGGAAAATCCAACTCCAGATGTTGTTATTTAACCTAATAAAACAATTTGTTCTATCTTGCCTAGAAGCCACAAAACTGCAAATAGTAATAGAAATGAAACCCAGAATAGAAGTGCCAGCCTTCCGAGGCCCTCTCAACTGACCAGTGATGGAGACCTAGCTGCACCCCTTACTGCGCCCCCTCTCAGCATGAAGCAGCCAGAGCGGTCGTCATCCCCTTTCCCTAGCAGCAGCTAGGGTCTCCATCTGTAGAGGGGAGAATGAGACAGGGACCATAGGCTTTAGAGTAAGGTGAGAGCCTCTGGAGAAAGCAAGGCAGGATATCTGCAGTCAGAGCAATGTAAAACTACATGCTAGGAAACCGCCCCCCTGCTAAAACTATGTTGAACATTAAGCTCTAAAATCATTCTTCAGCGAGATCAGTTAATGTTCCCCAGATAAAGAAGAGTAGCACATGTTTTATTATGCTAATCATTGTAATCGTGTATAAGATTCACTTTAGCATACTAAAGGCCCAGGCCTATGTGCTGTCTTTCCTCCTCCCGATCCGAGGAGGTAATTTTGCAAACTGAGCAACTTAGCATGACCCAGCTGTAGACGGAATAGTAAAAGGCAGGATTCTTTAGCAAATAGACAATACCTCAGCCCACCTTGGGAGCTGAGCAGGCAGCCTTTTGATATGCTCCCAGACCAAGACGCCGGTATCCCAGAGAAGAATCAAGGCAGAAAATTTCTTATGTTAAGTTAATTTTTAATATTCAGAGAACACTTAACAAGTCCTTCCCCAAGGCTTTAGGGATAGTCCCCACCTTTTTTGACAGGCTCTAACACAAGACTTCAAATCCCTTACTTTCTCGAGCTCCACCCTCCTTCAATATGTAGATGATCTCCTCCTGTGAATTCCCTCCCTATGAACCTCTCAACAGGATACTATTCTCCTTTTAAACTTTCTCTCAGAACACAGCTATCGAGTTTCACCCTCCAAAGTTTAGCTGTCTGCCCCTCAACTCACATACCTGAGAGTTCAGCTCTCCCCGGGCTACAAGGCCATTACCATAGACAGGAAAAAACTTCTCCAAACCATGTCCATTCCAAGACCGTACACAGTAATCCTTTCCTCACCAACTGCGGTTAAACTACAGGGTCTTCCCCATTGGATACACAACTCCTACCTTAAGCCATTTGTTTTAGCTTATTCCCCTCCCACCGAATCTCCCACAGGTTTCTACTCCACCCTGACGGGACCTCTTACTCTCCGCATTTCGTGCTGCTCATCTCCGCTACCACTCATCACTGAAGAAGCTTCTGCCAGCACAGAGTCCTAAGACCTCCCTTACACCCGCCGTGCGTCATGCTTCAGGGTTATTAACCCTGGTCTCAACACTTACTCTCTCACCAGACCTATCTTCTCAATGCCAGCCTTTCCTCTCTTTCAGACTGTCCAAAAGATTGCACCATCAAAAATTCCCTTTGCCCTACAGGTTGCTTTGCTGCCTACACATATGTCCCCCCAAAATGCTATTAATTCAGCCACCCTATGTAAACATAGCAATCAGCCCAAATGCAAAAAATTTCTGACCAAACCTTTAATCAGCTTATATTATAGGATTACCAACCCCTCTCCAAAGACGATCCTTACTGAACCTGGAAAATGCCATCACCACTGCAGACCAAGGGCTCATCTGAGGACTGTCCCCCATCAATACAAAAATGAACTTCATCGCCCCTAATCAGCAGGAAGCAATTACTGAAGACTGACCTTCACCCCTTCCCAAATCCTCTACCACTTATAAAACAGAAAAGGGAGGAATGTAAGAATATAGTAATTTATCCTCCATTTGCCCCGTGGTCCCAAGCACATAAGATGGTGAGAATTATGCCTGGGCTTGCCTGGGGCTTGCTGGGTTTACCCTGCCTAATCTCTAAACATCCCAACCCTCCCCCAAAGCAGCAGGCTGAGCGAATCCACAATAAAAGGCACCACGCTGCTGCCCCCTCTCTCTCTGTCTCGCTGCTCTCTGTCTCTCTCTCTCTTCTGCTCTGCTCTCCCTGCTCTCTCTCCCTCTCTCTCTCTCTCTCTCTGTTCCGCTGCTCTCTCCCTCTCTCTCCCTCTCCCCAACCCCCCTCTGGGGGCAGCCACTCTCTCTTTTAGATAATATAATCTCTTGCGTGGGCCCGTCTCCTGAGTCGTTCTGGGTAAGGAGGGTCTTGGCGAGATACCCTTTCGGACTGTATTTCAATAAAACATTATTTACAAGACAGGCAGGGGGCCTACCAGTGGCTGTAGCTCACAGATCCTGGTCTGGAGCACTGTTCAGCCCTTAAGCATAGAAGGACTCGTAGTCTTACGAAATTTTCTCCTTTTCAAGCTCCTTGAAAGAACAGTTGTGCCACTTGTCTGTGGTGTTACAATATACACACAACTAATTGGTCACAGATCAGATGTTCAATGAAGAAAGTACTGAATGAATGCTATGTAGCAAACCTTTGCATAGAATATTGAAAAAATATTCCTAATGCTGAGTATTATGGAATATTATGAATATTATATAATACTTCCGACGGAATTCCAAAGACTTCAAAGAAAAGCAGGGAAATGCCACACTAAATGTTAAAATAAGAAAGCTTGGTTAATGTTAAACCATTCCATGCAATGGAGCATAGCAATAGCCAATTAAGCTCTTTTCCCAACACATAAACTGTGTCAAAGACCAGTATGAGTTTACAAGTTTAGTAACAAGCTCATGAATTGTGGTGTCGGGAGGGAGATACAACTTCATGTTATCAGAACTCCTCGACATATGATGATAAAATTCATTTATTTCAACAACATATTTTGGGGATTGAACAGGATGGTGGACACTGTTGAGCAACTCAACTTTCAGGGAAAGACAAAGTCCTGCAAAATGCTAGTCCCAGGAAGTCTGAGATACGAGCTCGGCAAAATGGGAGAGAACCAGGACTGTAGGTCCAGGTGAGGAGGTCCATCTCAGCAGGGTGGAGCATGCAAAGGACAGGAGTCAGAGTCAGACATGACCTCAGGGAGCAGGGAAGAGCCAAAGTCAGGGGCAAGTCCCAGAGGCAGGTGATAGATGGCACAGCGAGGCAGGTACAGGAGGCGGCAGAGACAGCCAATAACTGAGAGTGTGGATCTTACCTGGGGGATCAAGAAAAGTAACAGAAGAAGGAGCCTGGAGGCAGGTGGCCAATCCAGTTCGGCTCTGCCAGAAGGCACCCCCAGGACCTGCCCTGCATGAATGGCTGCACACCAAGGCTGGACTCGGAGACAGGAAACCCACAAAGCCAACTTTGAAAGGGAACATGTAAGACCCACAACAAATGACCAAATAACCACAGGTCAGTGAACAAGCATAGCAAAGGGGTTTTGCTAGTAAAACCAGATGTCTCACTATGAAAACATAATTACACAGGCTTTTTTCTAAAGCACCAAAGAACCAAGTGGAAGCCTAGCAAGACACTGAACCTGCTGTCACTAAATACTTCAAGGACAGCCCAACCTAGCACAACTGTAGGACAGAAGGCTGGGATGGACTTCTTAAATCTATCTTTAGATACTTTGAAATTTGCACAAAAGCTGCTTCATTACCATTTGTTCTGAACATTAAACATTTTAATCCTAAATCCCACAAATGCCCAAAGACTCTACTTAGAATGGAGGGCTTTCTTTCCTTAGTTCTTGTGTCACATAGATAAAGGAGACGAGATGTAGTTATCTAGGGTAAGCCTAAGATACTTTCCTAGATCTGAGAAAGGGAGTCATCTCCTTGGGAAACATAAGGAATTTTTCCACTCTTCTGAAGCAAATTAAGTCTTATTTCTTCCAACAGCTTAGCAAGACAGAATGCCATAGCACTGGTAATCCCATTTCTCACTTTCTGTTGCTTATGTCCTCACTGTCACTAAAAGTTTGCTAATAAATTATCTTTTCCATTACAAGGGTAACACTGTATAACAACAATGGCTTCAGTAATTTAATTCAAACAGAATTACCCAAGAACGGCTCTAAGTGTCATCCTCAATCATGCCACCCCAAGTACAGTAAGGACTACGGTATTCTAGACTTGCTCATTAGCTTTTTTTTTTCCAAAAACATTTCCTAAAACAGTTCTATATAATAACTTACCTAAGTACATAAGATTGGTTCGTTTACCTTTTAAAGACTGTTTTTCCGAATATGACCCCACACTACCTGTGTAAGAAAAGGGAACCACAGACTTCGAGTTAAGGTAAAACTAAGAGGTGATGCTAGGGGCCAACTGAAGAACCAACCACCCAGCAAATGCACCCTGGAAACCCAGTATTGCCAGTGACAGCAACTGCTGCTAGAACACTTAGATGCACCAGGCACAAAATGTCCTGCAGTCTTACTTCACCAGGTCCTCACAACCACCCTGGGAAGCGAATATTATTGGTGCCCCCATTTTACAGATGAGAAACCAAAGGCACAGAGAACAAAGCCAGTAAACGTAAGAATCACATCACAGGCAGGCAGCGTGACGCCAGAGCCCACCCTCTCCATTCTGTTCTCCAGCCTCCTGGCAAGGCAGCTGACTAGACAAAGTGCAGGTACCGAGGCGACCTGTCCCCCTGCTCATTCCCTGACCAAGCGTCTGCGGGCCATTAAGTCTGCGCCCACGACGCTTTATGGAATGCGTTTCCTTACTTTATAGTCACACCTCCGATCAAATCTCTTTCCCCTCCCCCCGCGAGTAGAAGCACACCTTGCTCGCGGCGAAAGAGGAGCTGCTGCCCGGAAACCACCTGCTGTTTACAGAGGCACGAAACGCACAGGGTTCAATTCCCCTCGCTGGCTTCAAAGACAAATCTCCCATTGTCTGCACCAGGGAAGGAGCACGAAGCCTGGAAACTGTGTTTCGCAGAGGTCACTGGAGGTTTGGTTAAACGAGGCAGTGGGGGGCTGGGAGCAGGAGGTGGGGGCGCCGCATTT
This sequence comes from Manis javanica, assembly GCF_040802235.1. NCBI lineage: Eukaryota > Metazoa > Chordata > Mammalia > Pholidota > Manidae > Manis > Manis javanica. Next base: position 226,776,393 of record NC_133157.1, read on the forward strand.
TTGCCGCTGAGGGTTGCGCAGCGCACACCGCAGCTGCTGGTGGGAGCAGCACGTAACACCGCCCCAGCTGCCGCGGCCTCGCAGCCGGCTGCGCGTTTTAAAATAAAAGACGTCCTGACCCCAGGGACCGACGGCCCTTGGCACTGGGCGCACTGCTCCGCCTACACCACTCCCACGACCGGGAAGCCACCGAGGGGACTGCAGCTCCGGGAAGGCGGCCCGAGAGCGGGCGCGGAGAGCCGGGCGCCCAGCGCGCCTCGCCGCAGAGCCCAGGTCCGCGCCCGGCGCCCGCACTCGGGCCTCCCCTGGGCCAGCACACACACACTCACACCCACATTCACCCTCGGCGGGGCACGCTCACACTCACACCCACACCCTCCCTCAGGCCGGGCACGCTCACGCTCACGCCCACCCTCGGCCGGGCACACCCACCCTCGGCCGGACCCCCACGCCCATCTCACACCCTGCCCCCGGCACAGCCTCGGCCTCGCGCCCCGGCACCCCGCCCAGCGGGACCCAGCACACCGCGCCTCCTCCCCGGCCGCCCCTCCGTAGCCGCGGACCCGGATCCTCGCGAGGCCTGGCGGGGACCGCAGCGCCGGCCTCTCCGCCATCTTCCCGGCCCGCGCCGCCCACCTCCCGCGCTCTCACCGGCGGGCTGCGCACGGTCCGCGCCGCCACAGCCCCTCATCCCGAGGGGGCGCGAGCTACCCACGGCTCGCCGCCGCTACTGCCCTCAGTCCGCGTTTTCCGTCGCTGCCGCCGCGGCCGCCGCCAGCCCAGTGCCGCGGCCCGCGTCCTCCCGTCACCAGCGCAACCCCCCGCCTCCAGCCCCGCCCCCGCCCCCGCGCCGCCGCCAGGGGGCGCCGCCAGGAGCGCGGTGCGCGTGCGCTCGCGCGCGGTGCGCCGGGAGCCGGGGCTAGGCTGGGCCTGGCTCCACCCACGTGGCCAGCGCGGGCGGCCGAGGGGCGCCCTGCCCACGTGACAGCGACACCCCGCCCCGACGCCCCTCCCTGGGAGCCAGCGGCTACTTCTGTCCTCGCGGTGCTGTGTGGCGGACGTGCCGTTGCATCCGCTGGGTTTGGTGTAGTTCGCCGACTCCAGCTGTCTTGGATCTGCTGAATCTCAAACTCCCCCCTCCGTTCTCGGGGGAAAAGGGAGGTTGTCAGGCATGATCTCTTAAAATCTTGGCTCTCATTCCCGTCGTGCCCGCTGTGACTTGTTAGATAAACTGGACGGCCTGTGTCCTCCGTGTCTCTGGCTGTTTAATTTTTGCCCTGTCATCTCAACTCTTGGTAACTCTGGCTCTGCATTTTATAATCTGTGTTTAGGCTGTTCTTAAAGCTTTTTAAGATTACTACCTGGTTTCTAAAAATTGTATTTCTGGCAAAACGGAAGCTAAGTAGCCTGGCGCTCCACCACAGCAGGACACAGACGCCCGCACCGCCCAGTCCGCGGCCGCACCCTGGATCCCGGCGTCGCAAGGTGCTGCGCAGGCCTGAAAGCTCAGCCTCCAGTCGGACTCGTTACGCTCCCTGCCCTGCCGCTCCCCGCTTCCGCGCCCCCTGCTGGAAGGAGCTCTCCTCGCCATCCTCGCGCCCCTACGGCCCGTCTTCGCACCCACACCCGCACACGTGGGCGAGCTGTCTCCGCGCTCCTTCCTCTCTCAGCTTCCTCTCCAATGTGAGCATCTGAGAAAACCCAACCTGGATGAACCCAAGCCTTTCTCCTTAATGGTGACTACTGCAAAAACATCACAAAAGTAGACTGGCTGGCTTCACTTTTAACTTAAAAAATGAACACTACACAAACCCTGGCGATCTCGTGATTTTTCTCTTAGGAGGATAAATCCCCCACTCTAACATGACGTGTGAGTTTCTCAGGCCTCTCTAATTAAGCCTCCCAGATAAAACCAAAACTTCTCTTATTCCCGAACCGAAAGGCCCACACATGTACATCCCCACCTTCACCCCTGAAAACGTGCAGCCCTGTTAACAGGCTCCCACCTAAGGCGGTCCTTCCTCTGGAGAACTGAACTCACTTCCTCTTGCGTCCTCAAGGATTTTGCTCTCTCTCCTGCATCATCTATCTTTCTCTCTTTAATTTTTGTCCATGAATGTACAAACACCCTGGTATTTCTCATCTTAAGTACAAAAGGCCTTCTGACCTCTGCGTCCCCATCTCAGGCCCACTCAGATCCCCTGGTGACTACGTTTCTTAAAATAGTACCTACACCTCACCGCCATATTGTTTTTATCTCACTCTTTCCTCCTCCAATTCCATGGAAAGTGTTCCTGTTTGGAGTACTCCGTGCTGAATCCGACATGGTTTCTCCTATTGCCATCTGGTGCCATCACGGACTGCCAACGTCTTGAGTCTGAATTGCCTAAATTTATTGATGGGAGTGCTGATGTGCGAGTCCAGGTCTCAGAATGTAATTGGGTGAAAAAGTTTGGCATCTCTGCGTCCATACTGTTGTTTCCTTTGCTGCCTTAGTCTTTGGGCCAAAAGGAAAAAAAACTGCTCCTGCAGTCCCATGCACAGCCTTGGTGATCATCAAAAGAAACTGTGCTCACAGTTTGAGATTTCTGCAAATAGCTCCTTACCCAAAGCTCAACTCCTCCAGGAGATAGGGAAATATGTATGAAAATAATGATTGCTTTGTCAGAGAGCTTTAGGAACATCATGAGCAGACCTAGGCCAGTGAGAGTAAACTAACCACAGACACAGAGTTTCTCAGCTCTCCTTGGACACTGGCACCCAGATGTCTGCAGCCTTCAGTCACCCCTTAAGTTCCCCTTCCTGCTCACCCTTCACTGACATAAAACAAGCTTGCAACCAACCCTGAGTTAAGATGGGGCTTTAGAACATGAGTCCACCATCTTCTCAGTCTTCTGGGTTCCAAATAAAGTTAGTTTCCTAGCCCCAACACCTGTCTCTCCACTTACTGGCATGTCATATGGTGAGTCTGGACTCAGTAACAAGAGGACATGACTTTGTGTGTCATCTGCTTGTAACAGGATGTCAGTGTTTTGACTGAAGACAACAGGTGTTATATGTCCACACATTCTAGAAAGTTGCCAAACATGTATTCAGGTCTTTCCAGAGGCGACCAAAGACTGTGCTACAACCCTTTCCCTTTCTAGATGAGCTAGGTAACCTAGGTAAATGAGTGGATGAGGTTTTCCTTGAAAAAAGATGGAGACCTACTACTGTGAATATCTTTCCATTTCCATTCTCCTTCCCCACCCCCTGCCAAACATAGGTTTGAGCATTAAAAAAATGGAAAAAACCTCAGTATGGAAAAGATGTGTTAGGGGGAAATCCAAAATAAAACCAAGATGGAAATTTTAATATTCAGGTGAAATTGAATTCAAATGAAAAACATTACCAAGGGCCAGAGAAAGTTATATTATGTTAAGCAAGAGACTACAGATAATATTATTAATATTAAAAATAAAACCATGAAAAATATGGCAACATGAGAGGAGAGACAGACACTTCCTCCTAAAACTGGATAGAATTAGAGAATATAGTTGGTGCAACTAAACCTGAGAGCGCAACAGGAAAGAGGATGGCGAAAAGAGCAGACCTCACCGAACAGGTAATGTACTGGAGCTGTGGCTCTGCGGGACCTGAGCCCCTCCCCTACTCCAGCTCACTGGCGGGAGGAAGAGAAACAGAGTAGGGAGGGATTGGAAGGCCTGGGACTGCTGAATACCTAGCCCCAGAGATCTGCACTGGGAGCACAAACCTACATTTCATGGTGCTTTCATCATACTCTTCTGATTATGGGGTTGGAAAGCTGGGACAGGTGGAGTTCCTGGGGAGACTGGGATTCTGGCCACTCATGGAAAGCAGAGATCCATATCTGGTTGCTCTAAGACAAAAGCTTATATCTGTGTACTCAGCCCACTGGTTCAGGCAGGTAGAGACAGGCACAGTAAACGGGAAGCGGGGAACAGCTCTTTCCTCTCCCCAGGCACCAATACTGCTCCCCTGTGACCCCAACATTGCTTCGGGGTTTGAGAAGTTCCAGAATGGAGCTTCTGGACACTAGAAGGCGCCATATACAAACATGAAACACCAAAGGAACCTGGTCCAGAGTAAAATTATTAATACAACTCCAGAGAAAGATTTAAATGATATGGACCTCATGACTCTTCCTGAAAGGGAGTTCAAAATAAAAATCATCAACATGCTAATGAAGGTAGGGAAAGACAACCAAGAACACAGGAATGAATTCGAGTTGGAGATCCAATCATTGAAGAGCACAATGGAGGGTACTAAAAGCAGGTTGGATATGGTGGAGGAGACGATAAATGAAATAGAAACTAGAGAAGAGGAATACAAAGAAGCTGAGGCACAGAGAGAAAAAAGGATCTCTAAGAATGAAGAAAGACTATTGAGAGAACTGTGTGACCAATCCAAATGGAACAATATTCGCATTATAGGGATACCAGAAGAAGGAGACAAAAAAGGATAGAAAGTGTCTTTGAGGAGGTAGTTGCTGAAAACTTCCCCAATCAGGGGGAGGAGATAGACTTTCAGGCCATGAAGATCCACAGATCTCCCAACACAAGGGACCCAAGGAAGACAACACCAAGACACATAGTAATTAAAATGGAAAAGATCAAGGATAAGGACAGACTGTTAAAAGCAGCCAGAGACAGAAATAAGATCACATACAAAGGAAAGTCCACCAGGCTAACATCAGACTTCTCAGCAGAAAACTTACAGGCCAGAAGGGAGGGGCATGATGTATTTAATGCCATGAAGCAGAAATGCCTGGAACCAACATTACTTTATCCAGCAAGATTATCATTTAAATTTGAGGGAGGGATTAAACAATTTCCAGATAAGCAAAACCTGAGACAATTTACCTCTGATAAACTATCTCTACAGTCTATTTTGGAGGGACTGCTGGAGATGGAAGTGTTCCTAAGGTTGAATAGCAGTCACCAGAGGTAATAAAACTACAGTAAAGAAAGAACAGCTAATTACTAAGCAAATGCAAAATTAAATTAACTATCCCCAAAGGCAATCAAGGGATAGACAAAAAGTACAGAATATGATACCTAATATATAGAGTGGAGGAGGAAGAAAAAGGAAGAGAAACAGAAAAGAACCTTTAGATTGTGTGTGTAACAGCATACTAAGTGAGTTAAGTTAGACTCTTAGATAGTGAGGAAATTAACCTTGAACCTTTGGTAACCACAAATCTAAAGCCTGCAATGGCAATAAGTACATACCTATCAAAAAGCACACTAAATCTAAATGGTCTGAATGCACCAATCAAAAGATATAGAGTCACCACTGAATGGATAAAAAAACAAGACCCATCTATATGCTGCTTACAAGAAACTCACCTCAAACCCAAAGACATGCACAGACTAAAAGTCAAGGGATGGAAAAAGATATTTCATGCAAACAACAGGGAGAAAAAAGCAGATGTTGCAGTACTAGTATCAGATGAAATAGACTTCAAAACAAAGAAAGTAACAAGAGATAAAGAAGGACATTACATAATGATAAAGGGGTCAGTCCAATAAGAGGATATAACCATTATAAATATATATGCAGCCAACACAGGAGCACCAGCATATGTGAAACAAATACTAACAGAACTAAAGGAGGAAATAGGCTGCAATGCATTCATTTTAGGAGACTCCAGCACACCATTCACTCCGAAGGACAGATCCACCAGACAAAAAATAATTAAGGACACAGAGGCGCTGAAAAACACACTAGAACAGATGGAACTAATAGACATCTATAGAATTCTACATCCAAAAGAAACAGGATACACATTCTTCTTAAGTGCACATGGAACATTCTCCAGAATAGACCACATACTAGGCCACAAAAAGAGCCTCAGTGAATTCCAAAAGATTGAAATTCTACCAACCAACATTTCAGAACACAAAGGTATAAAACTAGAAATAAATTCTACAAAGAAAACAAAAAGGCTCACAAACACATGGAAGCTTAACAACATGTTCCTAAATAATCAATGTATCAATGAACAAATTAAAATAGAGATCAAAGAATATATGGAAACAAATGACAACAACAACACAAAGTCCCAAATTCTGTGGGATGGAGCAAAAGCAGTCTTAAGAGGAAAGTATATAGCGATCCAGGCACACTTAAAGAAGGAAGAACAATCCCAAATGAATAGTCATCACAATTATCAAAACTGGAAAAAGAAGAACAAATGAGGCCTAAAGTCAGCAGAAGGAGGGATATAATAAAGATCAGAGAAGAAATAAACAAAATTGAGAAGAATAAAACAATAGAAAAAGTCAATGAAACCAAGAGCTGGTCCTTTGAGAAAATAAAAAAAATAGATAAGCCTCCAGCCAGACTTATTAAGAGAAAAAGAGAATCAACACACATCAACAGAATCAGAAATGAGAATGGAAAAATCACAACAGACTCCACAGAAATACAAAGAATTATTAAAGACTACTTTGAAAACTTATATGCTAACGAGCTGGAAAACCTAGAAGAAATGGACAACTTCCTAGAAAAATACAACCTTCCAAGATTGACCAAGGAAGAAACACAAAAGTCAAACAAACCAATTATGAGCAAAGAAATTGAAATGGTAATCAAAAAACTACCCAAGAACAAAACCCCCGGGCCAGATGGATTTACCTCGGAATTTTATCAGACATACAGAGAAGACATAATACCTATTCTCCTTAAAGTTTTCCAAAAAATAGAAGAGAAGGGAATACTCCCAAACTCATTCTATGAAGCCAACATCACCCTAATACCAAAACCAGGCAAAGACCCCACCAAAAAAGAAAATTACAGACCAATATCCCTGATGAATGTAGATGCTAAAATACTCAATAAAATACTAGCAAACCTAATTCAAAAATATATCAAAAGGATCGTACACCATGACCAAGTGGGATTCATCCCAGGGATGCAAGGATGGCATCGAAAATCTATCAACATCATCCACCACAGCAACAAAAAGAAGGACAAAAACCACATGATCATCTCCATAGATGCTGAAAAAGCATTTGACAAAATTCAACATCCAGTCATGATAAAAACTCTCAGCAAAATGGGCATAGAGGGCAAGTACCTCAACATAATAAAGGCCATATATGACAAACCCACAGCCAACATCATACTGAACAGTGAGAAGCTGAAAGCTTTTCCTCTGAGATCGGGAACAAGACAGGGATGCCCACTCTCCCCACTGTTACTCAACGTAATACTGGAGGTCCTAGCCACGACAATTAGACAAAACAAAGAAATGCAAGGAATCCAGATTGTTAAAGAAGAAGTCAAACTGTCACTATTTGCAGATGACATGATATTGTACATAAAAAACCCTAAAGACTCCACTCCAAAACTACTAGAACTGATATTAGAACACAGCAAAGTTGCAGGATACAAAATTAACACACAGAAATCTATGGCTTTCCTATACACTAACAATGAACCAATAGAAAGAGAAATCAGGAAAACAACTCCATTCACAATTGCATCAAAAAGAATAAAATATCTAGGAATAAACCTAACCAAAGAAGTGAAAGACCTATACTCTGAAAACTACAAGGCACTCTTAAGAGAAATTAAAGGGGACACTACCAAATGGAAAAAACTCATCCCTTGCTCTTGGCTAGGAAGAATTAATATCATCAAAATGGCCATCCTGCCCAAAGCAATAAACAGATTTGATGCAATCCCTATCAAATTACCAGCAACATTCTTCAACCAACTGGAACAAATAGTTCAAAAATTCATATGTAAACACCAAAGACCCCAAATAGCCAAAGCAATCCTGAGAAAGAATAAAGTTGGGGGGATCTCACTCCCCAACTTCAAGCTCTACTACAAAGCCATAGTAATCAAGACAATTTTGTACTGGCACAAGAACAGATCCACAGAGCAGTGGAACAGATTAGAGATTCCAGACATTAACCCAAACATATATGGTCAATTAATATTTGATAAAGGAGCCATGGATATACAATGGGGAAATGACAGTCTATTCAACAGATGGTGCTGGCAAAACAGATGGAGAATGAAACTGGACCACTGTCTAACCCCATACACAAAAGTAAATTTGAAATGGATCAAAGACCTGAATGTAAGTCATGAAACCATAAAAGTCTTAGAAAAAACATAGGCAAAAATCTCTTAGACATAAACATGAGTGACCTCTTCTAGAACATATCTCCCCGGGCAAGGAAAACAAAAGCAAAAATGAACAAGTGGGGCTATATTAAGCTGAAAAGCTTCTGTACAGCAAAAAACACCATCAATAGAACAAAAAGGTACCCTACAGTATGGGAGAATATATTTGTAAATGACAGATCCGATAAAGGCTTGACATCCAAAATATATAAAGAGCTCACCCACCTCAACAAACAAAAAACAAATAATCCAATTAAAAAATGGGCAGAGGAACTGAACAGACAGTTCTCCAAAAAAGAAATTCAGATGGCCAACACACATGAAAAGATGCTCCACACTGCTAATTATCAGAGAAATGCAAATTAAAACCACAATGAGGTATCACCTCACACCAGTAAGGATGGCTACCATCCAAAAGACAAACAACAACAAATGTTGGCAAGGTTGTGGAGAAAAGGGAACCCTCCTACACTGCTGGTGGAAATGTAAATTAGTTCAACCATTGTGGAAAGCAGTATGGAGGTTCCTCAAAATGCTCAAAATAGACTTACCATTTGACCCAGGAATTCCACTCCTAGGAATTTACCCTAAGAATGCAGCACTACAGTTTGAAAAAGACAGATGCACCCCTATGTTTATTGCAGCACTATTTACAATAGCCAAGAAATTGAAGCAACCTAAGTGTCCATCAGTAGATGAATGGATAAAGAAGATGTGGTACATATACACAATGGAATATTATTCAGCCATAAGAAGAAAACAGATTCTACCATTGGCAACAACATGGATGAAGCTAGAGGGTATTATGCTCAGTGAAATAAGCCAAGTGGAGAAAGACAAGTGCCAAATGATTTCACTCATCTGTGGAGTATAAGAACAAAACAAAAACTGAAGGAACAAAACAGCAGCAGAATCACAGAACCCAAGAATGGACTAACAGGTACCAAAGGGAAAGGGACTGGGAAGGATGGGTGGGTAGTTAGGGATAAGGGGGGGGAGAAGAAAGGGGGTGTTATGATTAGCATGCATAATGTGGGAGGTGGGAGAAAGGGAAGGGCTGTTCAACACAGAGAAGACAAGTAGTGATTCTACAGCATTTTGCTCTGCTGATGGACAGTGACTGTAATGGGGTTTGTGGGGGGGACTTGGTGTATGGGAGAGCCTAGTAAACATAATATTCTTCATGTAATTGTAGATTAATGATAACAAAAAAAAGAGAAAGAAAAGGGGTATTACTCCCTGATAGGATAAAACTAACTGAAAATCAACGATTAATGCATGCTTTACATATCCTTAATTTTGATCTTTCAAACGGTGTCAGATGATCAGCTATGGTAGTACATTTTTCTGATAGTATTCCTTTCTCTTAAAAAAAAAAAGCAGTTCCTGTGTGGTGATCTCCAATAGGTTCTTCACAATGGTATAAAGGTCATATCAAAGTGTGGGCAAAGAGTTTGTTTGTGTTTATACAGAGGATCAAAGCCTAATTTGGCTACACAGAAAATGAATTAAGATATGATATGAAGAAGAACTTCCAACATCAACATCCTCTGGAAGAGTCATTCCAGAAGATGAACATCAAAAAACTTCAACAAAGATCCTGGTGCTGCTGCAGTTGTAGTTTCAGTCATCCCACCGGTTCCTGGACTTGCCATTGGAATGAAGAAGGAGATATCTAAGCTGGCCTGTGCATACAGTAAAACAACATATTTGACTGGACCTATACTGTCAGAACTCAACCAAGAATTAGGAGAAATGCAAGTTGCAGTGCTCCAAAATCGTGCAACTACAGACTATCTACCGTTAAAAGAACACATGGGATGTGAACAGTTCTCAGGAATGTGTTGTTTTAATTTGTCTGATTTTTCTCAAACTATTCAAATTCAGTTAGACAATATCCATCATATCATTGATAAGTTTTCACAAATGCCTGGGGTACCTAACTGGTTTTCTTGGTTTCACTGGATATGGCTGGTAATTGTAGGTCTGCTTTTGTTATGTAGCTGTATTCCTATTATGTTAATGTATGTGCACAATTTAATTAGTAGTTTAAAACCTATACATGCTTATGTTATTCTACAAGAAGATATGTCAAAGAAATAATCAATCTTCCCATGTTTTCTTCTGTCTGCTACTTCTACAGCTTTTCTTCTTCCTTCCTAATTACAACACTTTAGTAGAATTAGTGCCTCATATCGAAAATTATCGAGTATCGTAATTCTTCCAGGTGGTAAAGATACCTCAAGACAAATGCTGGGCATAGAAGCCACAGGGCATAAATCTGCAAAGAAGTAAAAAGTTAACCTTTTCAAACAATATGGCTTCTCTCTCACTTACCAACTTTACATTTCCCTGTATGGCCCCGGAAGATGACTGGTTAGCCAGAGACGGGTAAGATTCCTCAAGGGAGGAACAACCTAAGACAGGCACAGTCACAGGAGGGCCATTAGGAGAGAAATTGGGGACCAACAGAGGGGAGGCTTAGAACCTCACCCCCCTGTTTTGAGAGAAATCTTGTGCATCCGTGGATGTTTTGTTGCCCTTGTCTAGCTTGGATTAATACTTAATCTATAGGCACACACATGATCATCTACATTTGCCCTCTTACACCACTAAATTATGTTTTCTACGTTTATCTTGCATCTACCTACCACTGCAGCATTTTATTTAAAAAAATAATAATAATAAGGGAGAAATGTGGGATTCACATATAAATCATGTATAAAAATCAAACGAATAATCATATCTGACTTGATTGTTTATAGTTCATGATGCGTGATCAAAACCGAAAGTTTCTGTGATATGACTGCCCTTGCACTGTTCACCATGTAAGAACTTGTTTGTTATGCTTCAGAAGATTGGAGACTGTTGAGATATAGGCTTGAGGTTGATTAATGACTGTGTATTGAGTCCCCTATACAGAATTTTATTGTTGTTAACAACCATTTGATCAATAAATATGAGAGATGCCCTCTAAAAAAAAAAGAGAAGGAAATCCACCTTATGTATTCTTCAGCCACTATAATCTTGATTCTTAAATTGGATAACCTCAGTTTAGGAAAAAAAATATTATAGGCTCATTTTATTTAAAAATATAGATGTGAAGTTCCCACATAAAATATTAACTGAATGCAAACAAATATACAGAATGCTTAAGAATATACAAAAATGTATGAATGACAACTGAAAACTCTTATCAGTACAGTTCACTCTATCATTGGAGTAAGGATTAAAAATCACATCTCACAACTGTTGATAAAAGTCAACATCTCTTTATTATAAAACATTTTCAACTGAGAATACAAAATATATTTTATTAATTTGATAAAGGCTATATACCAAAACTCCATACAAAGTATTTTCAAGTGAGAATCTTTGGTTGCAAACCTTTTTCAGGAGCAAGAAAGGATGCTAACTAATGGCAGTGGTGCAGGGGGGCTGCTCATTCAATGATACAAGGCAAGGGAAAAAAAAGTCTAGGCATTAGATGAGAATAACCTGCAGTCCCAAAAAGTGAAGATAATATGAAACTCTATACAGAAAATATATGGAATCAACAAACTATAAGAATCAGTAAGTTCAATAAAATCAACTTACAAACTCAACAATTGGTCCTCTACAATAGAAAAAAACAACCAGAAAATAGGACAGAAAGTAAGATACCCTTCACAACATTAACAGGAGCTATAAACAGTTGATGAAAAATACACCTTTTAAAATAACGCTTTATAAAGAACACTTAAAAACTGCATGAAAGGCATTGTCCAAGGAAGATTTTAGAGTGAATCTTCAGGTTGTCCAGGAATGTGGAGTACAAGGGAGTCTTTTATTCTCCCAGCATGCTTTTCCAATAAAAATCAGGAGGATTTTAATTTCCAAGTCCTTTTTGAGAAAGCTACATTAATGCAATGCAAATCAGAACACATAATCACTGTAATGAACAACAAATCAAAGTACTTTTGCTACATAAATCAACCTGCTTATTATTGTACAGCAATGCTTCACATGGTGGTGCTTCTGGCTTCTCAGGTCCCTCAGTCTTCTGATGCCTACTTGCCACAGGGGCAGAAGAGCTGCTGCAGGTCCGGGCACCACCAGCTGCTGCTTTTATGCAGGCCCCACACAGCCAGAAGCACAGCCTGTCGCATCTTGGTTTTGCCTCAACAGGAACAGGTGTGCTTGGCATGCTGGCTGATTGCAATAACGGTCCGGTATTTACTGAAGATTTGGACCTTCTCAGTGCTTCTAAGGCCATGTCTCCTCCAACTAGATGAACAAGGCATCTTAAAGGAGCTCTGTGTGGCTCATCTCACCTGTCATCCAGGTGTAATATGGAGGTTTCTGTTCCTCAGAGATCACGAATCAGTTTCATTATCCAAACTTCACACTTCCCTTCCCTCATGTAAGAACTGAGGGTGAGATCTTACACAGGCTGTGGCTGAGTGAGGGTCCATTTCTGCTCAGGGGCATGGCGGAAGGCTATCCAGGGACATGCTCACCAGCCAAAGTCTGCTTTGCTTTACAGACTCTGATTTTGCCCTTGTATTGATATGTCACCTGAGCTCCAGGAAGTGGACACAGAGGACCAGAGGACTCGGACACGAAGAGGAGCCCTGTGGGGGCCAATTGGGTTTTGGCACTCCCAGTGTTGCACACCTAGGATTGCATCCCTTTTTGGACACAAGCTTCAAGGGAAGTTGGGGAATCAGGGAATCAGAACATGGGAAGTGGGTCTTGGGACTCGAATTTCAGTGGCTCCATCCCCACAGCAGGAATCAGATCACACGTTCAGATACCACTGCTGACTCTCCAGCCACAGCTGCCTGTGGACAGTGCCTGGATGGTGTCTGAGCATGTCTGGCTCTTTTCATGTCCATTTTCTTTTCTAGAAGGGTTGGAGTCCAAGCTGAATGTAGATTTCCTCAAAGTTTCTCTGAAGAGTGATCAGGTTTCTGCTCACTAAATTAAAATCCCATTCTCTTGCCCTCTTGGGCAGTAAGTTTAGAGTTGACAGAGGATTAAAGTGACTCCAAACTATTCAATAACACACCTATAGTCTCTTGTTCTGTCCCCACAGATGGCCAACCATACCCATTATGAGAGTCTGGATGTAAGTCTGGGCAGAGGAAATCCCAGGGCAAAATACTTCAAAACCGAAATTAGTCAAAGAGAGAAATAAAGTTTAAATCCCGTTTATTGCTTACAAACAGCAGTCCAGGGCCATCTCTCTTTCCTGCTCTGACCAAAGTGAGTCAGCACTCCCCCCAACCTCTCAGGTTCAGATAAACCCTCAGTAGCCCAGGTAATAATTACCCATTGATATGGAGATAAACTTTTCCCACCCCTGAGGAATGCCTATTGATATGCAAATGACCAAAGCCATACTTCTCTGCAGCCGCGGTGATGCAGATACACTAAGGGCAGGGGAGATATTCTGGAAATATTACAATATTACCCACACTAGGCAAACAAAGAGCATGGGTTTTGGGGTAGGACAGGTCTGGGTTCACTTATGTGATCATAGAAAATTCGTGTACCCCCCAACCTTAGTCTTCTTACCTTTAAATAATTATGTTAATACCTACCTGGTGCATGTAGGGCACTTGGCACAACCTGGCACTGTGCTCAATGGAGGGCAGCTATTATTACATCACAAAATGGATTTTACCTAGTTAATGTCCTATGGATACATTATCTTTGTGAACTCTGAGTGCTTAGGAGGCAACTGTTTCCTTAAGTTAGGGACAAGACCCAGGTTCTGACATGTAGCTTCTGGGCTCATACTGTGTGTGGGTAAAACTGTAACATTTCCAGGATATCTCTCCTAGTTTTAGTGCATTTGCATATCCTCTGGGGTGGAGAGAAGTTCATCTGCATGTCACTGGGTAATTACCTGGGCAACCGAAGGTGTGTCTGAACCTGAGAGGTTAAGGGGAGGGGCCAGCTTGCTTGCTTGCTTCCTCCAGAGCAGAGGGGAGAGAGACGGTGCTGGACTGCAGTTTGTAAGAAATAAATGGGTTTTAAACTTTATTTCTCCCTTTAACTGATTTCGGTTTTTAGAGGTATTTTGCCCTGGGATTTCCTCTCCCCTAACTTACGTCTGGCAACAGTTGGCAGGGTGCCTCTGAACCCTAAATCTGTCATAATGGGTGCAACCTTTGGGAGGGCTGCTCCTGTGGATGGTGGGGAGGCCCCAGAAGATGCAGTGGCAGAAGGTGCCGCTTCAGCTGTTATTATCCCTCCAGATGTGGGGCCTCCAAGTTGGGAACCCCTAGTGGGGAACTGGTCTAGGGTAAAGTACATCTTAGAGGGGTGGGGCCTTCCCCAGAACTGAGAAGGGTCGAACCACCGGAAGCTGCAGAATTAGCCCTCCATGAGTTCGAAGACTGCTTGGAGACCTTAGGGGGTCATTGTAGGGTCTCTTTTCCCCAAGATAGTGGAAAATGTCATACAGGAGAAAGAGAGGATTATGGAAGGGTTATCGAGGAGAGAGAGGGACTTGGGTGGGAGAGAGACACGCTTCAGCATCGCTTGGAGGAGCTGGGCGATAACCTATGGGATGCTGTTAAAGAGGAGAGACAGTTACTGAAAAGGAGGTCATGCTCTTAGAAGACTCTTTGGCAGTGGCAAGGGGGGAGGCGGCAGGAGAAGCTGCGTTACAGGAGGCCGTGGGGGAGGGGGGGAAGGAGTGGTGCCTTCAGCCCCGGAGATGGAGGAGGAGCTGTGGTTGGAGGAGCCTGAGGGAGAAGAGGAGGAAGCCATTCCACTGGCAGATCTGCTGCCTAGGCCGCCGTGGGAGGTACCATCTTCTCCTGTTTTAAAGGCCTGCCCGGCTGTAACTTAGAAAATAAAAATGAAACAACTGCGGGCTCCTCAGGGGGAGGAGCAACCCCCTCCTGAGGTTGGGGAGCCCTCCATGCTCCGCCCCTATGCCCAGGAGGAGCTGGTGGACATGAGCGTCCGGTATAGGCAGAGGCCATCACATCTCTGCCCACATGGCTTTTACGTCTCTGGGATATGGGGGTGGAAACCATTGTTGTGTCAGTACCGAGATGAGTAGAATGGCTTCCCTGACGACTCACCCTTCCCTCTGGCAGCAGTTGCAAAATGCCCGTCAGGCCTCAGGGAATCACACTCCTGGAATGGCTGACAGCTGCCATCAGGGTAGTTTGGCCTAATCAGGGTGATTTACCATATTTTCCCAGTAGTTGGAAAACGTTTGCAGAGCTCCAACAGGTACTGCAGAAACTGGGTATGAAAAACATCATTGATAATATGGACCCCCAGGGCCCTGATGAGGAGGTGTTCACTGTAGGAATGAGAACCTGGTGCCGCACACAGCTCCCACATCTCTCCTTGGGTCCCTAGCGAATACTCTTGCCCCCCACCTAAGGCAACACATAAGGGAGGCTACTTGTACTAGAGCAGATCTGGGGGAGGTTGAAACAATAAGGGCATGGAGGGAAGTACAGGCCACGAGTGAAAGGGGAGGTGCAAGAGGCCCCGTGAAGGTGTCGAGGACCCAGATGTGGGTTGATTTGATAAAGGCTGGGGTAGTGAAAGAAAATCTCGATGGGCAGCCCAACAGAATATTGTTATAACGGCGGCACCAATTAAAGCCAGAGCAGCAGTTCCATCTGCTGAGGTCCAGGAGAGGAAACCAGAGTTAAGGCCTCATGCCCGGCCTGTGTCCCTGCAAAACTTCATGGGAGACAGTACTCAGGATTCGCCCAAGCCCTCACCCCCACAGGAGAATGATTGGGCATCGTGGTTTGACTGAAGGGGGGGTTGTCAAAGTCCCCACCTTGGGGGACATGGTGGGGACCAGAGGCCACATGTAGAATTAGCAATTCATTGGTCCCTGTGAATGTGCAACGTGTCCTGGAGCTGGTAGACACAGGAGCTGAGTGTTCTCTGATTCATGGCAACCCTGAGAGTTTCCCCAGGCCCCCTGCTGTGATAGATGGCTATGGGGGTGAGGCAGTTAGAGTGAAGAAAGCCCAAATCCCATTGAGGATAGAGCATTTACCCCCAAAGGAGTATACTGTGTGCATTTCCCCCATCCCTGAATATATTTTGGGGGTAGATATCCTGCAGGGCCTGTGGTTACAGACCACTGCAGGTGAGTTCAGACTGAGGGTATGTGTGGTAATGGCAGTTCTGAGGGGACATACTAAGCACCCACCTGTAGCTCTGTCTCTACCTCAGCGGGTGACAAATATTAAGCAGTATAAATTGCCAGGAAATTGGAGAAACTCTATGGGAGTTGAAGAGGGTGGCCACCATAAAGCCCACTCATAGTCCTTTTAATTCCCCAGTGTGGCCATTGAAAAAGCCAGACAGCTCCTGGTGTATGACTGTGCACTACAGGGAACTGAATAAAGTCACACCTTTGCATGCTGCTGTCCCCTCTATAGCAGACGTTCTGGACACCCTCCGCCATGAGCTGGGAACGTATCATTATGTCGTAGACCTTGCTAATGCTTTCTTCTCTATTGACGTAGCACAGGGAAGCCAGGAACAGTTTGCCTTCACGTGGGAAGGCCAGCAGTGGACATTCACTGTCCTTCCACAGGGATACCTCCACAGTCCCACCATCTGTCATGGACTTGTAGCCCAGGACTTGGCCACATGGAAGAAACAGCAAACAGTGCAGTTGTATCACTACATTGATGATATTATGCTCACATCTGATTCTCTTTCAGATTTAGAAGGGGCAGTTCCTAGACTGTTGCAACGTCTACAGGAAAAAGGATAGGCTGTGAACAGTATTAAGGTTCAGGGACCTGGTTTGTCTGTGAAATTCTTGGGGGTTATCTGGTTGGGTAAAAATAAAGTTGTTCCTGAAGCAGTTATAGACAAGGTCCAGGCTTTTCCCACCCCTACCACTGTGGCAGTATTACAAGAGTTTTTGGGTCTTTTGGGCTACAGAAGAATATTTCTCCTGCACTTGGCACAAATTCTGAAGCCTTTATACCGGTTGGTACAAAAGCACATCAGGTGGGCTAGGATGAGATGTGCAGCTGCTTTTACTGCTGCCAAGCAGGCACTCAAGACCTTGAATGCTATGGACTCATCATGGCCCTGTGACTTAGATGTTCATGTAACTGAAGATGGTTATGGATGGGGTCTTTGGCAGTGGCTTGAATGGACATGCCAACACTCCAACCTATTGAATTCTGGTCACAACTATAGAATGGAGCAGAGGTCCGGTACCCCTCGACTGAGAAGCAGCTGCCTGCTGTGCACCATGCCTTGCTGGCTATGGAGCCCATTGCCAGAACAGCTCCCACCAAGGTGATAACCACCTCTCCCATCGCGGGGTGGGTGCAAGACTGGACCCAAAGGCCATGGAGTGGCGTGGCACAGTCACCTACACTGGCCAAATGGGACACATATTTACAGCAGCGCAGTGCCCTCTCTACTAGCCCCTTAAGTAGAGAACTCCAACGCTTATTGGGGCCAGCGACCTAAACCAGTGGAAAGCAGGAAGAACTTGCTTCTGAGCCATTGGTAGACAAGAGTCCTTATCAGGAGGGAAAAGCCCCTATACCTGAAGATACTTGGTACACAGACAGTTCCAGTAGTGGGCAGCCCCCGAAGTGGAGGGCTGTGGCTTTCCATCCCAAGACTGAGACAATATGGATGGAGGATGGAGAGGGGATGAGCAGCTAGTGAACTGAGTTGTGGGCAGTATGGCTCGTGATCACCCAGGAGCCCTCCCCCATAGCTGTCTGCACTGACAGCTGGGCCATCTATCGGGGTTTGACCCTGTGGCTACCGACATGGTATCATGCCAACTAGATGGTTGGTCACTGGCCCTTTTGGGAGCAAGAGTTGTAGCAGGACTTATGGGCGTTTGGCCAGACCAAGACTGTTACTGTATATCATGTGACTGGCCATTTGCCTTTGGCATCCACAGGGAATGATGACGCAGACACATTGGCCCAGGTGTACTGGCTAGAAGGAAAGCCTGCCTCTGATGTGGCCCAATGGCTATACCAGTGTTTGTTGCACACGGGGCAAAAGACAATGTGAGCTGTAGCCCATAGGTGGGGCTTGCCATTGACCTTTGAGGAAGTCAGCAGAGCCCGGAAGGAGTGCCTTATGTACTCTGAGAGGGACTTACACCAAGTCCCTCAGCAACATGGGACAATAGTAAGAGAGCCAATACCCCTTGTCAGGTGGCAAATAGACTATATTTGGCCTCTGCCCATATCAGAAAGATATTGGTATGCCGTGACTTGTGTGGACGCAGCTACTGGACTATTGGTTGCTTTTCCTGTATGTTGCACAGATCAGGAAACCACCCAGAGGGGCCTGGAGCATCTCTTTGCAGCCTATGGCTGGTCGCAGGTGATTAAGGGTGATCAAGGCACCCACTTTACTGGACATGCATTACAAGAATGGGTGCAGCAATTAGGAATAAAGTGGAAATTTCATGTACCATATAACCCTACCAGGGCAGGCATGATAGAGAGGTTTGTTGAAATCTGGCCTGAAGTCAAACACCAATAGTCTATGTGGTTGGTCAGTTCATTTATGGACAGTGCTGCAGTGTTTGAATGTAGCAGCCAAGTAAAGGAGCCTTGAGCGCTGTGGATATGCTCACACACCTTGATGCCTCCCCTATACAGTTGTACTTCCAAACCAAAGTTACTGAAGCCAGGATATGGCCAGCAGAACAACACCCTGCTGCCAGCCCCTACTGCATTAAGCCCTGGAGACACTGTTGAATGGACCTGGCCCTGGACATTTTGACACAGGGACCAGCAATGGCTGGCCTTCTGGCATCTTGGGGGAAAGGCCTGGAAGATGGCTTCCTGTGTATTCCTGGAATAACAGCTGAATGGCCCCCAAAAATCACTGTAGTGTACCCAAAACGTCCAGGAGGTAAGAGCATCTTGCAGGGAAGTTTTGTTTTATCTTTATGGCCAGTGCATGCACCTCCCATAGCCCTGTATATCGACCCATCTGTAACTCCCACAGGGAGGCGGGTGAAAGTCTGGTCATTAGACCAGGATGAGATCCCATTCCTGCCACTGTTTTATCACCAGACCACTGTCTTGCATGCATCCTACCTGATGGACAAGATCTGCCTATGCTGGTATCATTAAAACACGTATCTTATCGTCCTTAAGGTTATTTTCTCCTACAGTCCTTGTGGCCTGAATGCGCTCCCTGGCTGCAGCTTCCGCATGATGATTGCTCTGAACCCTCGGCTACTGCCTCCCCACGGAATGGACGAGCTGTGGACTTAATCTGCATAAGACTTTGAACCTAGCTGAATCCTCCAGCTGGAGGATTGTCATAATTTTATTTCTGTTGCTATTCTTATGTCATTAGTCTGGTCACAATGCTCCAGTTTTCTCATCCAGGGACCATTGCAGAAGAAGGTGAATTAGTGGATTGTAAAGTGAGATTTCTGGATGAGTGGCCTATGGGTAAAATTGTAACATTTCCAGAATATCTGGCATGGCTTTAGCGCATCTGCATATTCTCGTGGGTGGAGAGAAAGTTCATCTCCAGGTCAATGGGTAATTATCTGGGCAACCTAGAGAGTGTCTGAACCTGAAAGTTTAAAGGGAGGGGCTGGTTTACTTGCTTGCTTTTTCAGGAGCAGAGGAAAGAGACGGTGCTGGACTGCAGTTTGTAAGCAAAAAACGAGTTTTAAACTTTTTTTCTCCCTTTGACTGATTTCTGGTTTTTAGAGGTATTTTGCCCCAGGACATCCTCTCACCGGACTTACAGTGTAACTATTATCTTTAACCATAACGATCTAGAAGCACTCTAAAGATATTTACTTTTCCTACCAGAAAAACCAAAAAAAACTTTAACATACATTCCCTATTTCTCATTCTCTACGAACCCTAACAGTCCTCATCTACATTGGGGTCCCCAGGGCCTCACTCCACGAGGGTTTCTAGGGAACCCAGCCCTGTGGGTCCTACTGCCCTTACCACCAAGGACCACCTGAACAGTTGTCAGTCCCCAAGATGTCACTGTCCTCTTCAATTTCCCAGGCCTTTCTACATGACCAGCAGCAGCAGCCTCACTGGCACCAGGGCCGCCTCTTACGCGACAGTCTTTCTGGGTCTCGGGACCATCCACACACCCAATCTTGTTCACGCAATCCAGGCCATCCTGCCGCAGTCGGCGGCATCTCGGGACGCCCCACGGGCATTTCCCGGCCGGGCTACGTGTTCTCTCAGGGCCACCTGGGCCAGCCCGCCTGTCAGCAAGTCCGAGGGCTCCCTATCGACTTCTCTGCAGCCTTCGTCGCCAACAGCCAGGCCTGCCCGGCCGCCTCTGCAGAACCTCTCCGGCCCGGGGCCGCAGCCCTCACGGACACGCAACCCGCGGGGTCAGCACGCCCGTCCCGCGCCCACAGCACGTTCTCGGCGCTCATGAATGAAGCCGCCACCTTCAGGAGCTCGGCCGCCGCCGCACTGCAGCAGTGGGATCGGCTGCCGTCCGCGGGGAAGGGCCGTGGCTGATCTGTCCGCCCTGCGCCCCAGAACCCGCGCGGCCGGGCCCAGAGCACCAGCCCCCGCGCCTCGCAGGGCGCTCGCCTCTCCCACGGGGCGCGCCGAGGTCGGGGCCGCGGCAACCACCGAGTCGCCGTCCTCCCTGCACCCCAGAGCGGCCCGAAGGCACGCGGACCCATCCCGGGGGCCGCTTCCGGCGGCGCGGGGCCTCGGGCTCGGCCCCGTCGGGGTGGCTTGCGGGCGCCGAGCGGCCGCCGGTCCTCGGCTCAGGGCTGCCACGGCCGTGGAGCGGGGCCGCTGCCGGCAGCAAGGGACTGAGCGGCTGCCGGTGGGAGCGCCGGCACTGAAGACGCAGGAGACAGAGACCGGGTCGGAACGTGAGAACCTGCTTCTCTAGGTCCACCTGCCGAGGGAGCGACGCGCCTCCGGTTGAGACGCAAGCGACGGGGGGCAGCCCCTGTCCAGTTCGAGTAGGATACGGGCCCATGGAAAAGGGCAAAACCTTGCTAAGGCTTCAGGAATGTAAAGGAAAATAGGATGCAACGTTTAAACAATGTAACAACGTATAGGGAAACTCCTCCCGAAACCCAGTGTTATGGAACAGTTTGCTGACCATAGCCATATGACATACGAGTTTAAAGTAAGTGACCTTTAATGTAATTGATTAAAACATAGCATTCTGGAGTGAACCACAGATAGCGTATCTCCCTCGCCGATGCAACGTAAGCAGGGGCTTATGCTAGATCCGAGCTCATAAGCAGCAGCCTCGCCCCTCCTGGCGTGGGCTGGGAGGTCTGTACTTTCCTTTCTATGAGTAAAAACCTTTCCTGCCTGGCTATCCTGAGCCTTCGCGAAGTTCCTTCTTCCTCCGCCCACAAGAGCCCCGGTATCAGCATGGCCGCTGCCGCACCGGCATCCACCTGATCCACCGAGGCCCTCGAGCACCTTTTCAAGTGCATCTTGGCCATTTGCCCGTCTTTGCAGAAATAGCTACCCAAGTCTTTCGCCGACTGTTTATCTTTTTATTGAATTGTAAGAGTTATTTATATGTTCTGGATAAAAGTCCTTTATTTCAGATGTGGCTTGCAAATATTCCCACCCTTCCACGGGTTGTCTTTTCACTGTCTTTTGACAGTATCATTTCAGCACAGAAGTCTTAATTTTGATGTGGTGCAATGTTTCTATTTTTGTTTTGTCACTTGTTCTTTTGGTGTCTTTTTCAAAGAATCTGCTTTTGGTTTTATTCATCCATTCTATTCTTTCCTTTTCCCAAAGTTCATTTTTTCCTATTTTATTATTTCCATTTTCTTTAGATTTAATATTTTTTGTCTAGCTCTTTGAACACAACTTTCTAACATAGTAATTGTGATTAGTAATTATTAAAAGACAGTAAATTATTTGCAAAAGTGTAGAATACAGTGAAGGCTGGACTTAGTAATACACTGGTGTTTCAAGCTTTTAGGTACCAAGTTGAAGAAGGTAGTAAGGTAAAGGGGGAAAGGACGGGCACTGTAATGTATGGGAGGGAAATGGGACAAAAAGAACAAAATTCAGGACAAATGGAAGCAAAAGGCAGCCCTTCTGTCCTCGAACTTCAAGAACTTTAGTAAGTATGAGAGCAGAAGCAGGTGTTGTAGTCTGCCTATAGGAACCTTCTGCATGTCAATTTGTCTTGCTTTGGATCACATGGATTTAGAAAAGATATTTGTTATATTTTTAAGTTTTCTTTAGAATTTTTATTCCAAAATCATTTTAAACTTATAGGAAAGGTGCAAAAAATGCAGAGAACTCCCAAATAACTTTTAATTCAGATTCACCAGTTTCTAACTTTTACCACATTTATCATTTCTTTCTTTTCCTGAACCATTTGAAGGAGATGGAATATGTGGCTTGAAAAGATGTCTTTCTTTAATTCCCTTCCTGGCATTTGATCTCTCATTGTTTGTTTGTCTTTCCTTTTTTGGGGTTGTGGGGTGGCTGGGGTGTGTGTGTGTGTCCATTTTCATTCTTAGTTTCGCAAGATCTGACTTTAGGTGTTTTCAGTTATCTCCAAATGCTTGAGAATATTCGCTTCAGTTTGGGGTATTAGTTTTCTTCTGCCCCCTTTGGATTCTACCTGCCTTGGTCTCCCTGGGTTCCGACTTCATCTCCTCAACTCGGGGAGACTGCTCACCATCTCTCCACAAGCAGATGGATTTCTTTCCTCATTTGTCTTTACAGACGGTATAGCCCTCTGGAGCTCCAGCTCTGGACAGAGGTCTGGGTTCCCACTGTCACCTTAGAGTCATGCAGGCCTCATGTGTCACCTCCATGGAGGCTGTAAATAGGCCAAGGCCCCCAGAGCTGCCTTAGCATCAGTTCCTAGGTTTGAATGTAACAATGTCACACTTTCACTTCTCTCTCTTCATCTTTAGCCCCTGGAGTGTCCCTTCTCTCTCTCGGTGCCTAACCATGAATTTTCCTGCTAAGATTCTCGCCCTACACTGCGTTAACAGGCAAAGGCAGGCAGGGGGTTGGAGCCCCCCAAACTCTGCTGCACTGGTGAGTGCTCCCACCAGGCACAGACAGGAGATGTGGGCCTCTCAAAGGGAATGTCACGATGGGGCCCTCCAGCAGCTCAGGAGAGAGAGTAGTTGTGATTCACCTGGTGTGCTTCATGAACAAGTTGCAAGCAGGTGTCCTGCATCAGTGTCCCACATTTATATGTTGTCTTCAGATGACAAAGTGCTTCCATGACAGTTTTCCTTTCTTCCCTCTGGTTCCTCCTTACCCTCTCTCCTTCCTTATTTTCCAGATATGTTCCCAGCACCTATCTGTAACACGTGCTGGAGATACAACCACGCATAAGACAGAATCTGTGACAGCAAAGAGCTCTGGTCTAAATAGGAGAACCAGACAGACAGAGTAAAACAAAACAAGAGCTGTGGAATGGGTGGGTAGAAAGATGATGTTGTGGGATACGAATGTAGAAGAGTTGCTTTTCCTGAAGGATATACATTAAGAGGGGCAAGTATGGTCCTCCCCCCTTATCCACAGGGGATATGTTCTAAGACTCCCAGTGGATGCCTGAAACTGTATATAGTACCAAATCCTATACATATTATGTTTTTTCCTACACATACATACATATGATAAATTTATAAATTAGGCACAAGAAGAGATTAACAGTAATTGATAATAAAATACAACAATTATAACAATATAAGCAAAGTTATGTGAATGTGGTTGCTCTCTTAAAATATCTTACTGTGCTGTCCTCAGCCTTCTCTTGTGATGATGTGAGACAACATGCTCACATGAAGAGAGGAAATGGGTGAATGATGTAGATGTGTGATGCAGTGGGAGGCCACTGCTAACCTTCTGACAGTAAGTCAGGAGGATCGTCTGCTTCCAGACCACTGACTGCAGGTAACTGAAACCAACATGGAAAGCAACACTGTAGATGAAGGGGAACTACTGTATTTTTATCCCCATTTTAGAGATGAGGAAAAATACCCAGAAAGATGAAATGCTGTACCAAAGTCACAGGGTTATGCCCTAGGTAGAAGGGGACTACAACACAGGGCTTCAAAGTCTGGAATAGCCCACAGAGACCACACTGGGGCTGGCCAAACCCACACTTACAAGAGGTTCTGTGCTTAAGAATTCCAGTAATATTACAGGAGAGACAGAACATGAACAGGTGGACAGGTCAAGCAAACCACATAACAAGTATCAACCAAAATGCAGAAGTGGCCCCAAACTCCCTAAAAGAAACAGTAAGGATAGGAGCAGAGATTAACTGAGGAAGGTTCCTCGAAGGGGTAATATTTGCATTGGGCCAAGAAGAAATGAAGAGTGGATTAGAAAGAAAATTCCTCCAGGTAAGGTCTCAGAGTTGAAAGTCAGCCTGTCGACCAACCCGTAGCCAACATTACACTTAACAGCAAAAAGCTGAAAGCTTTTCCTTTAAGATTGGAAACAAGACCGGGATGCCCACTCTTCCCATTGTTATTCAGCATTGTACTGGAGATCCTAGCCACAGCAATCAGACAACACAAAGAAATAAAAGGCATCCAGATTGGTCAGAAAGAGGTTACACTGTCACTGTTTGCAGATGACATAATATTGTACATAATAAACCCTAAAGAATCCATCCCAAAACTACTAGAATAATTGAATTCAGCAAAGTTGCAGGATACAAAATTAATACACAGAAATCTGTTGTATTCCTATATACTAATGATGAACTAGCACAAAGAGTAATCAAGAAAACAATTCTATTCACAATTGCATCTAAAAGAATAAAATACCTACAAATAAACCTAACCAAGGAGGTGAAAGACCTATACCCTGAAAACTACAAGAAACTCATGAGAGAAATTAAAGAGGGCACGAATAAATGGAAATACAACTCATGCTCATGGATAGGAAGAATATTGTCAAAAGGCTACCCTGCCTGAAGTCATCTACAGATTCAATGCAATTCCTATCAAAATACCAACAGCATTCTTCAATGAACTAGAGCAAGCTGTTCTAAAATTCATATGGAACCACAAAAGATCCTGAATAGCCAAAGCAATCCTAAGAAGGAAGAATAAAGCTGGGGGGATTACACTCCCCAACTTCAAGCTCTACTACAAAGCCACAGTAATCAAGACAATTTGGTACTGGCACAAGAACAGACCCATAGACCAGTGGAAAAGAAGTGCCCAGATATAAACCCACACATATACCACCAATTTATATATGATAAAGGAGCCATGGATATACAATGGGGAAATGACAGCCTCTTCAACAATTGGTGTTGCCAAAACTAGACAGCTACATGTAAGACAATGAAACTGAATTGCTTTCAACTCTATACAAAAGTGAACTCAAAATGGATCAAAGACCTGAATGTAAGTCATGAAACCATAAAACTCTTAGAAGAAAACATAGGCAAAAATCTCTGAATATAAACATGAGCAACTTTTTCCTGAATGCATCTCCTCAGGCAAGGGAAACAAAAGCAAAAATGAACAAATGGGACTACATCGAACTACAAAGCTTCTGTGTAGGAAAGGACACCATCAAGAGAACAAAAAGGCATAGTACAGTATGGGAGAATATATTTGTAAATGACATATCCGACAAGGGGTTAACATTCAAAATACATAAAGAGCTCACATGCCTCAACAACCAAAAAGGAAATTGTAAGGTTGGAGGCACTGGGGGGAGGGGGGAGCATGTCGGACACTAATAATGTGCCAAAGTCCCCAGCTGCTGCCCCCTCCCAACCCGAAAAATGTGCCTTGGGCTGGCCAATCCTCGCCCCGCTGTAAATCTAAGCTCCGCCTCCCCCTGCCTTCTTTAAAAACTCGCTGCCTGCCCTGCTGAGTGTGACTTCCCCGGCCTGTGATAGCCAGATGGGGGAACATCACCCAGGAATGGTGCTCAAATAAACTGCCTGGCCCTTTGTTGCCTCTCGTTGCCTGCTTATTTCAGCTAGAATTTATCTTACATTTGGTGGTGAAAAACCCAGGAAGGAGCATGAGCGCAGGGCCCCGACCGGCCACTGACCCAGGACCTCAGCCTGCTCTCCTCCGCGTGGACTATTTTCCGGTGAGTCCCTCAGTTTCCCCCAGTCTGCTTCCCTTCCTAACTCCGTTTCACCTGGTCCGTCTGAAATCGTAGCTACGTCCAGATTTGGGCATCCAGCCCATCCGCTGTGGGCATCTGGGATACCTGCCCCTGGCCCTGCAGTGGGGGAGACGTCCCCCCTGACTTGGCGCGCTTGGGACACTGGGCACTCCTCTCAGTGGGATTAGTTGGGGAGTGGCACAGACATGGGGAACCAGCCCTCGAAAGCAGAGGCTCAGACCCCGCTGCGGGGTCCCATTTCTAATCTGGCTGCTCTGTTTGTCCCGAGAAGTCCGCAAACGGAAGCTGGTCTTCCTTTGCTCTGAGGCCGGCCTCAGTATCCCTTGGACGACCAATCTCACTGGCCCCCTGAGGGAACTTTCGATTTTGGCCTCCTCACCGACTTGACTAATTATTGCCACCGAAGCGGAGCGTGGGGTGAAATCCCGTGTGTGCAGGCTTCTTGGACTTTGCGCTCCCGCCCAGACCTTCACGCTAAGTGTTCAGCGACTCAGGTTCCCCCGGCCCGATCTCCAGTTAAAGATTGTCAGCCTCCTACTCTGCCCGGTCCTCCTTACTTTCAGATCTGCTGGAAGACCTTAGTCTCCCACCTCTCTCAGCCCGCTACCCCCACCCCTCTACGTCACCATCTTTAAGTTCTTTGTCCTTCCCCGTGTTGCGGCCATCCTAAAGTCCTTTGTTCCCAGCCACGCCGCCTTCCTGCTCCTCTCCTCTTCTGGTGGCTGCACCACTCCCTCCCCCTCTCCTTCCGCCTTCCCCGCCCTCTTCCCCCACTGGAACACGCTCCTCCTGCCCTCCGGCTCCAGAAGCCATGGACAAGAAGCTAAAAAAGAAAGCAATTAAATATCAGTAACTCAAATCTTTATATCAGTTTGTCTGTGTATATGTTTTATATGAAGAGTGTTGCTAACTGTAGTTGTTATGTCTCAATTTGTATGTTTGTGTGTCTAAGTGTGTAAATGAAAAATATTTTCCTACCTCCAGATGGTATTAATAAAAATTGATTTAAAAACAAGCTCTTGCGAAAATTGGGCATTCTAAAACTTCCAGAAAATCTAATAAAAAATATTAAGCATTAATGCTAATTTAAGTTTAACTAAAACGGACATGTCCTTATAGTTATCAGCTGCCAAAATTTACTTAAAGTCATTTAAGTTGATGTTATCTCTTAAACATTTCAAGAAGATGCTTAAAGAAAAGCTTAACTTGGTCTAATGTTTAGTAAAAGTTTTGTAAGTAATCTAGCATGGTTGCTAAAAATAAGTAAGCAAGTGTAGCAAACAAACATCTTAATACTGTATTAATGTATAACAGTGTATATATATATATACACATATATATATATACATACATATATATATACATATATATATACATATACATACATATATATATGTATATATATACATACATATATATATATATATGCAAACAGCCTGAGAATTTTGTGGTAACAAAAATTCTTAAAGTTTGCTAAGTTATATAGACATTTTGTGCTTAGTGAGAAATTGTGCTGTAAAGCTCATGGTTACAGAAATTATAAAATTTGTTCATAAATTTCTCAAAGAATGCTAGTGTAACAGTTTACAATAGCCTGCTTCTCAGTGTTCACTAAAAATTCAGGTACCTAATGGCTTTAAGTTCTAATTACAACTACTTAAAGTAATAAGGAAAACATTTCTGCATACTAAAGAACGTGTCTTGATAAAAGAAAGTAACTTTGTTCTAAAGTACAGCTGTTTATTTAAAGAGAGAACTCTAAATGTAAGAAGTTGTAGAAAGCTTGTAGAAGAATTTACTATGGTCATGCTATATAAAATTAAAGCAAATGAGTCTCAGTATCAAGTACACAGCAAAATCAGAGTTTTGTTCTTAGTTAAAAAGACAAAGTTTTCTTAACTGTTAGTCTGCTCTTAATGTTGAAACATTGCAGAGGGTTCTCTAATTGTTTTATCAAAGCAGTTTCTCATGCTTAAAGTCTCAATGAGTTGTCGGAGTATTTAAGAAAATGAGATCTTAATATTAAAAGGACTAAAAGTTTAAGTTTGCTAACAACTGTGTAACCTTTATTTGCCTTTGATGTATTTTGTTGTCATTCTGGTTAAATGGATAAGTATTGCTTAATGGCAACCTATAATTCTATTTAAGCAAGTGCCAAAAAAAAATCAAATTCAAAAAGGTGCTTTTACCTCTAGTTAACTGATATTTTCCAGAGGGCCCCTGGAACATGTCAGAAAATTTTTTTCTCGTTGGAGAAAGTATTTGGCTGATTTGGCTTATTTATCAGACATATAATTACCTGCTTAATTACCTAGAAAGCACTGTCAAACGGAATGATGCTAAACTTTGTTACTGAATGTTTTGTTACAGAAATATTCAAATTTCCTTATGTTAACTGTCCTGCAGTAAGCTCTCATCAGATCTTTAACCATTGTCATTTGTAAGTCTTTTGTCATTTGTAGTCACTGTTTATTATTCCTAAAGTAGTAAAGAACTAGATTTCAGCAGAACAGGTATTAGTTATATAAGATAAAGTAAACTAATGATGATTTTGTAGCTTTTTGTTTCAAATATTGCTGATAAAGTGTTTTAAGCTTGTTCTCTTAAGCTGACAACAGTTTAGTAAATGATTATCTTTATAAGCAGAACTGAAACATTTATCTTTCTCTCTACCTGATCTCTTCAGAATTTAAAAACTCTCAGTAACTATTTTTATATTTCACGGCAGTATATTTCTTTGCATAAGTTCAATAAGAACCTGCTTTCCTTGTAAGAGGACCAATTAAAAATACAGGTTATACTACCAAGGCTTTGACTGGAATGTCATACCTGAGAAACACATGCATAAACTCAGATATGAACAGCTTTAAAGAACTAAGGTTGACTTTATAAAGCCAACAAAGCCCCTTGGAAGAACTGGCCTGGTACCTTGCTTCCAGGGTTCCCAGCAGCCTTACCAGGTGAGTAAGGGACGTCACTTCCTGGTAGGTGCAGGAACCTCAGAATGTCTTGTGGACCTCGAGAAGAGAAGAATTCACCCAAATCTAAAGGTACTGCAGGCAAAACCTGATAGCAAGTCTGGCTTGGCTGTCTGGCCTCGAGAGGCCTTTTAAAGTTCAATCTGAAATTCCTTATAAAAAGTTCCAGCAAAGCATATTTAAAAGAGCCTATGTAATCAATTGCTCTTCTTGCAGCACTTATGCAAATAATAAAGCCAAGTGTTAACTATTTTCTTAATCTGGTTACTTTTAATAAAAATGAGGGTGATTTTAGAGAAAAGTTGTTTCAATAATGCAGCCTTATCCATACTAAATCCTAGTACTAGTTATTGGGACATAAACTAGATCCAGAATTCTAGCTTCTTCAAAATATCTCACTGTGATTTTCCAGATGTTTTAGTTTTATCCTATCATTTCAATTAAAGTTTTACTACTTCTAGTTCTCATATTCAACCATGCATTCTTAATCTCATCAAGTTTGTCCTTCCAGAATAGAAGCGCCAATCTTCCGAGGCCCTCTCAACTGACCAGTGATAGAAACCTAGCTGCACCCTTTACTACACCCCTTCACAGCATGAAGCAGCTGGAGCGGTTGTTGCCCCTTTTCCCTAGTAGCAGCTAGAGTCTCTATCTGTAGAGGAGAAAATAAGAGAGACCATAAGCTTAGGCAGAATAAGGTGAGAGCCTCTGGAAAAAGCAAGGCAGGATGTTTGCTGTCAGAGCAATGTAACTACATGCTATGAACCCCGCCCCCACCATGACACCCCTTGTCAGCCACAAGTAGCCAGATCAAGTCATCGCCCATAATGACCAAAAGGCTGGAATGTAAGGCTGGAGGCACCAGAGGGGGAGGGGTGAGCAGATCGGACACTGATGATGTGCCAAAGTCCCGGGCTGCTGCCCCCTCCCAACCCGAAAAATGTGCCTTGGGCTGGCCAATCCTCGGGCTGCTGTAAATCTAAGCTCTGCCTCCCCCTACCTTCTTTAAAACCTCGCTGCCTGCCCTGCTGAGTGTGACTTCCCAGCCTGTGATAGCCAGATGGGGGAATATCACCTGGGAATGGTGCTCAAATAAACTGTCTGGCCCTTTGTTGCCTCTCATTGCCTGCTTATTTTGGCTAGAATCTATCTTACAGAAATAACCCAATTAAAAAATGGGCAGAGGAGCTGAACAGACACTTCTCCAAAGAAGAAGTTCAGATGGCCAACAGGCACATGAAAAGATGCTCCACATCGCTAATTATCACAGAAATGCAAATTAAAACCACAATGAGATATCACCTCACACCAGTTAGGATGGCCAGCATGGAAAAGACTAGGAACAACAAAGGCTGGTGAAGATGTGGATAAAGGGGAACCTGGTGGGAAAGTAAATTAGTTCAACCATTGTGGAAAACAATATGGAGGTTCCTTAAAAAACTCAAAATAGAAAACCATTTGACCCGGGATTTCCACTCCTAGGAATTTACCTCAACAAAACAAGATCAGATTAAAAAAGACATGTGCACCCCTCTGTTTATCGCAGCACTATTTACAACAGTTAAGAAATGGAAGCAACCTAAGTGTCCAGTAGATGAAAGGATAAAGATATGGTACATATACACAATGGATTATTATTCAGCCATAAGAAGAAAACAAATCCTACCATTTCCAACAATATGGATGGAGCTGGAGGGTATTATCCTCAGTGAAATAAGCCAGGCGGAGAAGGACAAGTACCACATGATTTCCCCCATCTGTGGAGCATAAGAACGAAGCAAAACCAAAGGAACAAAACAGCAGCAGACACACCCCCCCCTGAAGAAGGGACTAGCGGTTACCAAAGGGGAAGTGTGTGGGAGGGTGGGTAGGGAGGGAGGGAGAAGGGGATTGAGGGGTATTATGATTGGCACACATGGTGTCGGGGTGTCATGGGGACTGAATAGCATGGGGAAGACAAGTAGTGATTGTAGCATCTTATGATGCTGAATGACAGTGACTGTAATGGGGTGGTGGTGGGGACTTGATAATATGGGTGAATGTAGTAACCACAATGTTTTTCATGTGAAGCCTTCATAAGAGTGTATATCAAGGATATCTTAATAAAAAAAGAAAACAAAATGGCCTGTCAGCCTGTCAGGGCCATCCCACTGTAGAGTTAAAGAGTCCAGAGTTTTTCAAACATCCCAGTGAAACTCTCTAAATAGAAGTTTATTGCTCAAGTCAGTCAACAGGGGAACACAGATTAAAACCATGGATGCCACCATATTCCCACTAATATGTCTAATAAAACCTGATTCTATTGAGTTCTGGCTAGGACTCAGAGGAAGTAAGCTCTCATACATTGCCCATGGGAATGTAAAATGGTACAGGCACTCTGAAAAACAGTTAAGTAGTTCCTTAAAAAGTTAAACATAAGCTTACCATACAACCCACTCTACTGATCCTGGCTATTTACCCAAGAGAACTGAAAGGTTAGGTTCAGAAAATAACCTTTTTTAAATGTTTACAGCAGCTTTATTCATAGTTACCCCAAACTGGAAACCATCCAAAACCCTTCCGTGGGTGAATGGGTCAACAAACTGCTATATCTATACAACAGAATGCTACCTGGCAGTCAACTATTGGTAGTGCAATGTCACGGATTAATCTCCAATACACTGTCAAGTGAAAGGTGTCAGATTCAAAAGGCCAAACATGGAACGAGTTTGAAAATGTCAAACTATAAGGTGAGAAAACCAGTGGCTTTCAGGGGCTTGGAGTGAAAAGGGCTTCACTAGAAGGGGATTTTAGGTGGTGGCTACATGACTATATGTCTTTGTCAGAACTCATAGGACTGTACACTAAAAAGAGTGGACTTTATTGTACATACACTATACCTCAATAAGCCTGACACCAATAGTTACAATTTTCAAAAGGAGAGCTACTTGGCAGCCCCCTGAGGTGCTCTCCTTGGCTGAACTGTGCAGCTCTCTAGGGTGAAAAAAATAAGCTTTCGTGTAACAACTGCAAACATTGGCACTCTAAAGAGAAGGACTCCTACTTGCAGTTACGCTGTAGGCTGGTGGTGGAGATGACAGACCATCTTAATGGAATGTAAGGCCTGAACTGGCCCAATAGGCAAGATTCTCTGCACACACCTAGAGGCATGTGTAAAGGTCTGAAACTAGATAATCTCAGCTAGAAGCCTGGGTTTAGACAGGAAGGCAAATACAAGACAAAATATTCCTGTTGGATTGACACAGAACTGAGCAAGG
The DNA here is from genome assembly GCF_040802235.1 of Manis javanica. Classification (NCBI taxonomy): domain Eukaryota; kingdom Metazoa; phylum Chordata; class Mammalia; order Pholidota; family Manidae; genus Manis; species Manis javanica. Next base: position 226,808,901 of record NC_133157.1, read on the forward strand.
GCACGTTTCATAGTGTCCATATGTTCACCTTGAGTACCTGATGGTGACCTCAGCACACAGGTCACCTTCTAGCACAATGGTAACCTCTGCCAACTTTATTTTCCAGAATGAACCCTATTATGTTTACTTACAAACTTAATGACTTAATAGTGACCGAAACTGTTTTGCTAGTCAATTTTCAGACCTTCTTACTTGACTTTCATTATGAGATTCTACCCAACATAAATGAACTGCCAAACTTGTCCCACATTAATCATATTAAAAATGTCTTTCTTGGAAAGTATTTTTGATATGAATAAATCTCTTTCAGATTTATCATTTAAACGGGGTTTCTCTCCCACCTGCATCTGCTGATCCAGTGCAAGCTATGAGCTCCAGTTGAAGGCTTTCCCATGCAAAGGCAATGCAGTCTCTCCCCAGTAAGAGCTACCTGATGTTCATTAGGGACTGAACCTTGACTAAAGCCTTTCCCACATTCATGATGCTTATAGGGCTTCCCCCAGCATGGATTTTCTGATGTTCAGTGGGTTGTAAGGTGGGACCAAGAGGTTTCTCACATTCATCACACCCAACAGATATCTCACCAGTGTGAACCATCCAGTGCAGAATAAGGTTTGTGCCGTGGCTGAAGGCTCTGCCATGTCCATCACACACAGAGCTCTTCTCTCCAGTGTGACTCTGTCCACATGGCCTAAAGCTAGAGCCATGAGCAAAGCCTGGACCACGTTGTCTGCACACATGTAGCTTCTCCCATGTGGACCCTCTGATGCTGAGTGAGGGTTGACCTCTGGCTGAAGGCCTTCCCACACTCACCACACTCATAGGACTTCTCTCCTGTGTGAGCTCGTTGGTGCAAGGCAAGTTGTGAGCTCTGACTAAAGGCTTTTCCACACTCAATGCACTGATAGGGTTTCTCTCCAGTGTGAACTCTTCGATGCTGAGCAAGAGTTGAACTCCGACTAAAGGCTTTGCCACAGTCATTACACATATAGGGTTTTTCTCCAGTGTGAATCCTTACATGTTCAATGAGGTGAGAGTTAAAACCAAAGGCTCTGCCACATTCATTACAGACATAGGGCTTCTCTCCTGTGTGGACCCTGTGATGGAGGAAAAGGTTCGAGCTTTGGCTGAAGGTCTTCCCACACTGACCACATCCATGGGGCCTCTAGCCAGTGTGGATTCTCTGATGCTGATTTAACTGTGGGCTCTGGCTAAAGGCCTCCCCACATTCACTACATTTGTAAGGCTTTTCCCCTGTATGAATTATACGATGTTGAATAAGAGTGGAGCTCTGACTGAAAGCCTTCTCGCACTCACTACACCCAAAAGGCTTTTCTCCAGTATGGATTTTTTTGATGGAGGAGGAGGTGGGAATTGAGACAGAAAGTCTTCCCAATTCATTACATTCAAATGACTTACTTCCAGTGTGAACTCAATGGTGCATAACGAGGCTCGAGCTGTGAGTAAAGGCCCATCCACACTGACCACATTCATAAAGATTTTCCCCATTGTGACTTCTCTGATGTCTAGTTAGATCTGAATTAAATTGGAAGGTTTTGCTGCATATATCACATTGAAACGCTTTCTCTACTGTTTTATTTCTTTGAAGTCTAGCAACATCATAGTTCAGAGTCAAGTTTCCATCAATTGTGCCACACTCCTGGGTTTTTTGTCCTGGAGGTCTTTCCCTACACAAGACAGGTTCATTCCTAAAAACTCCCTTATGAAGATGGGGTTTCTTCAAACTCTGCTGAACCGAAGTCCCCAGGCGTCCTAGCTCACCATCATGATCCCAAGCTTCCTGCAGCCCAGGTGCCTGTGCATCACCCTGTGAGAATCCTCTTGATATCAGTTGTGGGGTTTTTACTTCTTTAGAACACTTCTGGTTTAGAATGGATAGTTCCTTCTCAGTCCCAATCTCAGAATCTGTTACACAAAGCAAAGGAATTGCTAGAGACATCCATCAAGGATAATACCTACACTGTGTTAAAAGAACCTATAAATTGTTACATAAAAGTAGATGTTCCAATAGAAAAATAAGTGACAGGCAGAATTCAGAAGTAAAGACAGCCAACCAACTGTATGAAAACACTTAAGTTTATCAGTAATCAAAGAAATAAAAATTAAAACTTACTAAAAAGTAATTTTTCACTAGAGAATTAGCAAATTAATCCATTCAACAGATATTTTGAAAGCCAGGCATGTGCTAGGTAAAGAATACCAGAGTTAGGAAGACAAATAAGTCTCTTTCCTCATGAAGGCTACATTCTATTCAAGCAGATAACAATGCAAGTAAATTTTCAACAAGGATAATAAATCATGCGACATGGAACCTACACAGAAATTTGTGGGACTACATCATGGGCTCCAAGCTAGTCTATATGGTCAGAGAAGAAAAGTTCTTCTGGGACAGAAGCAAGGTTTAATCTAAAACCTGAAGATGATGCATTCAGTGGCAGACACCAAGGCCTGGATGGGACGTAAGACAGAATCAGTCACATAAAAAATTAAAAGAATCTCAGCACGGCGCTGCAGAAGATGGGGCAGGAAACAGACTGTGAAGGCACTACAAACAGCTCAGAGACTTTAGACTTTAAATAACAGAAATAATCACACCCACTGTTGATGAGAATGGAAACTGTCTTTTACTATTGGTGGAACTATAAGCATAACTTTGAAAAGGGAAAGCTGGAAACATGTAAGAAAAAACTGACATATTACCTATCTTTTGCCCCCAAATTACTCTTCTAGGAATTTACCCTAAGCAGATAGTCATATGCAAAAAAGAAATGACAACTATGACAATCACCGAAGAGCTCTCTATAACTCTGGGGAAACACGAAATAACCCAGGTGTCCAAAAGATAGAGGGCTGTTCAACCAATTAGACCACTCATGTAATGGAATACCATCCTGCCATTAAAATTATGTCTTAGAATATATAATTTAAAAGTCCATGATCTATTACAAAGTGAAAAATCATATTCTCAAATTGTATGTTTAGTACAAACCAACTTTTATTGAAAACATGTATGTGAAATACCTTCCTTACATGGTTAATCCAAGTTACTGAAGTCATCTGAGGAAGGATTTTAATTACTGAGTTTTCCTTCACGTTTATAGGATTATGTGGCTAACCTTTTCTTGCATCAATTTTGATAAACCGTCTTTCTAGGATATTTATATATTTTAGTTCAATGATAAAAATTTTGGGGTTCAATGTGTTCAAGATACCTTTTTATTAAGTGCCTGTAGTTTGTGTGTTGATGGCTCCTTTTTTCATTTAGTTATTTCTTCCTTTTCCCTTTTATTCTTGATCAGTTACATCCAGAAAATAGAAAAAGGTGATATATGCTCCAATTCCATTTGTGAGCATAATTCAACTTTGATACCAAAACTGACAACAGTATGATGTCATGTCAATCTCATTCAGTTATAGACACAAAAACCCTAAACTAAACCTCAACAATCCAAAGCCAGTGATATATAACAAGGATAAAAAGTTTTGTTTATTCTGGAATGCAAGGTTATTATATTATGAGAAAACTCAATCATGTAACTCACTACACTTACAGAAAAGCAGATGAAAATCATGATGACGAAAGAATTTTTTATAAGATCCAATACCCATTTCAGATTTTAAAAACTCCAAACTCTTAGAGGACTAGGACCAGAATGAAACTTCCTTAATATAACATGGGATTGGTATGGTGATATAATGAGTCATAAGAAATACTTAATTGGTCATACATATGCATCTGGAGGCTGAATCAGCCAATGGCCAGTGATTTAGTCAATCCTGACTATGCAGTGAAGCCCTAACAAAAACTTGAGAAGAGCACAGTTCTCTCGATTCCAGCCTCTCCACTGGAGAGCTTCTATGCTTGGGGCACCAGAACACTCCCACATGCCACAGAGCCAGGCCCTGAGCTCCATGAGGACAGAAGCTCCTTTATTTGGGACCTTGCCCTGTGTATCTCTTCATCCGGGTGTTAACTTGCGTCCTTTATGGAATCCTTTATTAATAAGTGTTTTCCTGAGTTCTGTGAGCTGCTCTAGCAAATTAATTAAACCTGGTCATTGAAACCTCCAATCTATAGTCAGTAGTTCAGAAGCACAAGTAACTGCTTGGGGCTTGCCACTGGCATCTGGAGTATGGGGTGGAGGGCAGTCTTATAGGCTGCCCCTTAACCTGGAGAATCTGGTGCTGTCTCCAGGCAGATATAGTGTCAGATTTGCGTTGAGTTCCCATACACCCTGCTGGTATTTGAGAATTGCTTGGTGGTGTGTGTCTGGGTGAAAGGAAGGAGCAACACACAGCAGCAATTCACCGGGGAATTCCGTTTTATTAGGGAAAGGTGCTGGGTTATATAGGAAGGGGCATAGGGTGATTGTGGTGTTACTTCTACGGGGCTGGTGGCTGTTGGCTAGGTGCTGGGATTGGGAGGGGGGCGAGAGGTGATTGGGCTTCAGGTGGCGCCGGCGGGAACCGAGGACCTGGAAGAGAAGCCGGAAGTTTGCCATCTTATGGGTGGGGGCCCTTCATTCCCCCCTTTCTCCTCTATGGGGTTGTGGACATTGCTTTCTCTCTGGCTGCTTCCTGCTGAATGGTGGGGGGGGGGCGGAGAAGGGAGTGAGGGCTTGAGGATTGGGAGGAAAGGGTTGATAGGACTCCCCACAGTAAGGATGAGTAGATGTGGACTTCTTCAGGTTGGAAATCAATGAAGGTTCCGTCTAACCATAGGTTGAGGACCTGTTGATTCCAATGGTGCCAAGAGGATATGGGTGTCAGGAGCCAGGCGTCTGCGGCCATTGTTTCCAGGAGCAGTTTCCAGTGGAGAGAGGGGTCCATCTCAGCATGTGGTGAGGAGGTCACGTGAGGATGAGGGATCTTCTGTGGCCAGAAGCTGGTAGTTCCTGAGTAAAAGCTGGTTGAAAGCTTGATTAGAGATTTTTCCAACTTGGGATTTGATGAACTTTATTATACAGGGTAAGAAGAGACAGGCGAGAAGAATGATTATTATGGGGCCTGCAATGGGCCAGAGCTAGGTGAGGAGGGGGTTTGTTAGTATTGAAGAGAATGGGTTGGAATTGGAAGCAGAGTGGAGGCTGGAGGCAAGGTCAGTGAGTTTGGTGATGTCAGTTTCTACAATGCCGGATTCGTTGATGTAATAGCAGCACTCTTCTCGAAGGAAGATGCAGGTGCTGCCCTTTTCAGCTGTAAGCAGATCTAGGGCCCGCCGGTTTTGAAGGGTGACCTTAGCTAGCGAAGTGACCTGTCTTTGGAGAGAGGCCAGGGAATTGGCAGTGGATGTCAGGGCTCCCTGAGGTTTGGCGTTGAGATCTCTAATTGCCCATAGAGAGTGACCCAAGGCTCCTCCAAAAATCCTGCCCCAATGGCTGAGGTGGTCAAAGAGATACCGACCATGATGGGAAGGAAAGCAGCCCTTTTTGTGTGTGAGGGCAAGGGAAGTTGGAGCTCAAGAAATTCTGCCATGCTGTAAAGAGTAAGCTGTGGGATTAGGGTGGAGAATGCAGGGTGTGCTGGAGTTGGGAGGCAGTGAGTTGAAAAGACTGCCATTACACCAAAAGAAGTGTCCTGGTTGTGTAAAAGTTTTAGAGTCGGAGATGGGGGTGTAGATAGAGAGACAGTGAAGTGCACTGGAGGGGGGAGGGGTTGGGCCTACACAGTGGTGGATGATGAGATTGTTTGCGTATTCTGGTTCCCATAGGGGTATGTCTGCCAGGGGACAGAAGGGTTGTCTTTCTGTGTGAAAGGAGTAATTGGAAATATTAAGGGGCACAGCGGCTAGTGATGCGCACAAGAAACAATTGGCGGTTTTGAGGGTGTGGTTGAGAAAGATGGTGGTGTCCTGAATGAGCTGTAACCAAGAGTAGGAGGAATTGGAAGAGGGGCAGGGGTGAGAAGATAAAGAGGCACCCTCAAGAGTTTGGGTAATGACCTTTTTGGAATGTCTGATATCGGATGCAACTTGAGAGATCTGGGAATGAAAGGGAACATACTCTCGAGAGATATGAAGGGTACCGTGGGGGGGTCGAGGACCTCCCATAGTAAACTGAGACTGTGACTCCGGTGGCCCATCGAGAGTCCTAGGGATCTGGGATTGATAAGGAGAATGAGCCATTTGGATATTTCATTAAACGGTTGGAGGAGTAATACTGTGGGTACTGGAAGTTACCCATGTAGTGAATGGCGCAAGACCAGTAGGGGCATCCCCCGTAGGTGTCTGGCCATTGCCTGCAATAGGCTTGTTTTTGGTCATAGAGGAAGCAGAGGTGGGGAGAATAAGGGTAGCTGCTAGTGAACACTTCGGTGGAGGGAGGAAAGTGGAGGTACAAAGGCTCAGAGCAGCCTTTCAGAGGGCAGTCTGATGTGGCAATGAGGGCAGTAACTTTTGTTTGATGCTGTGTGTAAGTCTGTCTGACTTTGAATCGCCATACAAAGTAGGCTGAGGTGGCAGGGAAGACAATAGAAATGAGGAAAAAAAGCGAGAGAGCAGTAAAGGAGGAAAAAAATCATGATTCGGGTATGGATGGCAAAGGGGGTGAACGGGAGATGCGGAGTTTCAAGGGATCAGAGGGATGAGGCGTGGTAGAGTAGACAGCATCTTGGGCTGTATCCGAAGGACTCTGGATTGTGACTGATGGGTCTTGGGTGTCCAGAGAAGGTGGGTCCTGGGTGTTTGGTTTCAACCTGGAGATATGAATCCAAGGGGTGACAGAGTTATCAGGCAGTGAGAGCTTGGGGGCCAAGGGGGTGGTGAGAATAACTGGGTGTGGACCTTCCCATTTTGGGGTGAGAGGGGGCTTATTTTCTGGAGGTTTATAAAACACTAGTTGACCGGGCTGTAAGACAGGAGGATTTTGAGAGGCAGATGGATCAGGAAGGAGCCAATCCTGATATTTCCACAATTCAGTGCGGAGGAGAGAGTGTAGTGGAAGGGCCATATTGGGAGGAATTGGTCCTTTGTGGGAAGGGAGCCCCGGGGGTAGAATCGGGCAGCCGTACATGATCTCAAAGGGTGACAAGAAGGAAGGTTTCTTTGGGAGGGCCCGAATGCGGAGTAGAGCTAAGGGAAGTAAGCAAACCCAGTCAAGGTGTAGTTCTAGAGATCGTTTGGTCAGGATGTCCTTTAGAGTCCTATTGGTTCTTTCTACTTTTCCCGAAGCCTGTGGTCGATACGGACAATGTAAATGCCAGCGGAGCGAGAGTGACTTGGAGAGGTTCTGGATAATTTGGGCAGTGAACTCAGGGCCATTATCTGATTGGAGGGAAGTGGGCATCCCTAACCTAGGAAAGATCTGGGTGAGGAGGATAGAGGCAACCCCGGACGCTTGTTTGTTAGTGGTGGGGAAAGCTTCGACCCATCCTGAAAATGTATCTACTAACACGAGTAGGTATCTGTTACACCATACGGGGGGCATGTTAGTGAAGTCTATTTGCCAATCTGTGGCGGGGACATTACCCCTTGCTTGATGAGCTGGGAAGGGTTTGGCCTTGAGGGGGGTATTAGGGTTAGTGCATTGGCAGATGGTGCAGCTGCGGGTGATTTGGTCAAGTAGGGTTTTGTCTTCAGGAGAGAGAGAAAAAAAGGATTGTAAAAAATGGATCAAGGATTGGGGACTAGGATGGAACAGATCATGTAAGAAGCGGAAGAGGGACTCTTTGTCCTGGGAACAGAGGGTGTCTTGTGATAAGGCTAAAACCTTAAGGGCAGACGGATTGTTGTCTGGTGTGTCTTTTGATAGGGTAACTGACAGGGCTACTCTGTCAGCTTTGTTGTTACCTCTTGCAGTGGGGGAGTCATCCTTTTGATGTGACTTGCAGTGGACTATGCCCAGTCGGTGTGGGAGTTGTGAAGCCTCTAGTTTAGTTATTAAGGCTGAATTAGTGATGGAATTTCCTTTTGTGGTGAGGAGGCCTCGTTCTTTCCATACTACCGCATGAGGCAAGAGAATGTGGAATACGTATTTAGAGTCAGTGTACAGTGTGAGAGACGTGTTGCGGGCCAGAGTGCAAGCTCTGGTGGCTGCAATGAGTTCGGCCTGTTGATTGGTTGTACCGGGGGGTAGGGCTTGTGCCTCAATGACATCTTCAAGGGAGACTACTGTGTATCCTGCGTAGTGGCTGCCCTCATGGTTAAAGGAGGACCCATCAGTAAACCAGATGAGGTCGGAGTGTGAGAGGGCTCCTTCGGAGATCGTGGAGTGGCACGGAAGGAAGCTGTGAAGGGCTTCCAGGCAATCATGCAAGGGAGTGTGAGGAGAGTCGGGCAGAGAAAGAAGAGCAGCCGGATTCAGGGGCGGGCAGGGGAGGAAAGAAATGTCTGGATTTTGAAGGAAAGAGGATAGTAAGGTCAGGAGTCTGGAGGGAGGGAGATTCTGTAAACTTTTGTAGGTTAAGAGGTCCTTTAGGTGATATGGGGACAGAATGGTAAGGGGTGCCCTGAATGTTAGTTTATGAGCTTCTTTCTGCAAGAGCTGTCCAGCGGCTAATGCCTGTAGGCAGGGGGCCCATCCCCGAACTGTGGGGTCTAATTGCTTGGAGAGATAAGCTACTGGGGCAAAGGATGGGCCATAATATTGGCCTAGGACTCCTAGAGCTTGACTGGAACTCTCACGAATGTATAATGAGAAGGGCTTCAACAAATCAGGAAGATGGAGACCTGGGGCTTCCACAAGGGCTTGACGGAGCTTAATGAAGGAGTGTCGGGGTGAGGAGGATAATGGTTCTTCAGGGAGGCCCTTGCAGAGGTCATATAGGGGTCTTGCCAACAGGGAGAAGTTAGGGATCCACTCTCTAAAATACCCAGCCAGACTTAGAAAGGAAAGGATTTCTGTCTTGGTTTTGGGAACAGGCAGGTCAGAGAGGAGCCGTTTTCTGTCTAAGGTAATGGACTTTCTTTGTTGAGATAGAAGGAATCCAAGGTGACAGAAGGGGAAGAGATTTGAGCTTTGATGGGGGATACTCAGTAACCTCTGGAAGCTAGAAGGTTAAGTAGAGAGGCAGTGTCAAGTTGAGACTGTTCCCACGAGGGACTGCAGAGTAGAAGATCGCCCACATATTGTAATAAGGTGGACTCAGAGTGATCATGATGAAACTGTTTGAGGTCCTGAGCTAGGACCTGTCCAAAAATATGGGGACTATCTCGGAAGCCTTGTGGCAAAACTGTCCAAGTGAGTTATTCAGAATGTCTTGTGTATGGGTCCGTCCAGGTGAAGATGAAAAAATCTTGGGAGGAGGGGTCCAGAGGGATAGAAAAAAATGTGTCCTTGAGATCTAGGACTGAGAAGTGGGATGCTGAGGCAGGGATTTGTGATAAAAGGGTGTGTGGATTTGGAACTAAGGGATGGATAGGGACAACGGCCATGTTGATGAGGCGAAGGTCTTGGACAAGGTGGAAAGATCCGTTGGTTTTTTTAACAGCTAATATGGGGGTATTAAACAGAGAGTGAGTGGGTCTGAGGTAATTTTTGTTTAAGAGATCTTGAATGATGGGTTGGAGGCCTCTGAGGGATGAAGTGGTTAGGGGGTATTGGGCCTGACAGATATACTGAGAGGGGTCACGTAATTTGATAGAGGCAGGGGGACATAGAGCCACGGAGGGGCTTGTAATCTCCCAAACTTTTGGATTTACAGGGTGTATGAGGGCGGAACCGGAGCTTTCATTGGGTAGAGGGGTGTTGTCGGCTATGAGGGCCGTCAGAAAGGGAGTACTGGGGGCTGTGGGAGTGGATATAGTTATGGAAACGTGGAGGAGGGAAAGGATATCCCGACCTAGTAAAGGGATGGGACACTGGGGCATAACTAGGAAGGAGTGGGAGAGAGGTATGGGATTGTCTAGGATTGTGCATAAAAGGGGGGGGGGGTTAATGGGAAAATCTGTTTACCTCCTACCCCAACTATAGGAGTAATGGCTGGCGTGGTAGGGCCCCGGTATTCTCGCAAGACTGAGAAGGTGGCTCCTGTATCTAGGAGGAAGGAGATGGGGCGACCGTCTACTATTAAAGTAACCCTCGGCTCCTGTTTGGTGATGGAAATGGTCGGGCAAGAAGCCCCCAGGTCCCGTCAATCTTCTTCTGCCAGCCCCACTATGGTGGGCTTAGGATGGGGGTTGTTTGTCCAGTCTCCCCTTTGGGTGGTTGGGCAATCAGACTCCCAGTGGCCCTTTTTGTGGCATCTGGGGCATGGGGTGGTAGGAGATCTGGGGGAGAGGCACGCCCTTGACCAATGTCCCTCTTTTCCGCACTTGAAACAAGCTCCGGGGGTGGGGGCTTGTTTGTAGAGGGGCGCCCAGGTTGTGGTTTTATTAGCTGGGCCAACATTTGGAAGTTGGCCTGATCAGCCTTTTGTTTATGGCGTTCTTTCTCCTCCTCCCGGTTATGGAAGACTTTAAAGGCCACTGTTAGGAGCTCAGTCTGTGGGGTAGCGAGGCCCTGTTCTAACTTTTTGAGTTTAGCTTTAATGTTGGGGTAGCTTTGAGCTAGGAAGTATGTCATAAGGACATGTCTTCTGTCAGGCATTTCTGGGTCCAGGCTGGTATACTATAATAGGGCTTGAGTGAGTCTGTCTAAGAACTCAGAGGGAGTTTCCTCCCTCCTTTGAATTATGTCTTGGAGCTTTTGAAAATTGACTATTTACGAACTGCCTTTTTCAGACCTGCTATTAAGCAGGAGGTGAAAATATATCAAGAGCGGAGACCCACGGCGATGTTATAATCCCAGTGTGGGTCTTGTTCAGGGACAGCGGTTGGGCCAGGGGGATAGGTGGGGTCAGTCCTGTGGGTTTCAGTAGCGTGCATTTGGGCAAAATCCCAAACTCGTCTACGCTCTTCAGGGAGGAGGGTATTGGCCAGGAGCATGAAAATGTCATGATGCGTGAGGCTGTAAGACTGGAGGGTCCATTGAAACTCCCTGATGTATGTCGTGGGATCAGTGGAAAAGGAACCTAGGCGTTTCTCAAGTTGGGCTAAATCTCCTAGGGAGAAAGGGATGTGAACGCGCACGATGCCTTTGGGTTAAGCCACCTCCTGGAGGTGGGTGATAATTTTGGGAGGCCCGCGGGACCATGTCTGAAAGGGACTGAAGGTTTCTGGCTCAGTCTGTGGGGGAGAGACAGGTGATAGGGGCAAGGACAGAAGGGGCTCCTGGGACTTAGTTAGAGGGGGGCTGAAAGGCTCAGGCTCAATCTGCGGGGGGGGAGGTGAGGGGGACGAAGGTGGAGGGGGTGAGGTGGAGGCGACAGCGGTGGTCGAGGAGGGGCGAGGAGTTGTTGTAGGAGAGGAGGGGGAAGGGAGAGGACGGGAGGCTTCTGCAGGGGAGTAGGTGGAGGTGGCGGCGGTGTTGGAGGGTGGAGGGTTTGTAGGAGGGGGAGGGGCCGAAGGGGGAAGCCTGTATGGTGGAGGCTCGTCGGCCGGGTCAAAGGTAATAGAAGAGGGACTGGGAGTGTGGGGAGGGGAGGGAGACGTCTTGCAGGCTAGAACTTGGGGTGGGGAGCAGGTGGTGCAGAGGCTTGGATTTTGAGCTAGGAGGTGAAAAGCTTCGATATAGGGAATCTCCTTCCATTTTTCAGGCACTGGCAGTAGTTAAAAAGATCGCGAGTGATGTTAGGATCAAGAGTTCCCCCTGTGGGCCATTGGCTGTGATTGTCTAGGGGATTTGTCGGCCAATCTTGGGTGCAGTATTTATAGAGAAGTTTTGGTTTTATATCAGGCGTCAGGGAGAGGGTAGCCAGATGCTTGAGCAGGCATTCAAGAAGTGAACTTTCAGGGAGGGATGAGGAGGCTCCCATGGCTGAAGGACAGAGGAGACAAACAGGGGAAGACGAACGGAGATCCTCGGACTGGAAGCAGACCGCAAGGAGACAAAGGGCGTCCCCGATGATCCTTGGTGGTCTGCGGAAACTCGTACATGAGTCGGAATTTCTTAGGAAGTGTGGGTCGTCACCCAGACTTCCCTAAGAAGGCAGAGTGCCGGAGTCACGAGGTACCTAGTACTAGGAATTTTTGGCGGAAGGAACGGAAGGAGGAGGCTGGGAAAAGGGAGCGTTCTCATCCGCAAAGGAGTCACCTCGTTTATGGCTGTCAGAGGAGGGGCCTGAGGGTCCACCGCAGCCGTGAAGGCCTGAGGCAGGGAGAGTTCCCTCCTCATCCCCGAGCGTCAGGGCCTTGCTGGACGATCACGGTCCATGGCGCTGCGATAGCTCGGTGGAGAGCGGCCCGCTCCGGGGGAAAACTTACCCAAAGGCCAGAGAGGAGTGGTGAGTGTGAGGAGCCAGTGTCGGAAAAACAGGACGAGGGCAAGCTGCTGCTGGTGTCGGGGGAAGACAGGGCCCAGTTGTGGTGTCCCGTCTCCCAGGTTTCAGCACCAATGAAAGGAAGGAGTGACACACAGCAGCAATTGACCAGAGAAATCCGCTTTATTAGGGAAAGGTGCTGGGTTATATAGGAAGGGGCATGGGGTGATTGTGGTGTTACTTCTACGGGGCTGGTGGCTATTGGCTAGGTGCTGGGATTGGGAGGAGGGTAAGAGGTGATTGGGCTTCAGGTGGCGCCGGCGGGAACTGAGGACCCCGAAGAGAAGCCGGAAGTTTGCCATCTTACGGGTGGGGGCCCTTCACTGGGAATACCCATCCTCCCCCAACACACATGGGAATCGTGTCTGGGAACCCAAAAGTAGTTGAATTACTGCTGTTTGAAAAAACGAGGTATCTACAAAAACACTATGCTGTCAAACAATGGAAGGTTCCATATTAAGGTGGATATGCCATCACTTCCTACTCAGCATTGTCTGGACCAAAGCAGTAAGACAAAGAAATACAATGGATAAGGATTAAAAAGAAAAAATATGAAACCGTAATACAGAAAAATGAAAAAAAATCTACAGATAAATTACCAGAAATAATAATACATTATCAAGTTTGCTGAATAAAAAACGCAAGTTATTACTTAAATTTCTATGTACAGAAAAAGTTAGAAATAAATAGCTAGAAAGTCACAATTAAAAGACATCATTCAAGCCTGAACAGAAAACCACCCAGATGCCCATCAGCAGGAGAATGGATGAGTCGTGGCCCAGCTGTGCAGCCGAACAGTGCAGGGCCATGAAGGAGCTGCACTGCACAGCCCAAGGTGGGCCTCACAGACATGACTGAGCAAAAGAACTCAGAAAAAAGTGAAAATACACTGTATTTTCCATCTACATCAGGTTCAAAACCAAGGAAAACTTGGTGGCTACTTCTGGGAAGAGGAGCAATTAGAAGGGGCATAAAGGGGAATCTGTGGTGCTGGTAATCCTTTGTTTCATAATCTGGTGGTTACAGGGCCTGGTGGGATCTTTGAAAATTCAGTAAGTGATATAGTTCCAAGTAGTAAGATTTTATGCATGTATATTTCAATAAAAAGTGTTTTCAAAAAAATGCATATTTCAATAAAAAAGTGTATATTTAAAAAAAAAGGGCAACCTAGGTGTCCATCAATAGATGAACGGATAAAGAAGATGTGGTACATATACACAATGAAGTATTGTTCAGCCATAAAAATAAAAGAAATACTCCCATTTGCAACAACATGGATGGATCTAGAGGGTATTAGCCTCAGTTTTTTAAAGGAAAAAAAATGATATACTGACCTGGCTTTAACATAAAGGGGAAATTAATTTACCACTCCCCCTGCCCAAAACAAAAAGAGCAAGACAGATACCATCTACATTAGCATTGAAAAAATATCAAACACCCAGGAACAAATCTAACCAAGGATATCAAAAACCTCCTCATGAAAAATTACAACTCATTATTGAGTAAAATTGAGACATAGATAAATGAAGAGATATAACATGTTCATGTCTTGGACTATTCAGATTGTAAACATACCCATTTCTCCTCAAACTGATTTAATGAAACCCTGATCAAAACACCAACATTTTATTTAAAGATTATAAAATTAACATAGAGATGCAAAGAATCAAAACAAATGTTGGTGAGGATGAAGGCAAAAGGGAACCCTTCTACACTGCTGGTGGGAATGTAAATTAGTTCAACTACTGGGGAAAGCAGTATGGAGGTTCCTCAAAAAACTAAAAACAGAAATACTATTTAACCCAGTAATTCCACTCCCAAGAATGTACCTGAAGAATATAAGATCCCTGATTCGAAAAGACATATACACCCCTATGTTTATTGCAGCACTATTTACAATACCCAAGATATGGAAGCAACCTAGGTGTCCATCAATAGATGAATGGATAAAAATGTGGTACATATACAGAATGGAGTATTGTTCAGCTGTAAAAATAAAAGAAATCCTCCCATTTGCAACAACATGGATGGATCTAGAGGGTATCAACCTCAGTGAAATAAGCCAGGTGGAGAAAGACAAATACCAAATGACTTCACTCATTTGCAGAGTATAAAAACAAAGCAAAACAGAAGGAACAAAATAGCAGAAACTCTGAGAAGGGACTAGTAGTTACCAAAGTGGAGTGGTTGGAGAGGGTAGGTGGGGAGGGAGGGAGAAGGGGATTAAGTGGCATTATAATTAGCACTGTCAATACAGGTAGGTCAGGGGGAAGGCAGTATAGCGCTGAGAAGACAAGTAATGACTCTGTAGTATCTTACTACATTGATAGACAGTGCCTGCAATGAGGGGGTGAGGACTTGATAATATCAATGAAGGTTCCCTGTAACCATAGGTCGAGGACTTGTTGATTCTAATGGTGCCAAGAGGACACAGGTGCCAGGAGTCAGGCGTCTGCGGCCATTGTTTCTAGGAACAGTTTCCAGCAGAGAGAGGGGTCCATCTCAGCATGTGGTGAGGAGGTCAAATGAGGGTGAGGGATCTTCTGTGGCCAGAAGCTGGTAATTCCTGAGTAAAAGCTGGTTGAAAGCTTGATTAGAGATTTTTCCGACTTGGGATTTGATGAACTTTATTATACAGGGTAAGAAGAGACAGGCGAGGAGAATGATTATTATGGGGCCTGCAATGGGCCAGAGCCAGGTGAGGAGGGGGTTTGTTAGTATTGAAGAGAATGGGTTGGAATTGGAAGCAGAGTGGAGGCTGGAGGCAAGGTTGGTGAGTCTGGTGATGTCAGTTTCCACAATGCCGGATTCATTGCTGTAATAGCAGCACTCTTCCCGGAGGAAGACGCAGGTGCCGCCCTTCTTGGCTGTAAGCAGATATAAGGCCCGCCGGTTTTGAAGGGTGACCTTAGCTAGCGAAGTGACCTGTCTTTGAGAGAGGCCAGGGAATCAGCAGTGGATGTCACGGCTCCCTCAAGTTTGGCGTTGAGATCTCTAATTGCCCATAGAGAGTGACCCAAGGCTCCTCCCAAAAACCCTGCCCCAATGGCTGAGGTGGTCAAAGAGATACTGACCATGATGGGAAGGAAAGCAGCCCTTTTTGTGCGCGAGGGCAAGGGAGGTTGGAGCTCAAGAAATTCTGCCATGCTGTAAAGTGTAAGCTGTGGGATTAGGGTGACGAGAATGCAGGGTGTATCGGAGTTGAGAGGCAGTGACTTGAAAAGACTGCCATTACACCAAAAGAAGTGTCCTGGTTACGTAAAAGTCTTAGAGCCGGAGGTGGGGGTGTAGATAGAGAGGCAGTGAAGTGCGCTGGAGGGGGGTGGAGTTGGGCCTACACAGTGGTGGATGGTGAGATTATCTGCGTATTCTGGTTCCCATAGGGGTATGTCTGCCAGGGGGCGGAGGGGTTGTCCTTCTGCATGGAAGGAGTAGTTGGAAATATTAAGGGGCACGGCGGCCAGCAGTGGGCGCTGTAGTGATGCGCACAAGAAACAATTGGCGGTGTTGAGGGTGTGGTTGAGAAAGATGGTGTTGTCTTGAATAAGCTGTAACTAATAGTAGGAGAAATGGGAAGATGAAGAGGCGCTGTCAAGAGTTTGGATAATGACTTTTTCGGAATGTCTGATATCTGATGCAACTTGAGAGATCTGGGAGTGAGAGGGGACATACTTTTGAGAGATATGAAGGGTACCGTGGGGGGTCGAGGACCCCGCGTAGTAAACTGAGGCTGTGACTCCAGCAGCCCATCGAGAGTCCCAGGGATCTGGGATTGATAAGGAGAATGAGCCATTGAGATATTTCATGAAATGGAGGAGTAATACTGTGGGTACCGGGAGTTACTCATGTAGTGAATGGCGCAAGACCAGTAGGGACATCCCCCGTAGGTGTCTGGCCATCGCCTGCAATAGGCTTGTTTTTGGTCATAGAGGAAGCAGAGGAAGGGAGAATAAGGGTAGCTGCTAGTGAACACTTCGGTGGAGGGAGGAAAGTGGAGGTATAAAGGCTCAGAGCAGCTTTTCAGAGGGCATTCTGGTGTGGCAATGAGGGCAGTAACTTTTGTTTGATGCTGTGTGTAAGTCTGTCTGACTTTGAATCGCCATACAAAGGAGGCTGGGGTGGCGGGGAAGACAAAAGGAATGAGGAAAAAAAGCGAGAGAGCAGTAAAGGAGGAAAAAGTCATGATTAGGGTATGGATGGCAAAGGGGGTGAATGGGATTTTGGAGGAAAGAGGACAGTAAGGTCAGGAGTCTGGAGGGAGGGAGAGTCTGTAAACTTTTGTAGGTTAAGAGATCTTTTAGGTGAGGTGGGGACAGAATGGTAAGGGGCGCCCTGAATGTCAGTTTATGAGCTTCTTTCTGCAAGAGCTGTCCAGCGGCTAATGCCCATAGGCAGGGGGCCCATCCCCGAACTGTGGGGTCTAATTGCTTGGAGAGATAAGCTACTGGGGCAAAGGATGGGCCATAATATTGGCCTAGGACTCCTAGAGCTTGACTGGACCTCTCATGGATGTATAATGAGAAGGGCTTCGACAAATCAGGAAGATGGAGAGCTGGGGCTTCCACAAGGGCTTGACGAAGCTTAATGAAGGAGTGTCGGGGTGAGGATGATAATGGTTTTTCAGGGGGGCCCTTGATGAGGTCATATAGGGGTCTTGCCAACAGGGAGAAGTTAGGGATCCACTCTCTAAAATACCCAGCCAGACTTAGAAAGGAAAGGATTTCTGTTTTGGTTTTGGGAACGGGAAGGTCAGGGATGAGCTGTTTTCTGTCTAAGGTAATGGACTTTTTTTGTTGAAATAGAAGGAATCCGAAGTAAGTGACAGAAGGGGAAGAGATTTGAGCTTTGACTGGGGATACTCGGTAACTTCTGGAAGCTAGAAGGTTAAGTAGGGAGGCAGTGTCTAGTTGATAATCTTCCCACAAGGGACTGCAGAGTAGAAGATCGTCCACGTATTGTAATAAAGTGGACTCAGAATGATCATGATGAAACTGTTTGAGGTCCTGAGCTAGGACCTGTCCAAAAATATGGGGACTATCTCGGAAGCTTTTTGGCAAAACTGTCCAAGTGAGTTGTTCAGAATGTCTTGTGTATGGGTCCGTCCAGGTGAAGATGAAAAAATCTTGGGAGGAGGGGTCTAGAGGGGTAGAAAAATGGGTTTTTGAGATCTAGGACTGAGAAGTGGGATGCTGAGGCAGGGATTTGCGATAAAAGGGTGTATGGATTTGGAACTAAGGGATGGATAGGGACAACGGCCATGTTGATGAGGCTAAGGTCTTGGACGAGTCGGAAAGATCCGTTGGTTTTTTTTAACAGCTAATATGGGGGTATTAAATGGGGAGTGAGTGGGTCTGAGGTAATTTTTCTTTAAGAGATCTTGAATGATGGGTTGGAGGCCTATGAGGGCTGAAGTGGTTAGGGGGTATTGGGCCTGACAGATATACTGAGAGGGGTCACGTAATTTGATAGAGGCAGGGGGACATAGGGCTACGGAGGGGCTTGTAATCTACCAAACTTTGGGATTTACAGGGTGTATATGGGCGGAACCGGAGCTTTCATTGGGTAGAGGGAGTCGTCAGCTATGAGGGCCATCAGAAAGGGAGTACTGGGGACTGTGGGAGTGGATATAGTTATGGAAACATGGAGGAGGGAAAGGATGTCCTGTCCTAGTAAAGGGATGGGACACTGGGGCATAACCAGGAAGTTGCTGGAGAAAGGTATGGGATTGTCTTGGATTGTGCATAAAAGCGGGGGGGGGTTAATGGAAAAATCTGTTTACCTCCTACCCCGACTATAGGAGTAATGGCTGGCGTGGTAGGGCCCCGGTATTCCCCCAAGACTGAGAAGGTGGCTCCTGTATCTAGGAGGAAGGAGATGGGGCGACCGTCTACTATTAAAGTAACCCTGGGCTCCTGTTTGGTGATGAAAATGGTCGGGCGAGAAGCCCTCGGGCCCCGTCAATCTTCTTCTGCCAGCCCCGCTACGGCGGGCTTAGGATGGGGGTTGTTCGTCCAGCCTCCCCTTCGGGTGGCTGGGCAATCAGACCCCCAGTGGCCCTTTTTGTGGCATCTGGGGCATGGGGTGGTAGGAGATCTGGGGGAGGGGCATGCCCTTGACCAATGTCCTTCTTTTCCGCACTTGAAACAAGCTCTTAGGGGGGGCTTGTTTGTAGAGGGGCGCCCAGGTTGTGGTTTTATCAGCTGGGCCAACATTTGGAAATTGGCCTGATCAGCCTTTTGTTTATGGCGTTCTTTCTCCTCCTCCCAGTTATGGAAGACTTTAAAGGCCACTGTTAGGATTTCAGTCCGTGGGGTAGCGGGTCCCTGTTCTAACTTTTTGAGTTTAGCTTTAATGTCGGGGTAGCTTTGAGCTAGGAAGTATGTTATAAGGACATGTCTTCTATCAGGCATTTCTGGGTCAAGGCTGGTATACTGTAATAGGGCTTGAGTGAGTCTGTCTAAGCTACGTCCCAGAGGGGGGCGATAATTTTGGGAGGCCCTTGGGACGGAGTCTGAGGGGGACTGAAGGGTTCTGGCTCAGTCTGTGGGGGAGTGACGCGGTCCAGCTGCGCCTAGTCCAGCAGGTCTTGAAGTGCGGAAGGGGGGTCAAAGAAAATAAAGATAGAAAGAACTGGGAGGGCTGACACTCCCATGCGCGGCCAGCCAGCAGCTCAGCTGCTTGCTTCTGCCACTCCAGTTGGGCTTGAATTCATGACTCTGAGGTTAAGGGTCTCATGCTCTACTGACTGAGTTACAGCAGGGCTTTAGTTAGTTGCTTATGGAATGTATAAACAGAATGTTCTTTGTTCTTCATTCTTGCCACATTGGCAAGTGGGGGAAGGGCATAGCTAGAAACGGGTGGTGTTTCTACACATCTTCAAGGTCTCTCTATATTCAGAGTGAGGAGTCTTGGCTCGTCTTTGAGAACAAGATATGTTTTTGTGGACAGATAACTTCCAAGGACTGCACCGGTTGTTCTCAAGCTTGTGCTTTCCCATGCTGCATTCAGACATGGGGGAAGGTACTTTCCCATTCTCCCTACAAACATGTGAGAAGACAAAGGCGGTCCCCAATAGGGGAGAAACAGGTGATGAGGGCAAAAATGGAGGAGGCCCCCGGGACCTAGTTAAAGGGGGGCTGAAAGGCTCAGGTTTAATCTACGGGGTACGAAGGCAGAGGAGGTGAGATGGGGGAGGAGATGGTGGGGGAGGAAGGGAGAAGGGCTGTTGTAGGAGAAGAAGGGGAAGGGAGTGAACGGGAGGCTTCTGCGGGGGCAGCGGCTTGCAGGCTAGGAGAACTTGGGAGGGGGGCTGGGGAAGAAGGAGGCAGAAAGCTTGGATATAGGGAATCTCCTTCCATTTTTTCAGGCACTGGCAGTGAAGAGATTGCCAGTGATGTTAGGATTAAGAGTTCCCCCTGCAGGCTATTGGTTGTTATTGTCTAGGGGGTATGTCGGCCAATTTTGGGAGCAGTATTTACGGAGAAGTTTTGGTTTTATATCATGTGTCAGGGAGAGGGTAGCCAGATGCTTAAGCAGGCATTCAAAGGGTGAATCCTTAGGGAGGGATGAGGAGGCTCCCATGGCTAAAGGACAGAGAAGGAGACAAACAGGGGAAGACGAACAGAGATCCTCAGACTGGGAGCAGACCTCAAGGAGACAAAGGGCGTCCCCGATGATCCTTGGTGGTCTGCAGAAACTCGTATACGAGTCGGAATTTCTTAGGAAGTGTGGGTCGTCACCCAGACTTCCCTAAGAAGGCAGAGTGCTGGAGTCACGAGGTACCTAGTACTAGGAATTTTTGGCAGACGGAACGGATTTTGGCAGGCAGAATGGAAGGAGGAGGGGGGAAAAGGGAGCGTTCTCATCCACAAAGGAGTCACCTCGTTTATGGCTGTTGGAGGGGGGCCTGAGGGTCTGCAGCAGCTGTGAAGGCCTGAGGCGGCGATTTATGGCTGTTGGAGGGGGAGGGGCCTGAGGGTCCGCCGCAGCCGTGAAGGCCTGAGGCGGGGAGAGTTCCCTCCTCATCCCCGAGTGTCAGGGCCTTGCCAGACGATGACGGTCAATGGCGCTGCGATAGCTCGGGGAAGAGTGGCCCACTTTAGGGGAAAACTTACCTAAAGGCCAGAGAGGAGTGGTGAGTGCGATGAGCCAGTGCCGGAAAAAGAGGATGAGGGCAAGCTGCTGCTGGTGTCGAGGGAAGATGGGGCCCAGTTGGGGTGTCCTGTCTCCCAGGTTTTGGCACCAATGAAAGGAAAGGAGCAACACACAGCAGCAATTCACCGGAGAATTCCGCTTTATTAGGGAAATGTGCTGGGTTATATAGGAAGGGGCATGGGGTGATTGCGGTGTTACTTCTACGGGGCTGGTGGCTATTGGCCAGGTGCTGGGAGGGGAGGGGGGCGAGAGGTGATTGGGCTTCAGGTGGCGCCGGCGGGAACTGAGGACCTGGAAGAGAAGCCAGAAGTTCGCCATCATACTGGTGGGGGCCCTTCACCACCCATCGCGGCCAAGGCTGAAACCACCAGAGTGCTGCTTGGACGCGCCTGGGCCCAAGACCAGCCCGGCCTCCTGTCCTGCCCGCCCCTCCAGAATTTCCACATCCGCTGTCGCAACGCGGTGACTCTTGCCCGGCAGCCCGTAACCCGCCGAGAACACAGGCACCTGGCTGCTGGGGCCGCACACGCAGGAGCACGTGGGCGGCCAAAGCCAGCGGAGCTCAGGTGTAAGGGGCAGGGACAAGGTCGGGCCCAGCTGCGCAGGCGCGGGACGCCCTTCCTCCTCCCACATCCAAGACTAAGGGGCAGGAAGCCGCTACCCCGAGGGCCCGGGCACCTCCGGTGCTGCTCTAGGACCACAGGATGACCCAGATATCTGTGGTCCGCGCCGCCAACTGATGTGGAGGTGCGCTGTTGTCTCCTTGTGGTTTTGATATGCATTCCCCTCCTGATTAGTGCTTTTGAGCATCTCTTCAAATGCTTATTGGCCATCTGTATATCTTCTTTGGAATAATACTGCTGGGAGGAAGTCGGTTCAGAGAAGCAGGGAAGTCAGAGTACAAGGTGAATTTGTTAAAGCGAGAATGTCAGGGAATGACAGGACAGAATGATAAAGGAAGGTCATTGAACTGCTGCTCAGCATGGGGCACATCCCCTGCCAACTCCTTAAGCCAATGTCACCTGGCGTCCAGTATTTCCTTGGATCTGTACTGGGTGGGAACTGAGTCTCCACCACCCCAGGATTTGGGGGAGCCGCAGAGCCCTGGCTGGAGTGAGATTATGTTCTGCAAACTTCCTAGAGGCAAAGAAAGACTTTCACGCAGGCTGCTAAAGAGCATGACGGTAAACTGCAGTTCCTTCCGGAGCACCCAGGCGACAGTAATTTGCAAGTCCAGATCTGAGATCTCAGCAGCCCCTCCCTCCTTATCTGAAATAGGACAGAGTGAAGTTTTTTGATAGGGAAAATTTACAAGGACAGAACCTAGCGGATGGCTCCACTCTGTCTCGCACCCCTCCCTCCTCAACATAAACACTACAAGGACAGTAATTTACGAGGTGGCTCCTCTCTGCCTCGCCCCCCTCCTCAACCCAAACAAAAAAAAACACTCCCTTGGTTTCCCCATTCTGCCCAGCACCGGGTCCCAAGGTTCGTTCCCTAAACTCCCTCCCCCTTGCCTGCTCGCTTGCTGTGTACTTAGGAATGTTACAGATAAGGAAGCAGAAAGGTATAAATTGCTACCTTTTCCTTTGTTCGGGGCTCAGACTTTTTGGGAGATTACTCCCCTCTGAGCTCCCCACGCCCCCCCCCCCCCGTGTGAAATAAAGCCTCAACACTCCAAGACCTCCGAGTGCCGCTTGGTTTTTTCTGTCGGTGATCCAGTCCAGCCTTTTTTTCAGTATTTTCCCTAACAGTTTAAACTTAAATCCGGAGGATTAGAATGAAAAAACAAAGTAACAAAGACATATACCACTGGAAAAGCGCAGAGACGAAACGTTGTAAATTGAGCAGTGGGAAGTTTTTTTTCAGGCAAAAAGGTGCATGCTGGAAGAACGGGGACTGTGGGCTACCTCAGAGAAGAGGAGCTGGAAGGTCTGAGTTTTATTTAAGGCTACCCACTTAGAAAGTATGGGTGACTTCAAGGAGAGGTGAGCCCTGAAAGGATTTTTCAAAAATATGACAAAGGGCTAGGAATGTAGACTTGTTAAGTGGTTGCAAAATGTTCATCTTTGATGAGACATTAAGTCTTTTATCAGTTTTCCAGGTAATTCTGCAAAATTAACACAAGAAATGTATTGCTCTGATTCCTCCCCAGAATAACAGAACAAAAAGGCATGATTAACCCAATAAAAAACATGGGCTATGCTAAGATACTTTCCTTTATCTGGGGTATATCAAACATTCTAAGCCAAATTACTGCTGGCTTTTTGAACTTTAACTGATAATTAATGTGACCCTGACTTTTCTTAATGTTTAACAAGGAGTTTCGGTAGGGGTTTCTTTGCATAGTTACACTGGGCTGACTGTCATTATCTGGCTGTAGGTAAAATGGTAATGTTTCCAGAATACCTCGCCTGGGGTGCATCTGCATATCGACAGGTGTTCCTCAGGGGGTGGAGAACCATAAATCTCCCTGTCAGTGGGTAATTACCTGGGGGACTAAGGGCTTATCTGAACCTGAGAGGTGAGGGGGAGGACTTCCTTGTTTCTGCCAGCCTGAGAAAGACGGCTCCAGACTGCAATTTGTAAGCATTAAACGGGTCTTAAACTTTATCTCTCCTTTTGACTGATACGGTTTTAGAGATATTTTGCCCCACGATTTCCTCTCCCCAGAGTTACATCTTTTGGTAGGGATTTCTTTGCATATGGTAACATTACTCTGACTGTAATCATCTTGCCTTGCTTTTCCCGGTAGCCCTCACCCTATTCTGTCTAAACCCACCCTCACTTTCTGTAAGTGTGTAACTTTCAATAGAACTTTGACTCTGTTTCTCTACTGTGTCTCTGCCCTTAAATTATGTTGCGGCGGGGACACGAACCGAGGAAAATAAACAACGCCCCCGTGACGGCTGTGCGAGCCGCCTGGTCTTGGCAACTGCCCAGCGTCCAGGCCGGGCGCAGAGCAGGACCCGGGAAGCCCGCGCAGAACCTTGCCTCCAGTGGAGCCACACTCTGGACCACAGAGTGCCGGTCCTCCCGGGTCCCTAGAGCTGCCGGAAGTGCCTGTGGGTCGCTTCCGTCAGGCCCCGCGTCGTCCTGCAAGGCCGCTGGCTCGGACCGTTCGTCAGGTGCTGCGTTGGCTCGGGGGCCGGGGCTGCCTTTCGCGGGTGGGAGCAGGGGCGGCTGGCCGGAATGGGACCCTGGAGGCCGGTGGCTTCCCCTGGGTACTGATGGGTGAGGACTCGAGCGGGCCGCTCGCCGCTCCTGAAACTGGCCAGGCAGCGAGGGAACGTCCGAGCGGTTGGCGGCGGGTGGTCGTTGACCAGCGTGCGGGGCCGGCCTTCTCGGGAGAGTGGAGTCCGAGGAGGCCGTAGACGGAGCCCGGCGCTCCTTCGCACCGACCCCGCTGCGCCGCGAGGCCCTGCGCCTTGGGGCCGGGGGCTGCGCTGGCCAGGCTCCGTTCCAGCGCGCGGTGCGGCCGTTCGGGCAGAGCGCCCTCCTCCTGCAAGCGCAGGCGTGTGGGCCGGTCACCCGACGTGCCGTGCCCGCTGTGCTGCTCCTGTTCTTCCGCGTCACAGCCCCTTTCTCCATACCGCCGGTACCTCGGCTGCCTCGCGCCCCTCAGGCCCACCTCCCGGAGGTTGTTCCCCTGTGCTGTGGCGGAAGAAGTGGGCCTCAGCGTAGATAGGCCTGGGTTCTGGTTCCAACTTGGGACGCTGCGCTTGAGCCTCGGGCTTCTTCCTGGTGAGGAGAGGATAATAGCCTCCCCAAGTGCCTTGGACGGTGGCTGCTGTCTCCGTGTTCTGTGGACGGTTTTCCCTCATTCTTTCGTTATTTAAAGAAATATGTGTGCGCCCCTGTTTTATGGTTCTCTTCCTTCCCCCCACCTCGTCTCCCTTCCTGGCCAACTCCAACCTGCCCTCTTCCCAGGACCCCTCTGCCACTTGCTCCCAGGGCATCACCTATCACATTGACTGTCACCGGTGCTTCAGGCTTTTAGCGCCTGGTAGGTGCAGACCGTGTCCTCATTCATTGGTCCCAAGGACTTGGGAGTCACTGGGCTTTTCTCTCCTCCCGACCCAGGCATTTGCAGCTGGGACGCCTCCTGCAGGTTGGCTGATCAAAGAGGAAAAAGCAGCAGTGTCTGCCATGGGGGCTACAGCTCCATACCTGCATCACTCAGGTGACAGTAACAGAGGCCGGGTGAGTTTTCTGGGGGCCCAGCTCCCCCCAGAACTGGCAGCAATGCCCCGGCTCCTGGGGGACCTGGACAGGGGAACATTCAGGAAGTTGTTGAAACTTGTGGTTAGCAGCCTGCAAGGAGAGGACTGCCAGGAGGCTGTGCAGCGCCTCGGGGCTGGTGCAGACCTGCCGGAGGAGCGGTTGGCCGCACTGCTTGCTGGCACACACACCCTGCTCCAGCAGGCACTCCGGCTGCCCCCCACCAGCCTGAAGCCCGATG
The DNA here is from genome assembly GCF_040802235.1 of Manis javanica. Taxonomy (NCBI): domain Eukaryota; kingdom Metazoa; phylum Chordata; class Mammalia; order Pholidota; family Manidae; genus Manis; species Manis javanica. The sequence continues at coordinate 226,833,832 of NC_133157.1, forward strand.
CCTTCAAGGACCAGCTCCAGGAGCTCGGCATCCCCCAAGACCTGGTCACGGACTTGGCCAGTGTGGTGTTTGGAAGCCAGCGGCCTCTCCTCGACTCTGTGGCCAGGCATCGGGGGGCCTGGCTGCCCCATGTCGCCACCTTGCGGTGGAGGGTGGATGTGGCGATCTCCACCAGCACCCTGGCCCGCTCCCTGCAGCCAAGTGTCCTGATGCAGCTGCAGCTTTCGGATGGGTCAGCCCACCGCTTCGAGGTCCCCGCAGCCAAGTTCCAGGAGCTGCGGTACAGTGTGGCCCTGGTCCTGAAGGAGATGGCTGACCTAGAGAAGAGGTGTGAGCACAGATTGCAGGACTGAGGGACTGCCAGGCTTGTGGTCCCTGGGGGGCTTCTGGCAGGCAGGGAACTCCAAGGCAAAGCCTGCCTTCCCAGGTGGCACTCTTCATGTAAAGTACATATGATGTTATTCTCTGTTTAATTGAAAAAGACAGCTGTATCTTCATTTTTTGGAAGTAAAGTACTGTAGAAACATGTTCCTCTAAGTGGGTGTCAAACCAGACCAACCCCTGGCCATTGGTCTGGCCGCTGGTGGGGGCACCTGCTGCTCCGGTGTGGCCGTGCATCTGGTCCCCGTCTGAGGTCCAGGCCGAGGTCTTTGTGCCGACACCATGACGTCGCTCAGCCTCTGAGGTCTCTGCCCATCTGCTTTTGTGAAGCCTTTGTTTCAGTGTGGACATTTCATTCTACTGTCTTAAATCCCTGACTTGGGGGAGTCAACATTCTAGTGGTCAGGGGAGACATTTCAAAATGCATAATAAATAACAGATGGAGCTTGTTAGAGGTTGATAAGTGATGCACACATTAGAGCAGGTATGGGTGACAGGAGGCAGGGTCACGGGACTGGGTCACAGGGGGCCTCCTTGAGGACATGGCAAAGACTTGAAGGAAGCAAGGGAGCGCAGCGACCTGAAAGGTGGGGACTTTGGGCAGAGTGGGCAGTGCATGGCTGCAACCGGTAGTGTCTGTAAGAGCTTTGGCTCAATCTTGAGTGAAATAGCTGTGGTCCAACAGTTGTCTTAAAATAGTAACACTGGGTGCTGTCTTGAGAGCAGAGTGTGGGGCACAAGGGTTGGGGTTGGGAGCCTGGTGGGGAGGCCGTTACCACAGTGGAGTTGGTGGCAGGGGAGGGGGGCAGGGGCCTTACCCAGGTGCCTCTAGGGTGGTGTCTCAGGCAGCTGAGGCTACCGTAACAAAATGCCACGGACTAAGTGGCTTAAACAACAGAACTGTGTTTCCTCAGTTTTGGAGGCTGGGAGCCTGTGGTAGGGTCCTGGTGAGGCCTGGCTGACAGGCCTGGCTGGCAGACCTTCAGTGCACTGTGTGAAGGAGAGAGCTCTTCCATTTGAAGGGCACCATCCTGTCAGATCAGGCCCCACCTGTAATGCCCTCATTTAATCTTAGTCACCTCTCTGAAGGCCTGTCTCCAGACACAGTCACACTGGAGGTTAGAGCTTCAACATGAGTTTGGGGGGCGGGGGGCACAATTCCATCTGTAACAGTGGGAGTGTGCAGGGGAGAGGGGAGCAGGATCCTTGCCCAGGTGCCCCTCGGGTGACAGTGTGTAGGGCCCCTCCTCTGCACCCTCCCAGCATGACTGCACCCCAGGTAGGGGCTTTGGGATCCTGCTGTCTGCAGTGGTTTGCCATCAGGCTGAGCTCTCTGCCAGGACACCAGATCACAAGCCTTTAAGGATAAACAGGCCCAAGAGGCATGCAGGAACTTCCTCTGAAAACAGCAAATGAGCTTGGATGCCCAGCTGACATACTCGCACATCCATGTTAGAACCCCTCCCCCCCTTCCCACCCCACTGCTCCATGCCAGGCTCCGTCTGTCAGCTCCCACCACCTCAGTTAAGGCCTCTCCGAGTCAGGGTCGAGGCAACTTAGCTGCAGGTCAAGTGCAGGGAAAGGGGGAGGCTGCCCCTGGAGGCTGAGGATGAAGTGGAGGCTGCTGTGTATTTGGACCAGGCTCCCAGGTAGAACCCCCCAGGTGGGGGCCAGTCCTGGCTCAGCCAAGGGCACAAATTTGCTCTATCTCCTTCAGCACTGGTTGGCATCCTAGGGCCCTGCCTCTCTGATTACAGGAGCTGGACTAAGCTGTCCAAGCTGCCACCCGGGCCCCAGAAGGATGTTACAGGTAAACTGTGCCATGTCTGCTTCAAATGACGGAAGCTTTCTATGCTATGTACTTCTATCTCAGATGTTAGCCATGTTTAGGGGATATATACTTATGATAAAATTGGAAAAAACCCAAAAGTTAAAAAAAAAAAGGAACTTAAAGTGCTTTGGCCCCTAAACAGCCACAGATACCCTCTTGGCTGGGCTCCTTAACTTCCCCTGGGTGTCTGTCTTTGTGTTCATATAACTCTTCTTAGTAGTAGGACAGTCCTATGTAATGGCTGTAAAACATGCCACCCCACGAGGGGATGTGCTCTATCTTACTGAGGCATAACAAGATGCCACAGAGTGGGCCACTTAAACAGAGACATTCATTTCTCGAAGTTCTGGAGCTGGAAGCCTGAGATCAGGGTGTCAGCACAGCACCTCTTTGGGGTTGCAGAGCCCTTCCGGCTGTGTCCTCACAGGTGGAGGGGGTGAGGGAGCTCTGGGTCTCTTTGTGAGGGCACCGACCCCATCATGGGGCTCCCCCCTCATGATCTGAGCTCATCCCGAAGTCTCCACCTCCTAACCGATCACACTGATCATCAGCATCTCACCACGTGAATTCTGAGGGGCACAGTCATGCCATGGCAGCTGTTGTGTTTTTTTTTTCTTCTGTTAAAATTCAGTGATGGTAATGGTGAAATCACTTGATGTATTAAAACTGCTTAGATGTAGAAATAGATGTGGCAGAATGTGATTTTAAAGCTCCCGATAGTGCTAAACTGTGACCTAAAATACATTCTGAACACGTATAAGATCCCCCCAAGGATCAGGCAGTGGAAATGCAGCCGTGAGCACAAACGAGTAACAGGTGTGACCAGCAAATGCAGTTCCAGGCACTCCCGCCAGGCACCAGGCTGAGCACTGCACGTTGCTAACTCATTAACGCGGGTAGTGTGAGGTGTCTTGCTTCCCTGGTGACAAAGCACAGAGAGGAGAGGCTGTCAGTGGATGGGGCCTGATGTTCTGTTCTCATCAGCCTTTTCTCCCCACCTGGATGAGGCTTCCCTGTTGCAGTGAACTCCATATGCTGACTTTTGAGCATGTGACCATGGAGGGTGGCAGGAGGGGCAGTGTTACCCCTGGGAGACTTCAAGAGGCTCTCCCTGCTGGTCCCCAAGTGAGGACACGTTTATGGTTGAAAGTCGCTGAGATGTAGGGGCTGCTATTGTGCAGGGCTACTGGAATTTGGCAGATGGAATAATGGAGACCTGGTTCTGAGCCTGGCCTGTTTGCCCAGCAGGGTTCTGAGCTCCACTGCCATGTAAGGGCCATGTGGCCAGGACCCCTCGCTCTACATCACACACCTGGTGACAGTGGATAGGCACCTCGCAGGCCGCCCTGGTGTTGGCATCCACAAGGAGTGTACACGACTCCTTCCCAGGGGCCCCAAAGGAGGACAGGGCTGTCACTCAGAACTTAGCTCAAGCCTGTCAGTAGCCCCTGCGGTAGGGGGTGTTTTTCCATCCACAGATGGGCTAACTGAGGCTTGGAGGTGCATGCGTTAGGTAGTGGGTGTGCACTGGGATTCACACACCCGTTCTCTGCCTGCTGGCCCAGAGACACCCAGTCCTTTTACCCCCAGCCAGGGTTGCCTGGCTGTTTGTTTCCACGGGCATGCTGGTGTGTCTACTCTGCCAGTTGACTTTGCAGGCCCTGGAGAGTCAGAGAAGAGTCAGCAGGCTGGGAAAACCCTTGACCCTCTGGAGGCACAGAATCTGACCGCATGCCATCTCCCATCACCAGCTTCACCAGGTTCCAGGTAAGTCGGCATACGCTCTGCTCGGTCTCCAGCCCCCATACCTGCCAGAAGGTGCTGTCTGTATCTTTTACCATCCAGTCAGTAAGAGGATCAGAACACTGTTATCTGCTGCCTCCCTGACTGCTTGGCAGAGCCCCTGTAGCCAGACCTGCATTCAGCTCTCAGATGAGCCCTTGACATCTCTTGATACTGGAAATTCTGGGTTCGTCCCTGGTTGTGAAGGCTCATCAAGGTGGGACACAGGTATATAGCAACACGTCATGGCACAGGTGGCTTTCATGGGAGACACAGGACAGGGAGTGGGCTATTCCTGGAACTGCTGGCTTCTGGAACTGGCACAGCAAGGGAATGAAGGGCAGCCAGCATTAAAAGGGCATGCAGGACTTGAGCCTCGCCATGGGAGCAGGGGGGCAGACACAATCTGACTTGAGAAGACTCCTCTGGCTGTGGGAGCAGACTTACAGGCCAGCAGGGGTGGCCCTCCTTACCCCATCCTCTCAGGGTTGGTAAACTTTTCCATGAAGGGCCAGAGAGGGTATTTTAGCTTTCTAGGTCCTAACAATTCTGTTAGCTCAGCCATTAGGCTCAAAAGCAGCCAGAGATGAAATGGTGTGACTATGTTCTTACAAACTGTTTCACTGGCATTAATTTCATGTGTCACTAAGTACTTGTTTTCAACCACTTAAAAGCCACTCTTACCTCCAGGGCTGCAGAGCCGGAGACTGGTGGGTGGTGGCTATAACTACTCTGACTGTAAGCCACACTCCTTGGGGATTTATACACAGGGATGTATAAACCCACCTGGGCCCTGCCTCCCCCCACTTTATTTGTGAAGCTTCCAGAGAGCTCAAAATAGTTCCAATCCAATGTCTAAATTAAAGCTTTATCTGATAATTGAAATAAAAAGCAACTTCAGGTAAAAAATATGGATTTAATTGGCCCCCCCAAAGAGAAATCCAGCATATTTTAAAACCTACTCTGAAAACAAGAGTTCTGGAAACTCTTATAGTGAGTTTACTGTTGTATTTACTGAAGCCCAAATTGGGAAATGCAGCTGGAAAGTAAAAGAATATTCCAGACCAGCACTGCTCTCAGGCAGCCCTCCTCACCCCCCTCCACAAAAGTGCCAGCACATGACACATGCAGATGCCCCTCACGGGTCCTGGAGCCTCAAGCCCATGCAGTAGTTTGCATTCAAAGTGTCTCGCCAGCCAGGCCCAGCAGTATCGCACTTCTCACACGGCACAGCTAAGAAAGGACTCCTCCTAAACTGCTGCAGTTGATCTTAACTGGAGTGTAGGACTTTAGGTTTGTTTCTACTGAAGTCTCTGTTCCATGGGGACATTTAAGTAAACAAACTAAGCACTAAGAAGAAAAATAATCCTGCAAAGACTGGAGGACACAAAGCTTTCACCCAAGTGAATGAGAACAGCAAGTGTGGAAACCTGGCTCTTGTAGCACGAGGAGTGAACATATGTGCCAGCTGTGCTCTGACCAACTTTATTCGTCACCCTGAAATCTGACTTCAATATGGTCTTTCAGTGTCAAAAATAGTCTTTTGTTTTTTCACCCAACCACATACAAAATGTAAAAATCTTTCTTAGCTCTTAGGCCTGTCAAACAGTAAACTGAGATACATTAAATTTTTTAAGTCTGGGCAAAAAACAGTCTAGAAACAGGCAGCACTAAACTGAGAGTGGTTAGTTCTGTGCCCGCAGGTACTGGGGGCAGGTTTCCAAAGAAAAGACAGAAAAACAAAGCAAGGAAATAGTTTGGAAATAGCTTAAGCACTTGCCTTATTTGGGAAAACCTCATGGCTGTTTGTAACTGGTTCTTAAATTCTTTTCTCCAATGGGGCCCATTTACAGGAATTGACTGGCTTTGGTTTCCATCTGCTGTGTGCTTACCAAGGCATTCAAAGCCACCCAGCCAAGTGGCCCATGTTTGATTACTTTTAACAGGCTGCATACAGGCAGGCAGCAGACTGCATTTAGCCCCACAGGCCCTAGCATGCCAGCCCTGCTCTACGTCCATGTCAGCACAAAAAGAACCCAGGTGATGAAACAGATTTAAGGTTGGAACCTCTGGCCCCATATAGCTGGCCTGCAGTTGCTGTTGGGGGAAAGAAGCATGCCCAGAGCAAAATCTGCAAGTCCACTTTCCTCTGTCCCATCCATGACCCAGGAAGTAGCTGAGAGAGGATTCCCTTCTAAGGAAGACAGTGACGAAACTGCCTAAGGTGTGTGGGCTGGAAGCAGGTGGAGCTGGGGACCTTTGGAGAGGCTCTTACAGCACATGGCAGACCAGGTGCCAGAGGATGGCAGGAGGGTGGCATGTCCAGGACCTGGACTGGTCTCACTGCTAGGTGCCCATAAAGCCTAAAACTTGTCCAGATCTGAAGGCAGTGACGACCTGATTAAGCAGCACAGTGAGGGAGAAAATGCTCATCGTACCTGCAGTTTACAAAGTTCCTGGTCCTCTTGCACTGACCCAGACTCGAGTTGAGTGGAGTGGGCTGGGAAGACAGTGTTTTTGTGCTGTCCTGGCACCCAGGAAGGAACATCCAAAGGTGCAGGTGCAGTTTGGGGGACAATCTTCGTCTTAAGAACCAGCACTGCGGCTGGCGATCAGGCTGACCCCGTAGGGCTGAGATCCGCATCCAGGTGTTGGAAACAAACTCCTGTGGACTTGACCGTCCTGAATTGCTGTTCCCAATGCCAGAACTCTGGAGCCTCCCTGTGCACAGGGTCCCAGCACCTATCACTGGATACAAGCCCACAGCCTGCTGCTGGGCTGCACCACACATGGTGGCTGAGGTGACAGTGTCACAGGGACCCACCCACAGGCTTAACTAGTGTGCTGGTGAACCAAATCAACTGTTGCATAAATCATGAAGTGACCTATGTCCCTCTGAGTTACCTGTCTGCACATGGGAGAAGTGGGCCTCTCCATCAGGATGGAGGTCTCTCTGGCCCAGATTCTGCCCATGATTACTGGCAAAGACTCCAAGGACCAGCAGGTCTTGAGTGGGTTACTGGGAAGTAACTTGTGTCTGAATAAGACTCCTGGTCCCGAGGCAGAGTTGGAATCACACCACAGGTGGGCCTCATCCTGGGCTTGGAGGCCTCAATTAGATGCTCTGTGAGATAAAGTGAAAGATGTGGCCCCCATCTGTCAGATTAGCCAGTGCTGATAAGAGTGTCCAACTCACGCAAAAACTGAGCTAACCAAGTCTCAGCCAAGCCTCCAGTTCAAAGCCGAGAGACTGTTGGGAGAGGCCATCTTCCCTACACGTTCAGTGTGCTAAGTGCTGACTGGCCCTGTCCACTCTTTACCTGGGCTGCTGGCAGAAAACCCAGGGGATGAGCAGTGACCCCACCCTGCCATCTGCTAGTACAGCAGGCTTGTTCACCACTCACTAGAGGCAGTGGGCCCCCATCTGTCTCTCAACTGATGCACCCAGTGTACACTGTCAGGGCCCCTGTGTCACTCTGGACGTGAGAACCAATGTGCCCTCGCCAACATGCCAATCCTGTGGCGCATCTGCTCCATGTCCAGCCAGCCTCCATGAAGAGGCAACAGGCTCACCTGTCAGCTTGCAGACCCTCCTACATCTGGCAGTTTCTGCAGCAACAGGAGGCATATTGAGAAAACCTGGTAGGCAGCGATACAGCATATGTCCTGGTCTCTGGGTGGGCCCAGTGGGCTAATGAGCCACTCCTGCTGAGGCCCAGGCCTACAGTTTGGCTGAAGATGCTGGCTCTGGGTCTCAGCACAGGAGGGGAGGGGAGTGACGCCAAGCAGCTGCTCAATTTCACAGTTCAGTCCTTACAACCAACCTGTACAGAGCTCAGATGAGCAGACAGGCTGGGATTTCAGGGAGAGAAGGTGATGCCAGAAGGCTCCCGGGACAGGCACTGTTCTCGAGCACCCACACAGATCTGGGCTCAACAAATGTCAACCACACTGACCAGCTGCCGAAGAGATGGCACTGGGGCTCTTGATGGGGTATGAGATTTAAGGGACAGGAGTCAGGTGAAGGCAGAGGGGATTCTAGGTAGCCCTCTTCTGGATTCGCACTGATGCACTAGCAACAGCCATCCCACTGCAGCCAGTCTGCGACTGTGCTTACAGGCAGACACAGGGAACTCCCCTAACCCACTCATCCAGCAGGGCTCAGAGGGCTTTCCTCATTCCCTTCCTCATGCACAGGCCCTGGGATCCTCCCTCTGTGACCTCAGGACTCTGGCATGCGCACTCTGATGCTGGCACCACAGGCTCTATCAAACAGGACAAGGTCAACCATTCCAGCAAATGAACACACTTCTATGAATTTGGACACCTGAGAGCAATTCTGAATCTTTCCCAACATTCTAAGTTCTTGTCACTATAATAATCTCATCTAAAGTAAATTAAGGCTTTAGGTTTGTTTACATTTACACGTTTATATAGGTGAGTGGTCTATCCCATGTGAGTTTTCTGATGCTGAGTAAGCCTTGAGCTCCGATTAAAAGCTTTACCACAATCATTACATTTATAAGGCTTCTCGCCAGTGTGAATTCTTTGATGTATAATTAGATGTGAGCGCCATCTGAATATCTTCTCGCATTCATTACATTTATGCAGTTTCTTCACAGTATTAACTTTCTTTCGGCTCACGTGGGTAGAACCATCAAGGGTGTTCCCATATTCGTGGTACCACTGGGCTCGAGTGTGTATTCTCTGGTGTTCAATAAGATATGAGCTCCTACTGAATGCTTTCCCACACTCACTACATCCATAGGGCTTCACTCCAGCATGAATTATCTGGTGTTGGAAAAGGGTTGAGTTTTGACTGAAGGCTTTTCCACATTCGCTGCATTTATAGGGCCTCTCCCCAGTGTGAACCCTTTGATGTATTGTGAGCTGTGTGCTCATACTGAAGGCCTTACCACATTCGAGGCACCCATAGGGCTTCTCTCCCTTATGGATCCTCTGATGGTAAATGAGGCTTGAGCTCTGGCTGAAGGCCTTTCCACAGTCACTGCACTCATAGGGTTTCTCGCCAGTGTGAATTCGTTGATGCTGAATTAGGTGTGAGCCCTGGACAAAGCCTTTCCCACACTCATCACATTTAAATGGTTTTTCTCCAGTGTGAGTTCTCTGGTGGCGAATAAGCCGTGAGCTACAACCAAAGGCTTTTGCACACTTGTTGCATTTATAAGGTTTCTCTCCGGTGTGAGTCAGTTGATGCTGACTAAGGCGGGAGACCCACCTGAAGGCCTTCCCACACTCATCACACTTGAATGGCTTCTCTGCAGCATGGATTCCCTGATGTATGACAAGGCTGGGACTACCTGGGGTTCTGGGGATTTGAGGTTTCTCCCCAGTGTGTATCCGTTGGTGCTGGGCTAGTGTTGAGCTCTGGCTAAAAGCCTTCCCACATTCCTGGCATGGGTAGGGCCTTTCCCCAGTATGAGTCCTCTGGTGTCTGACCAGCTGAGACTGCTGGCTGAAGGCCTTCCCACACTCCCGACAGCTGTAGGGCCTCTCTCCTGTGTGGACCCTCTGATGATGGATGAGGCTAGAACTCTGACCAAAGGCTTTTCCACATTCCTCACACCTGTAGGGCTTCTCTCCAGTATGAATTCTTTGATGCTGAATAAGTTTTGAGCTCAGACGAAAGGCTTTTCCACATTCAATGCATTTGAATGGTTTCTCTCCAGTGTGGATTCTCTGATGCTGAGTCAGCTGTGAGCCCAGCCTGAAGACTTTCCCACATTCCTCACATTGGTATGGCCTCTCTCCATGCCAGTTACTTTGATGTCTCCCCTGTAAGCAATCAGATAGCTTTTTTTGGCACTCACAGCATCTGCTAAGTTTCTCCTGTGTATTAATTTCAGGATGCATAGCAACATCTGAAGTATATCTGAAATTCTTGCCACACATGTGGCACCTCCAGGGTGAACCTCCAGCAGTACCTTCCTGACTTTTACCAGGCTGACAGCCCAGATGGCTGCTGCTCCCCAGCTCACCATGGTTCTGGGCATCCCTTTTGGGAGCCACAGTCCCTGTGCTCAAGTGGTTTTTCTGGAAGAGGGAACATGGCTTACTCTCTGACCAGACTTCAGAGTCAGAGGTGTATCCCAAAACAGGACTCAGTGGAAAATCCTGTGGAGGGGTTTTGACCATCGCTGCACAGGATTCTGATTTTAGAGTGTCTGTGTCCTCACAGGCCTGCTCAAAGGCACGCTCGCCATCAGTCCCAACAGCAGAATCTGAAACAAACAGGAAATAATATGCCCCTTGCTCAGAGAAAGGACAAAGTCTGGGCATGGTCACACCCCACAGGGATGGCACTATGAGAATTCAGTGCCTTCATCAGTTCTCAAAATTTGGTTTCATCCACTCCTTTGACTTTATGCATTCATTCAACTACTGTGTACTCAGCAGAATGCTAAGAGCTGCCCTTCCAGATGGGGGACACATTGGCAGAGGTTCATTCTATAGGGAACTGACATGAGGAAAAACCCATGAGGAAGCAAAGTGAGCCTGAGAGGGTGGCAAGTTTGACAAGAGGCAGAATTAGGTTGAAAAGTCAGGGGGGGGGGAGGGATGACACAGCTGCAGGCCCTGCCCTCTCCTGCCCCTCTGGGCCCATCCTTGGATATCTGCTGTACCAGCCAGGAACAAACAACATCTGTGGGCATTTACATTTTTCTAACATGTTCCACATTATTCCCATCTATGAGCTGTTCTGCTGCCCTGTGCCCTCGGGGTTCTGAGCAGCTCCAGGTCTCATGGTGGGGACGTCTTCTTTGTTGCTGCCAAACAATGGGCACCATAAAGACTGGTACATATAGATCCACTGAACTACCTAATTTTGCCAACTCAGGCTGGCTTTTCTGCTGTGGTGCCCTCTTTGAAATCTCCCCTGCAGCTTAGAATTATTTATTGGGGGGGCTGGATTTTAACTGGACCAGCCTATAGCTATACCTCCTTCCAGAAAGGATTGGAAAGGAAGGCAGGGTGTTCAACTATGGAGCCAGGGGTGTCCAGGGGCTGGGGCTAAGGCCTCCAACACTCCTGCCCACACCTCCCATATAGCAGCAGAGCAGGACAGTGTCTCTCAGAGACCCAAAACCTGTTCTACGAGGGCACCTCCAGGCAGAGCCTTAACAGTCATGATTCCGGTTCTCCTACTTGCTCCTGGGTCCTGCCCTGCTGCGGCAGGGACCGTGGAACATGGCAGCCAACAGGGAGGGGATTCGTTTCTGTGGCCGAGACGTGGGTACACCAATCTCCCTAACCAAACTGGACAACATTTCTGCCAGGGAGCTCAGATAAGGCTGCGGCAATGGCATCTCCCCAACAGGGGTGTGGCAGGAGCCCACACTATGAGGTGGCAGGGCCCGTCACAAGCTGACTGTGCCCCCCCCCCAAAAGATGTGAAGCTCCAACCCCAATACCTCAGAATATGACCTTATTTGTAAGCAGGATCACTGAGATGGAGTTAGTTAAGAGGAGGTTATACTGGAGTAGAGGGACCCCTAAGCTGTATAACTGGTGTTGCTGTGAGAAGATAAGACACAGCAGGAGGCCACATGACGAAGGACTGGAGGGACATGGCCATAGCCAAGGAATACCTGGAGCCACCAGAAGCTGGAAGAGGCAGGAAGGATCCTCTCATAAGGTTTTTCAGACACCTGGCCTCCAGAGCTGAGAGGATAAATCTCTGCTACCTTAAGCCTTCAGTGTGTGGAGCTTTGTTACAGCAGCCCCAGTAAATTAACATAGCTGTGGAGCCTGATGTGAGAGGCTGGGGTCACCCAGCGCCCCAAGAAATTACAGAGAGCTGCCAGCAGCGAGGAGGGACTGTCTGAGAGACAGCTGATGTTCACCTGAAAGGCTGCTCAGATCCAAACAGTGCTTCCCTTGGATCGGTAAGTTTGCACCTTTACTTGATAAGAACATGAGTGAAACTAGAAACTGAACAGATCTGGCACAAAAACAGTTTTTTTTTCCTATTACACAGGTTTTGTGTCCTTGCTTTCTGTGGTTCAGTCTCTCTCAAGGCAGCCCCATGACTGGTACATGCTTCCATCAATGGGCTACTCCATGGCCCATGGTGTCCCCAGGCAGCCCAGTTAAGTCACTGGGGCCCACCTCCAGCCTCCCAGCTGCAGTCCTTGCTGGGCATGGCTTCTCTGAACCCCTCCTCACTCCTCTGCCCAGAGGCTTCTCTGCCACAGGCTCAAGCCTCACCTGTCCAGGAGGTCCTTGGCACCTCTCTCCCCTCTGCTCCCTGAAGGTCAAGGACCCAAGGCTCTTGCCCCTGCTCCAACCGGGAGATCAGCTCAGGCTTGAAGACCAGGAATCCTGCTGTGGGGACGGCAGAAAAGAAGACCATCTCAGTGTGGCTGGCGGCACAGCACAGGGACTCAGTGCCCACTGGTTTCCTTGGGCACAGGCAGAGCCTCTGAGGCTTGATGCATCGGTGGGGAGGGTTTGGGCAAAGCGGCCCTCTCTTTCTAGATCTTTCCAGCTCTTGAGGGTGAGCAGCAAATGATGCCTGGACTTCCAGCCCATCCCTGTCTACAGCAGGGCCATGATCTCCAGGGGATCCTGTCACTAAACAGTCCTCAAAGAACAGGCTGGCTCTACCCCAGGGAGAGGGAGGCCAGGCACTGCCAGTGCTCCCCTCAGCAGAGGTGGGTAGTCCCTCGGTCCTTCTAAGAGGTGGAGGTGGGTAGGTAACAAGGCAGAAACAGCAAAAATAAACCAACATATGAAACGGCTCTTAAATTTGAAGGCGCTAATGTCCAGTCCTCACCTGGTTGCCCCCAGCTTCATATCCTTGCACAAAGTCTGGAGCTTTGGCAGATTGGGCAGTGGTGGAGACCTGCAGATGCCCACTTGGCACCCACCTTGTGGGGACACCAGCCCCTTGCTCTGGAGAAGCAGAGCTCCCAACCCACCCAAGGGCCACCCAGGCCCTCTGGTTGGAGCTCCCTTCAGGTTTCTGGCTGTGGGGTTGAGAAGGGCAGGCTGAGAGATCCTGGAGGCAGAAAACCTCAGGTATGGGCAGGACCCCATGCTCAACAGGAAACACATGTTCTCTCCAAACACACATGGAACATTCAGAGAAACATCCTCAGCCAGCCATGAAGGGAGCCACCCACCAAAACCAAGTGGACATGAAAGTAATCACAAAAGTGGGTCAAGCTGTGAGCTACTTGGAAACTAATGAATGACTAAGTAGCAGCTGTATTTACCACAAGTCAAAATTTGTAGGATACAGTTGAAGCAGAACTTGCAGATAAAATTTTACATTTTCAAACATGTTTATCAGAAATGAAAATGGTAAAACACAAATGATGTGAATATTAAATTCAAGCAGTCGGGAACAAAACAACACAGCAACAAAACAGAACAAAACAACAAACACAAATAAACAAACAGGAAGAAATAGATAAAGGCAGGGCAGGATTCAACTAAATAGAGAAAAAAAGGGAAAACAAACTAACAAGGACCCTCCACCCCTTGGACCCCTCCCCTACACAGAGATCACCAAGACCAAGATCAGGTTCTTTGAAAAGGCGGATGCAGGTCCTGTGGTGGAACTGGGGAAGGTCAACATAGTGAAAAAATACCGCTAAAAAATAAAAAAAGGGAACGTATCAAGAGACTAAAAACAAAAAGGATAAGTATTATGAATACATAAATTTCCTAAAAAATGGAAAATCTAAAAATTATGTCAATTTGTAGAAAACTAGAAATGACAAAATTAGCAGAAACACACAAACTTAACAGACCACTAAGCAAGAGATATAAATGCTAGTGCAAGATCTTCTTTCCCCAAGCACCCAAGGCCCAGATGATTTTACAGTAAGTTCTCCCCAAAACCTGAAGTTTCAATTAATTTTATTGATGTAAATTTTAAAAGATAGCAAATCCAGAAGCCAAAGAAGATCACAAAAGCTGCCCAGCTCATTTTATGAAACTTGTATGCCAAATGCCATTTGCCAAAAATGCCAAAACTATGTATGGGTAATTCACAAAAAAGAAACATATAAATCCACTTTGCTTATGAACAGGGATGTATAAATCCAAAATACAATTTTGGCTAGCTGAGTCTAAAAGGGCATCAAAATTCATATGTAAAATTATTACAATTTAGGTAGGGTTTACTCCAGAAATATAAGAAAACATGTCAATGTAATTTACTAAACTAACAGACTCAAGAAAAAAAAATCTTGAGTATCAAAACTGGTGCAGAAAATTTGAAATTCAATATTTATTCACCATGAGAAACAAAATTCCTAGCAAACTTCTTTTGGTTCATAACTCCAGGTGCTCCCTTTAAAATCAGGAACCAAACAGGCATCCCCACAACAGTCCTAACAACACTGGTATTCTAGACACTGTGAAAGGTCAGGACACACAGGGTCCAGGAGAGAAAATACCAAACTCTCATTTGCGAGCCCCTCCTATAAAAATGTAACAGGGAATAAGCAGGGAGTTCAGGAAGTTGTCACATACAAGATTAACCCTCCAAAAGCCAACATTTCTGTGCAGCAGTAATCAGCTAAAAATACAGTAACATAAAAAAGATACACTCTGGACAGTGATAATGGGGTATGTGGGGGGGACTTGGTGAAGAGGGGAGTCTAGTAAACATAATGTTCCTTATAGAATTGTAGATTAATGATACCAAAAAAATAAAATAAAATACACTCACAAAACAACCAACACTAAAGCATGTAGAAGACCTAATTCCAAGTACACAGAAGGCAGTGGAATAAATGGAGACATATTTCATGTTCTTGGATAGGGGCAGTCAGTATCCAAAAGATGCTAGTTCTCTTCATACTATCCACAAATTCAAAACACTCCCAATAAAAGGTCCAGTGTGACTTGTAAGGAACTCAAACTTATTGCAAGTTTATGTGAAAGAATTACCCTATTACCTATGAAAAGGTAAATGAAATTTAAAAAATAAAAAGGGGGTTGAGTTGGCCCATGAAAGCTGAAGGAAGAGACCAGAGCTTGGAAATACCATCACAGAGGAAAAAGGCAGCTCCACAAACCAACAGAAAAGGATGGATCATTTGCAGGTGATGCTGGGGAAATGGCTGCGTGGACAGAAATAAAACAGGATTCTTTCTTAATTCCACACACAAATGTGAGAGCCCAGATATAAAAGAGGAAAATAAACTATAAAATCCAAAGGAGGCAGGCCGTCTCGATGACCTTGGAGTAAAAAAGAACTTTTTAAAACTTCAGACACACAACCCATAAGGCAAAAACTGATGGGCTCCATTAAAATCTGACCTCACAAGGTTAACAAACATGAGAGAACGGGAAAACATTTATAATGCACAAAACTGATGCAGTGTTATCATATTTGATGTATTCTAAAGCAGACTTAAAATCATTTTTGTATCTCTACACTTGGGTCCATCTTGCAACCGCTGTCCTCAGTGCGGTGGTGGCTGTGACCCACCGTCCTGCCTGGGCCCAGGCACCGGGCCACGACCACTCACACTGCTGTTGTTTCAACTCAGTCACCAGCATGGTTGTGCAACACAGCTGTCTCACCCTCTTTGCACTTTCTTCAATAAGGTGACCCTGTGACTTGGCTCTGAAGTGACAAGTCCTGTACAGCAGGAAGCTGCGGACAAAAAGCGGGTGGGCGCACCTCTGAGGTTGGAGAATTATGTGGAGCAGTGACTGAATTCAGCCACTGTTAGATCAGTATGTGCATACCAGGCCTAAGGACAGGCCTGGCAATGAAGCCACTTGGCTTGTCACCAAGATCCACACAGAAGGAATGACTGCCCCACCCTGAGCAAGAAAGGCTGAGTGTCAGCTTCACCAGATGGAAGAAAACCCTGGCAACACTTAGGCTGCATCACCCACACTCTCGATGGCCCCAAAGACGCCATCAGAAGAAACCATGGACACAGACACCAAATGCAGCATAAGTGACGCTCTGAAACATGGCCAAAGTGAAACCATCTTGGTTAAAGCCAGTTTAAAGTAAGTTACTGGGTCACATTCCTGGGCTGTAGTCATGAGCAGGGAAAGACCTTTATCTTTGTGGTGTTAGGGCAAGAGACAGAGAATGCAAAACTGCTTTGTGCTGAAGAGAAACACTGAGATAAGAACTCCATGCTTGCCTGCTTTTCTACACACAAAGATCTGTGCTCTTGAAGTAGCCCCTTCCCTGATAAAAGGTAGCCTGGGGTGGGGAGTTGGTGAGTTCGATTGAGCAACTGCCCACAGCTGCCCGAATGTCACCCACAGCTCCCTAAGTAACCCCTTAATAAAACTCATTGACTCTCCAAGCTGGACTTGTCCGAGTCATTCTTTGGCCCATTGGTTCAATAACAATTTGTGGGGAAGGCATTACCTTTATGTCCTCCACAAAATCCCTCTAACACTGAATTGCTGGAGGACGCAAAGGGACAAGAGGAACGCCCTGGCCAATGTGCTCTGTGTCTTCACATTTTTATTTCAGGACACATGATAAGACATGTCTAAATGGGTCTAAAAGGACTCTTAAAATATTCCTTCAGTTTTTCTTTTGCTCTTATACTACACAGATAAGTGAAATCATTTGGTATTTGTCTTTCTCCGCTTGGCTTATTTCACTGAGCATAATACCTTCTAGTTCCATCCATGTTGTTGCAAATGGTAGGATTTGTTTTCTTCTTATGGCTGAATAATATTCCATTGTGTATATGTACCACCTCTTCCTTATCCATTCATCTACTGATGGACACTTAGGTTGCTTCCATTTCTTGGCTACTGTAAATAGTGCTGCGATAAACATACGGGTGCATCTGAAGGACACTTAAAATGTATAAAATGAAAAACTTAACCAAGAAAATTTGTGTTGCAGTATAATCAGAGCAACACTCTACCTCTTAATGGTACATAAAACATGGATGTGTTTCACTATGTATGGCATCAGATTCAGTGATATCTAATACGAGAAAAAACACTACCTCCAAATCAATAAAGCCCAGCAACCCCCACAGAAAACAAGCCAAGGCTCTGAGCAGACCCTTCAGTGAAGAAACCTGGCTCTTCACCTTAATGAGTGAAAAGATGCTCAGGGTCAGCAGTTATTAAAGAAATGCAAGCTCAAACCAAGACAGGCCCTCACCATGTGCCCATTTGCCTGGCAACCCACGAGAAAGCTGGGCCTAGCAGGGCTGACGAGGACAGAGGGGCACAGGTCTGGGCCGGGATACAGAGAAGCACCTGGTTGACCACCTCACCCCTGCCTAACCCCCGCTCTTGGCTCCCCCAGCTCAGATGCTCTCTCGCTGGTCCAGCTTGCTCATGTTCTGTGGCGCTGGAGATGGTTTGGTACGATCCACGTAATGGTACACCTTATGAGAACACAAACCAGCAACACAGGATGGGAAAGGAAGACTGACAGCAGGCAGGAGAGGTAAGTGGCCCCCAGGGCATCACTGCCTCCCTGGCTTTGGCTGTTCAACCATCTCCTTGGATCCCACAAGCCAGTAATTTTCCTTTTATTATCTGAGCTATGTCTAGTTTGGATTCTATTTCTTACAACTTAATTATTAGCTCAGGCAAAAAGGAGGCTTTATTAGCTTCCAGAAGTCCACCTGCCCTGTGAGGACTGAATTATGTGACAAGTAGAAAGATTGGAACCTGCCTGGCACATCAAGACCTCTCCCAGGGTAGCTCCTGACACACAGATTCACAGGCCACAGGCCCCTATTTAGATTGGAGGGCCTGAACACACAGCCTCCAGACCCCCAGCCTCCGACGGATGCCTGGCTAGGAAGGTGCTGACCGATGGTGCAGGGGGATGGGTCCCAAAGTGCCATCTCACCTAGTCCTGCCACACTGCTGTGGTTCTCCAGCATCACCTCCTTGTAGAGGGCCCTCTGGCCAGGGTCCAAGCACTGCCATTCCTCCCGTGAGAAGTGCACGGCCACATCACCAAATGTCACAGACTCCTGCAAAGACACACACCAGCACCCCAGGGGCTCCTGGGTGCCAGCCCCATTCTGGCACTGCATCACGGCATGTCTCAGGCACATGACCACAGTGTTGGGCAAGACAATCACCAGGCCCCTTTGGCTCTAAAATCGGGGTGGGGAGGCAGCAAGGAGGGGGGAACCCACACCATGGTGATCTACAACCCTCCCCCAAGAGCCTCAGGCAGACCCCAGTCCGGGCAGGAGTTTAGTCACTACGTTGAGGATGGGAATGCCTAAACCTGGAAAGGGCCATAGCAAAGGGCCGAGGGAGGGTATAGGTCAAGGCCCAGTCGGTAGAGTGGGTTCCCAGAGAAGGTAAGGGCCCTCAGAGGTAGAGTGAAGGAATGGAGGCAGGCATACTCCTACCATGAGGCTGGGTGGGTGGGCTTCCATGTGTCCTGGCCCAGAGACCTGTTGGCAGTTATGAAAGGGTCAGAGGTCAGGGTGCAGCAGGTCTGCCAGGCTAATCAAGGTTACTGTGTTCTCTCATCCTTTATCTACAACCCCAGATGTTCTCTGGCAGGGCCAAAGTGGTCACAACACTTGAAAATCTGGCCCCCTGAAGCTCCAGTCATCTTTCGGAGTGTGTGATGTGTATGAATCACTCCACAAACATGTAAGGGGTGTTTACCTCGTGTGCCAGGTGTTTAACTAACCAATGGAGATGCAGCTGTGAACACTACGCAAGGACTTTGCCTTCATGAAGCAAAGTCTACAGGAGGAAAAAGTCAAATTAACCACATAAATAAATGCAAAATTACAAACTTGATAATGCCGAAGTACAGGGGACTCTTTGACAGGTCACTTTCCCCAGAAGCGAACTAGATGAAGGTGACAGAGATGGAGAGGGTACTCCAGGCAGCAGAAGCAGCATGTGTGAAGGGCCTCAGGCATGCAGGAATGGGGCTTTATAAGCCAGTTGGGATGGATCATGGACAGCAAGGGTAAGTAAGTAAAGTGTGACTAGAGGCTGGAGTACACAAAAGCCAGAACGATAGGCTGTAGAGAAAACAAGAACCTCGGCCCTCCCTATATAAATTTGGTCCCTTCCCAAGGCATCCACCAGGGAGGTATGAATGAGAAGAGGGCTTCCTACGGGGGCTTTTGGCTGAAAGCGTCTTGTGGGTGGAGGCCCCAGGCCGTCTGCAGAGCGAGGCTGCCTGAAGCAGCAGGGACTCCGGGACTTCGGTCACGTGGGCCCCCTCCTGGCTCAGGCCAGGAGAAATTAAACTTCCAGCATTGACTTTTGGGTCCCCAGTACAGAGGGCAGGTAATGGGCGGCAGCCAGAATTCAGACAAACAGCTTGCCCCACCTAAGGCTCAGCCCTTTTTGTCAGTGTCATTAAATCCAGATCTTCCAGGCAATAAGTGAGGGAAAAAGGGCCCTGGAAGGGGACAGTTACACAGAAAGGAGAAACTGGAACCCCCCGAGCAGGCCTAGACGTGGCAGGAAGGCCGCGACTGGAGCCCGCTGGCAGCCAGGCTGCCACAAAGCCGGGCCTGCGGGGCTCCGCCAAACGCCTCCCACCTCCGCAGTCCCCGGCCGCGTCTCGACCACCGCCCCGTACAGGAGCCCACAGCCTCTCCAAAGCGCCGCGGCATCCGTGCTGCGACGCCAAGAAGCTAGGGAGCGCGCGGCTCGCAGTGCCGGAGGTGTGATGCGCTAGCAGATCCGCCGGTCCTCAGCCCGAGGGCGAGGAGAACGCAGGGACACCCTGACTGGAGTCCGCGCCCGCCGAACCATCTCACCCTTCCGGAGGCCCGCCCGAGGCTCGGTACGCGCGGCGACGCCGGAAACGAGCCTCGAACCTGCGCCCCTTCTAGCCTGCAGACTTCTGGTCGCTCTGGGCAGCTCGGAGGTCAACATCTCAGTGGTTTCCAAGACCGCTCCCCGGGGCGCCGAAGGGGCGGGGCCATAGTGCGAAAGAATCGCATGGCCAGGGGCGGGGCCAGGGGAAGGGCGGGGCCTAGGGTAGGGCGGGCCAAAACACAGAAGGACTGGAGGTCCGGGCGGAGGCGGGGCTCAAGTGAGTATCCGGGGGCCGGTACAGACCCTTGCTGACTGCGAGCACTTCGCATCACAAGGCCTGGGCTTTTCTGCCGCAGAATGCACCCTCTGGGCACCCAGGCCCTGCCCCGGGGCGGGGAAGGGTCCAACCGCCTGTGGAGAGAGCCGGTGTTTCCCGGTGGGCGGGGCAAGTGGTCCTGGTGGAGGGTACCGCAGGGGCGGGGGCAGAGAGGCCTGGAAAGGGCCGTGAGCCGGGCGCCTACCCTGGCTGTGGCGCGGGGTTCGGGGAAGCGGGACGGCCCAGGGCGCTGAGAGACTCGATGCGGTGGGAAGCCACGGACCCCAGGGCTACCTGCCCGGGGTTTCTTCCAGATACACATACTGCGCTGTGTATCGGTCGCGTGGGCCCCCACCTGGCTCTGGCCAGGAGGAATGAAACTGCTTGCATTGACTTTTGGATCCCCAGTACAGAAGGGCAAGTGGGGAGCGGGCTTGCCCCACTTCCTTAGGAGCCCGAGACGAGTGGTGGCGGACCTGCCCGGGTTCGGAAGCCCCTCCCTTCGGTGGCCCGGCTCCCTGCAATCTCGGAGAGGACGCCCTCGGCGTCTCTGGGTTCTTCAACTCCCTGTGGCTCCAGTTCTTGGCGCTCTTCTCGGCACCAGGCAGGAGGCGGGGACCGCGGGGCACAGAACTCCGGGTCCCCGGCACAGCCATGAGGAAATACGGCACAAACCAAAGGAAGAAAGTGGACATAGCTTTCCAACCCTGCTCCTAGCGTAGGTCCTAGGGAAAGACTGATTTGCCCTGCCCGGGGCGCAGAGGGACCAGTCTTTCCCTCCCAGGGCCACGGGCCTCGGCGCCCCATCCTGCGCCTCCGCATCTGCGAACTAGGCTCTGCCATTCCCACATTCTCTCGGGGTCCCGCTCAGGGACGAAGAGACGAGTAAATGGAGGTAGGGCTTCTCCGTGATGGGGAAAGCCTCAACAATTTTGGTTTCTTCCAGTTCAGTGGTTTGTAGCAGAACCTAACATTTAGGGGAAGTGTGCTGCCTGAGACTAAAAGTTTCCAAGCCTCTGCTGCAGACCTATGTATATATCAAGTGCAGGTAAACTCTGGAGGAGAATGGCTACCAGTGCGGAGTATTAATAGGAAACTAACTGCAGGAAGTGAGGGCATGCGCTGCGCCCTCATGGAATTAATGCCATGGAGATGCCTGTTAGTGCCTCTGGGGACAAGAACTGTCATGTGGATTGCTCTCCAAGATGCATGGACAGGAGGGAGTTTTCGTGCTGCCAGGACTGTCTGGGAACGACAGCGGTGAGCTAGCTCTGTGATGGCAGCAGTGCTTGAAAGGGTCTTTTAGGCAGGGAGTGAGGGTAGGAACGTGTGCTGTTGCCCAGTTTCTTGTTCCAATGCTGCCACTACCTATCATGCCAGCTGCATGTTTCAGGGACAGCCCCCAGTACTAAGGGGGGGTTGCCCTGCTGTTAGGCAGGAAAATAGATATGAGTGGGGTGGAAAGAGAATAAGGCCAATAAAGCCCACTAGAAGGGACTCAGAATTAACCAGTTAAAAATAGAAAGCTCAGAAGACCAGGGGCAACTTGGCCTAGAAGTTTGAATACTCCCCCGATAAAGAAAAGTATCTCAGCATAGCCTGTTTTCACTGTGTCGATTAGAACATACCGTTGGTAAGATTTACTTTAGCTCCTGCTAAAAGGCCCAGTTTATTCAGGAAGAATTCTATTTAAAAAACTAAGATAGCAGTTTAATCAAATGGACAGTGGCTCAGCCCACGTTGGGGGCCAGGGCAGACAGTCTTGATTGATACGCTTTACAGACAGAAGCTGATATCCTGGAAAGGAATCAAAGCAGTCTATTTCTTGTATTAAGTAAAAAAAAAAACCAAAAACTTAATGTCTTAACAAAAATGAATATTCTAGGACAATTTGGCAGGTCTGCACCTGGCCCTTTATCACTCTCCTGAAAGTCCTCAACCGCCTATAAAACCCCAGACCCTAAACCTCTCAGTGCACTCCTCTCTGAGGTCATCCGCACTTTCTAAAAGCGTAACTTTAATAAAACTCTTTCTCAACACTTCAGTGCACTCCTCTGAGGTCACCTGCACTTCTAAGTAACTTTAAAACTTTTGCTCTGCTTTACTACTGTCTCTGCCCTTCAATTCTTTGTTGCCAGGGGGGCCAAGAATGAAGGAAAATGCACAATGCTCTCCACTCTCCTAACACTGCCTCTCATGCCCCTCAGGGACCAGGCTTCCTATGGATCCTCACTGTGGCCCAGGTCCCAGCTGTGGGATGCCCAGCACCAGTGGAGCCATGCATGAGTCTCAGGGGAGCCCCACCAGCTACATTCCCACCTGGCATGGAGTCCGGCCTACCCTTGGGTAGTGACTAACTCCTTCCCCCAATTTGCTTATCTCATTGATAACAATGTGTCCCTGGGGGGCCCTGAGTGTACAACACCCTCCCTCACTGCACGTCCAGTTCCCTGTGGCCATATTCCCTCCTCTTCCTGATCATTCTGGGCTGGCCTGGCTTCCTTTCCAGCTCCAGCTTGGGCTGTGCAGGGTCTGGTGCTAAGAAGGCCTGGCTGTGGCTACATCTGTGGCCGTGTCCCTTTGCCCAGATACTGTGGACACTGCACATACCCTAGAACCTATATGCACCAGGGAATAGTGGTCAGTAGTGACTGGGGAGTGGGGCAGGGACAGTGGGGAAAGGAGCCAGGCTAGGTACCCAGCCCCACCTTCTGACCTCCCTGTTCACCTGGGCCTTTATTCCTCAGCCCAGGTGGCCACCTGATCCCACCATTCTCCCGAAGGCTGCCAGAGCTGCACACTCAGGCTGAGCCCCCCAGGGAACCAGCCTTCCTTAGTAACAGCCTGCCCCTCCCCTGAGACCATCTCCACCTGGCTTGGGTCTGGGTGGTCTGCTCCAGGCCTCCAGGGTGAGGGTTGATTGGGGTCTCCACCTGTTTCTGTTCTGGGGAGCTGCTGAACAAAGTCACTCACTAAGCTGCCCTCATGGTGACCTCTCTCACCAGCAGGCTGTGGGGCCATTTCTCCCCAGTGAGCAGCTTCTGCTGACAAGCCTGAAGGCAGGTCACCTCCCACCTGGCTGGGGCTCCTGAAGCTGCTCTTAGTGTGCTCCTTGCCCCTCAGACCAGAAAAGCATATTTTAGCTTATCTTCATGAATTGGCATGTCAGCCTTCTCTCTCCTCACCCTCACCCTGCCCTCT
Source organism: Manis javanica (assembly GCF_040802235.1). Lineage (NCBI taxonomy): Eukaryota > Metazoa > Chordata > Mammalia > Pholidota > Manidae > Manis > Manis javanica. The sequence continues at coordinate 226,857,084 of NC_133157.1, forward strand.
CACTTTCTTGGACCTTCCAGCTAGGCCTCCTTAGTGACTGGACTGTTCCCAGGGAAGTAGGAACCTTGAATTCCAGGAGCCTGTGACCTTCATTCACTTCAGATGGTCAATGTGGCAGTATCTGGGCCTGGGGCCTCTGCAAGGTGTCTTCCTGGGCTGGTGCTGTCCCATTGTCATGGGGCTGCAGCCCCCTCCTCTGCAGCCCCTGCTTCTCAGAGCTGTGACCCCAGAAGGCAGTCTGCAATGCCCCTGAGAGCCCCGTCACAGGACATCCTGCTTGGCTGCCCCAAGTCAGCTGCTTCTCAGGCCCAGGGCTGCTGTGCTAGACTTCTGAGCTCTGGCTATATACATGTCCTCTTCTCCTGGCCCTTGCTGGGGACTTTCCCAGCCTGACTCCCAAGGCCCTCTCTGGCCCTCTCACCTGCTAGCCGCAGACCCAGACCTGGGCTGAGCCTGGAGCCATCCTGGGGTCACATCATGAGCTGCCATGTGCTCTTTCCCTTCCCAGAAGCTGGCTTTTCTGGTCACCAAGCCCAGTGTCACACAACTGGGGTGAGAGTCCAAGCTTGGGGTTGGGTGTTGGCAGGTGCTGCACCATGGAGACTCAGATACCTACTAGTAGTGCAGGGAGGCAGGATTTGTGGGTGCCTGCTGTACTGCAGCATTTCATGCAGCCAGATCTTCCAGCAGAACTTGGCCCATCCGTCCATTCACAGCAGCTATGGGCAGCACATAGAGAGGTGATCAGATTCTGGAAAGACTGGCTGGTTTCTTTGTATTTGCTCTGAGATGGACCATCTGTGACTGTAATCTGGGACACCCTCAGGATTGCTGGTGTCCCATTAGGGCAGCCTGCCTAGCTTCAGGTATCTGACCAGTGCACACAAGATGGTTAGTGAGTTCACAATGAAAGAGAAAGCACATCAGGTAGATTTCAGGTATGTTCAATCAGTGTTGCAGGACTCAGCCAAAACTCCCCGCCCCCCCCTTTCCACACTGCCCATCTCAGAACCAGGCAGCAATGTCACTGAACCAAACCAACCTGGGTCTGCTTGCCTGCCACACAGCAAGGTCAAGCACTGACATCGGGATGTGGCAGGCACCAGGCAAGAAGGGGTGGCTAATGCCTGAGGTCCAGAACTCCCCAGTTGGCTCACAAGCAGAGTTTTAGAGGCAACATTATGGGAAGAACTGCCAGGTGAGTTATCAGCCCGTGCCCACCCCTGATGAGCAGCAGTGAGGTGACAAGACTGTCACAGGGGTCCTAGTCCTCAGGCTCCATCCAGCCTGGGGCCTACGTGCTTGTGGTCAGGAGGAGACCCATGGGAGGGAGGAGTATCTATGTTCCTAAAAAACATCTCAAAGATACTGAGTGGAGAGTTATCTGCGGCCCGGAGGGGAACTGAGCCCACATCTGTGTGGTTTGCAGCCTCCCATCTTCTGTAATCTAAGCCCCACACTCTGGGTCATGACCGGGGAATCCAGGATGCTTTGTTCCCCAGGAGTCTGAGGGGCTTCTCCCAAAGGGGCTCCTTGTGAGGCTGTTACATAATGGAGACATGCTTTGCCCAAGCTAATGTAGTTTTGATCTCCTTTAGCCACAGCTGAGCCCCCTCTTCAGACTTTCTTTGTCCAGGTTTGTGATTTTTGGTCATTCCTTCATGCAACAAGCTTTAGCTGAGAACTGAGTATCTGTCAGGCTTGCATAAGTGTTCCTCAAAACCTGAGCCACATTAATTAAAAACACACAGTCATATTCAAGCCCTCAGCTTGGCTCGGGGCTGGTGGCCTCCTTTCTGGCACACATTTTCTAAGATGCTGCAGAAGCCTGCCAGCATTCTTTGGGTTCCTGGGTTGGGGTGAGGCTGAGGAGGAGTCACTAAGATGACCTCCCTCACCAGCAGGCTGTGGGGCCCTTTCCACCCTGCGAGCAGTTTCTGCTGAGAGGCCTGAAGGCAGGTCACCTCCCACCTGGCTGGAGCTCTGAAGCTGCTTGGGAGGGCATGCAGACCCCACCCCAAGTCCTGGCCTCAGCTGCCACCACCCTTCCTGGCTTATCTGGAAACTCTTGGTCCACCTATGACTTCCAAATTTCCCCATGCCAGGCACTGTGAGGGTTACAATAGTGCGGCTAAGTAGCTCTCCCACTAGGTGGCTGGAGCCTGGGCAAACAAGGTCTGATTTTGATCAATCCTAGTAATCATCAAAAATCCAATATACCCTTTTTTTCTGATCACAAGTCAGTATTTGGAAAACACATGAGCACAAAAAGAAAAGAAAGCCCACCCACACTCCCCACCACTTGGTCATTGGAGCCTGTGCATCCAGACTTGGCTGGTTCATAAATGCTGCCCTCCCAGAGTTGGGGCGGGGGCCTGCTCCAGCCCACCTTCCCCTTGCACCTGCCTTCAGGCTGCCAATCACAGACAAGCACGCAGCCCAGCACAAAGACCCCAGTTTCTTTCTGTGTAGTTCTTATTTTTCTTCTTTCCATCTTTCTGATTTCACCAAACGTGTGTTGCCTTTATGGTTGGGGACAAGTTATTTAAAACCCAATTAAATACAATCTCTTAAGGCCATGTGTTCGCAGAGGGGCACAGGCCCTGGCCTGCACGCACCTCCCTCGATAGATACTGGAGCTGCTGTGCTTGGGTGGAGGTCTCCGGGGTACTGTTTTCTGTGGGGCTTGAGCCTCCTGAATAGCTGCCACTTAGTAAAGCGATGTCGCCATAGGCATGTTAATGCAAAGCCTGGTTATGATGCTGAGGTAATGTTTGGCAGGTGAGTAAAATGAGATATGGAGAGTGACTTGAGAGGCTTGGTAGGTCATCTGTGTCCAGACAGCACAGACTACAAATACACAGGAGAGCAGAACCTGTCACCATCAGCCAGACCCCACAGGGCTGTCTACGGGCAGGACCTGCCTGGACCAGTGCCAAGACATCTGCCGTTCTTACCCCGACAAGACAACCAGAGCATCTCAGAGGAAGATATGAATTCCCACTCGACACACACCACTGTCCGCTGCTAGGAGGGGGAGGTCACCACAGCTGGTGCTTGTGTCCACCTACCTGGAGAGTACATGTCCTCAGGGAGGGGCCGCCTGGTTAGAAGGGGAAAGAACTGCTTTTAGTTCTACTTTTGGGATCAGGAAATGTCTTCAGGCAGATGAAACAGTGCTGGGTCGAAAAGAATGGAGCAGGGAATATAATGAAGGGGAGGGGAGTGTAACCCACGAGGGCCTCTAGGGAACCACATCTAACTGGCGCTGGCGGCCCAGCAGGGCCGTTCGTTCCTCGGATTTAGAAAAACGCCTGCTGCCCCCCGTGCCCCTTGCCGCAGTCAGGCCCCCTTCTCCCTGCTGCTCAAACCAGCCAAGGCCGTTGGGTGCGGGCCCCTTGACCGAGAATTTCTCCTCAGGGACCCGCGGGGCCTCTCAGCCACCAGGTTTCGGGGCAAACGGTCAGTCCCGGGAGGCCGTCCCTAGCCCCTTCTCCGTCACAGCCCTCCCGCGACCTCGGCTGCTGGCTCCGGTGTTTACGCCTCTACCACACCGAGGACTGGCTTCCGTTACAGCGTGTGCCCCCCGAGGCCAGCGCCGCGGCACCCACGGGGTATCCTGGGCGCGAGGAGTGCCCCGGACACAGGGACCTGCCCGGCTCCCGACGGAGAAGCTGCTGCCCAACCAAGGTCTCCGCCGCGGAGAACCGCCGCGGGCGCATGACGGGGGCTGACGGGCGTCGGGAGGCGGGGGTCTGGGCGCGCGGCCGCAACGGGCCGGAACCTGCCTTCCCGGCCCCCTCACCCTGCGCCTCAGCTCCGGGGCCGCGAGGCTCGGGCCGGCCCGCAGGCCTCCCGCCGCCGCGGAGGACACAGGGCCCCGGGCCCTTCGCCCACGCGGGCACTCCCCGAAGCCCAGGACCAGAAGAGGCGAGGGGCGGCGCTCCTGCGGCTCAGACCCCCGCGCGGCCACCAGCGCCGCCTCTGCGGGCCGCAGCTCAGCCAGGTGCGGGCCGGAACACCGCGCTCCCCGCCCTCGCCGGCGGCCCCGGCGGCGCACCGCGGGGCACAGGCGGTCCGGCGCGGAGGCTGCTTCCGGGCCGCTCCGGGAGGCCAGGGAGGCGGCGCACGTCAGGGGCGCCCCCGAGCCGCGGGGCCGAGCGGCGGGAGTTCTCGCGAGAGCCGCGGGGCCGAGCCCGGGTGAACCCGGGCGCGGGGTCCCTCCTGCTGTCAGGTCGTCGTCGGGCGGAGGGCGCAGAACCAGGGCGTCGCAGCGGGGCCCAGAGAAAGGCCAGAGGAAAAGTCGAGCATGTTCCAGGCAATCAGGTTCTACGGCAGCGCCCCTGCCCTTTTTAAAAAAACTTTTTATTTTGAAATAACTAAAATCACAGGACGTTGCAAAGGTAATACAGAGAGGTCCCTTTTACCGTTCACCCACTTCCCCCCTTTAAAAAAATCTTCACGGTCGTGTCTTTCAAAATTTTCTGAGACTCGCAGTAAAAAATGCTTACAGTGTGACCCAGCACACGCATAGAGCTGTATTTATGGTTAAATGCATATGCTTATATTAACTTAAAAGTTCACAAAACCATTTACTCTTAACGTGAACGATGAAATCTCAAATCCTTGTCTTTAAATGCCTTCTCATCAATGCATGGACAGTGACTGTGAAGGGGTATGTGGGGGGGACGTGGTGAAGAGGGGGGCCTAGTAAACATAATGTTCTTCATGTAATTGTGGATTAATGATACCAAAAGAAAAAAAGAAAAAAAAGAAAAATGCAAAAACAGGGAGTACACCTTTTCGAAGACAGAGGGAACATTAACAGTAGCTGAAATCAAGGCCACAAAAGTATGCGTTATCTGAAAAGAAAACATTAAATTTAGATATGGTTCGATAGTTTAAACAAATATTTCATGTTTGGAAACAAAATAACAACCTACTACATAACTCTTGGGATAAAGAGAAAAATATAGGACACTACAAGATACTTAGAATTTTCCCTCATGATTTTGAATGTATACGTGAATTCCTTTTTATTCCAATTTTACCCCAGGAATTAGCTTGACTTTCCTTTTCTCCCTGGGGATATATTCTTGGATCTCATGCCTCCCACAACTTTTGGAGGTCGGAAGACCTCCCAAGAATTTTTACTACTTCCCATGCATACTTTTAAAAAAGACATTTTCAAGTAGAGTATACAGAAAGTAATAGCAAATACCTCCAGCACACAGCACAGTGAATGTTTACATCCTGAACACCCTATGAGACTAGTAGCAATGTCAGCTAATTTTGGGTGGGACCTTGGAGCCTCCTGGGCTCCCTTCTGGTCACCCAGACCACCTCTCTTGTAAGCCCCCAAGTGTGGCCACTCTGTGACTTCCTCAGCCCTGGTGATTCTTGTAGGTGCACTTTATGCCCTTTGTGTGCCTGATAGGAAAAAAATTTACAAGGACAGCAGTCTAGCCCGGGTGGCTCCCTTCTGCTGCTCTTCTGAGCAAAGACAACAGAAACTGCCTTAACTTCCCCACCCCTTCACTGCCGCACTGCCAGGTGCTCACTCCCTAACCTCACTCCCTAAACTTACTCCCTTGCTTGCTCATTTGTTGTGCACGTAGAAATGTTGCAGAAACGGAAGCAGAAAGATATATATTGCTCCCCTTGCCTTTGTTTGGGGATCAGACCTTGGGAGATTACTCCTCTCTGAGCCCGCCGGTGTAAAATTAAAACCTCAACACTCCAAGACCTCTGAGTGCCGCTTGGTTCTTCCATCAGCGATCCAGTCCAGGTTTCTCGGGTTTTTCCGTGACATGCCCTCCTTGCACTTCACCATGACCCTACGAAAGATAGACGATATTACTGCTTCAAAATTATAGGTGTTGGGAGCAGTGTTGTCATTTGTCTGAGGCCAGCTGATACTTGGGGTGGGGAGCCAGCTGAGCAAGACAGAAGAGGGTCACGGTTACTTGTGTTTATACCATATGTGACAAGAAATGCTTAAAGAACAATTTTAAAAAGGAAATAAATAATTTCTAAGAATAAAGTTTGATACAGGGCAGAGATGACCTTGGATGGCATAACAGAAGGCACCCAACTAACCAGCATGAGCAAAAAAGGCCCTATCTGGGGACAGAGGCAGGTAGGCCCCTCTTGAAAGCCCAAGAACCCCATGCCCAGAGCGGCGGTCCCAACCGTCAAGGCCGCTGTCATGAGATGACCCAGATCTGTGGAGTCCCTGCTGTGTGCCAGGCTTCATGGCCTCACGTGGAGGCTGACATTCAGGCCAGTGTGATGAGCTGAGTAACCGGTCTCTGGTTGGTGTGGGGAAGCTGGTCAGAACCCCTGTCTTTGCAAGGACAGATGCACCGAGCATGAGGCAGGGGTACAATAAACATCACATGGACGTATGCACCTCCTGGAGCCCTACCTCTGGCTGCCCTTGAGTCTCTGCCTGCAACTTCCCAGTAGGAACTCAGGAGGATCCCACCTGATTAACAGCCCCATCCCCCAGTACCACTTCTTGAGCCTTCCCTGGGCCCAGGGCCCCCAGTGGGCTCACAGCTGCCAGATACCCCCTGGGGCTGGGCTGGCATTGCTGCCCATCTCCCCTGACTGTGGCACTGACCATCTATCTACCTGTGGGCAAGGCCCTGTACACATGCCCTGCAGTGGACCTGGTCAGCCTCTTTCTGGCTGTATTGAGGCCCTTGGCAGTCAGCTACAAGGCAGAGAGTGGGGGCCCTGACCTGCTCTATACCCCATTCCAGGAACCTGTGGGACCATCTTGGGGACCCCATAGCCCTTGTTTCCAAGCACTATCTCCACCTCCGTCCCATTCTCCTTCTGCCCTTTTTGCGCTTGGGCCTGTCATGTGCTGCTCCCAGAACCCTTCACGCTGCCCCAAGGAGGTCCAGGTGCCCCATAAGCCCCCCATGGGCTGTGCTACCTCCCGATCCCCCATCCCTGCCAAACTGTTGCTTCTTGGGGCCTTATGCACCACTCCCCTCTTGCTCTCCTGTGGCTTCATTTTGTTAGGCAGAAAAACAGAAATGAGTGGGATGAAAAGGAGAGAGCCCCCCGCACCCTCCCCACCACCACCAAAAATGACTCAGGAAGTTGATCAGATAGAGCCAGAGAGCCAGAAATGACTGAGAGAGTTAATCAGATGAAGCCACAGGGTCCAAGAGTGACTCAGGTAACGTGTCCAGGGTCTACCCAGATAAGAAACATGAGAAGCACAGGCAGGGCACAGCCAATGTCCTATTTCAACAATCAGAATAAGCCTAGAGAGCTGAGAGCTGTCAATCAAGGACCTCTCTGCCCTGCCAAAACCACATAAAAGAAGCCTCAGAATGAGCACCAGGGCCTGTCTCACCTTGGGCAGGCCCGGTCTGTTACTCTCTTTAGAGTGCATTAAAACTTACTTTACTTTCTTGACTTTGGTTTCTCGTCTCATTGTATCTGACTTCCCTGCCACACCGAGCAGAGTTCCTTCCTTCCTAACAATATGGGCCCCCCTTCCTTCTGCCCCCAGTCACCTTCTCATGATGTAGTTCTTGTTACCACCCCTCCTGGGCCTCCCTGACCACATTAGTGTCAGCAGACACCACCACAGAATCCTGGGCGCAAGTTTATCCGCGAACTACCGCCATTACCCCCTCCCTGCCTTCTTGGCTTTTCTTCCATAGGCCTTACCTTTACACCCACAGCGCTGATCAGAGGCTCCCCCTGACCCCACCTGTGGACAGCTTTATCTCATACAAGGGTCCAACCTCCATTTCTGCTGACTCCAGGTACCCTTTCCTGAAGGACCCCCCCCCGACCGACCCCCTAACTCCCCAGGGGCATGTCTCCAGGAAACCCCCTCTCTCTGCTTGTGTCCCGCTGGAGGCTCCCTACCTGGGTAAACTTGCTCTTTATCTCAGACCCCCCACGACCCTTCACTAGCTGCTCTCCTCGGCTCCAAACCCATTCTTGGCAAAGTCATCGTGTTCCCTCACGCCCCAAGCCATCCGTCCGGTCAACCTCCCCTCTCAGCGGCTGTGACCCCCGCCCACCGTCGTCTCCTCCTTCGCTCCGTTTTACCCTCCCCGCTTCATGGGAGCTTCCGCTCCTCGACCTGCCGGAGACACGCGTGTAGCCTAGGGGAGCAAGGCTCTCCTCCCTCGGGGTCTCCCTGGTCTCAGCTGAGATGCCCAGACCTCTGCTATCGCCCAGTCTCTCCGCGGCTCCCATCTCGACCCCCCCAACCGACGCCCTACGACCCGCCCTGGTCCCTCCAAGCAAAGACCAGGAAGCCCTCGGCTCTCTCCCGACACCCACATCCAGGTACGGCCGCTGTGACCTCTCTGAGGGCCCAGCAGTGCACAAAAATCCCCGTGTCCTCGGAGCGGCCGCGTTGGCAGGAGTTGGGCATCTGCCATCTGTCGTTCAGACCCCGCCTTCTCACTCTGAGCCACCACGTCTCCGCAGTCAGTCCACCCCTTTCCTTAAAAGGGGCTCCCACCCTGCAAGGGAGCCCTCGCCATACAAGGAGGCCCCCAGCAGGCCAAGACTGGGGCCCCGCGACTCCGCGCTGGGAATGGATCACTTTGTCTAGGGCCGCTAGACCCTGGACGTCACTCAAACTATCGGAGCCTCCTCAGCCACTCAGCGAGCGACGCCAGGCGCCCCTCCAACCTCCTCGCGGGCCCTCCAACACCACCAACCCACGACCATCTGACAGGATGGGCAAACTTCCGGGTAGGACGGGCAGGGCGGGCCCTGGCACCCCATTGCACCTGCGCGGAGGACGCGAACGGGAAGGGGAGGAGGCTAGGCGTTGGCAGCTATGGGAAGACTACAAGTCCCGGTGCGCACTGCGCTCGCAGAGCGACGCCTGCCCGGAAGGTCAAGAGGCTCTCGGCCCCGCCCCGGAAGATAAGGCGGCTCGCAGGCGCTCTGGCTCTTCTTTTGGCCGCGCTCGGCAGCAGGTAGGATGATTTTGCGGCGCCTTGGTCTTGGTGGTATCCGCCACCATCCGCCTCCTTTTGCCGCCCTGGGGCCCGCGAGGGACCCCGGCCGACTCCTGATAGAGCGCTGGGGCTCATGGTTGGGGCCGGGGGCTGGGAGGTGGCCTGCGCCTAAAGGGAGGAGCCTGTGGAGCTGGGGCCTTGAAACCAGGGTGGCGGGGTGTCCGGGCAGCCAGGGTGCTGACAGTGAGCCGCTCTCAGACCACCGCCATGGGCCGCGTGATCCGTGGGCAGAGGAAGGGTGCCGGCTCTGTGTTCCGCGCTCATGTGAAGCACCGCAAGGGCGCCGCGCGTCTGCGCGCCGTGGACTTCGCTGAGCGGCACGGCTACATCAAAGGCATCGTGAAGGTGCGGGGCGTCGGCTGGGTCGGTGGGGTACCCCGCTGGGACAACTGCTCACTCCGTTCTCGGCTCGCAGGACATCATCCACGACCCGGGCCGCGGTGCGCCCCTCGCCAAGGTTGTCTTTCGGGATCCGTACCGGTTTAAGAAGCGGACCGAACTGTTCATCGCTGCCGAGGGTATCCACACCGGCCAGTTCGTGTACTGCGGCAAGAAAGGTAAGCCTTGCGCCTGGAATGGAGGATCGGGGTCGGGAGGGGACGGGGTTTCTTGAGGAGGCTCACACCCTACGTAGTGGGAGAGATGTCCAGGAAGAAGTCTCACATGTTGAGAACTGCTTGGCCACGGGTACCCAGTGCGTGCCCAGAGAGCTGTGGGAGACGGCTGGACCTTGAGTGCTGTGCTGGCCCCTTGGGGGGCAGGGGAATTTACAGTTGCACTGACTAGCAGTAGTCAAGACAGACCACCGTGTGTTGACTGCCTGTGCTGCGTCCCTGTGCAGCCCAGCTCAATATTGGTAATGTGCTCCCGGTGGGCACCATGCCCGAGGGCACCATTGTGTGCTGTCTGGAGGAGAAGCCTGGTGACCGGGGCAAGCTGGCCCGAGCCTCCGGGAACTATGCCACTGTCATCTCCCATAACCCCGAGACCAAGAAGACCCGAGTGAAGCTTCCCTCAGGCTCCAAGAAGGTCATCTCCTCGGCTAACAGAGCTGTGGTTGGTGAGTGGAGGACAACAGTTGAATTAGACCTGGGCTCTGCGTGGTCCAAAGCGTGGACTTTCTATTTCTAAGCTTGGGCGTGCTCTCTTGCCCCTCAGTTACAAAATCTGTAACGTGCACGGTAGTACCTAACTCAGTGCTGGTTGGGAGTTGAATGATAATTGGGATTAACTCACTGGGACCTGTCAGGCTGGCTTGTCTGCACTCTTGCATAACCTAGATTTCTGATTCCTGCCCTAACATCCATCTGGCTAACAGTTTTCTCAGAGATGATATCTTTAAAGTCACCCAGTTAGGTGCATTAATGAACCCAGATTTGTTAACTTTGTGGTTTAACAACACCTTTGAATACCTGTAGCAGATCCAGTTCTGTGGGGGGATGGGAATGGGGGGGCACTCTTGAGGATTTGTTCACAAAATAAGGAAAATGGGCTGGGATGTGGTAGGGTGGGTTAGCTGTCCTTGTTGGAGTGGGGTTCAGAGGACAAGTGACACTAGCATCAGACCCAGTGAAAAGGGAGGGCTTCCTTAGAGAATGATGGGTCGAGGCATGTATTCCAGATATGTTGGCTGCCTGTGGAACTTAAGAAACTTGGTAACAAGACAGAGTGCAAGGGTGGGGCACTGGCAAGGACCCAGCAGGGGATGCTGTGCCTGATGGGAGGGTCCTGCAGTGCTATGGAGGGTGTGATGCACCCCTCTAAAGTGCATGATCTCCCCAAAAGGTGTGGTAGCTGGAGGTGGCCGCATTGACAAGCCTATCCTGAAGGCTGGTCGTGCCTATCATAAGTATAAGGCAAAGAGGAATTGTTGGCCACGTGTCCGGGGTGTTGCCATGAATGTAAGTAGCCCAGAATTGGGCAGTTGGGAGTATTGAGGGTACAGGGGTCATGAGGCTGGGTGGACAAGTCCCTTCTTGGAGTGCCCCCTCCCTTGTGTGTAAGGCAACTGTGGTAGTATGAGGGTCTGGGTGATGGTCTCTAGGTACAGGCCTGTTGGTCCTGCCCTTCTCCAAGCTAGGCTGAGGTAGATTGGGGCTATCCCCATATCAATGCTCTCTGTTCATAGCCTGTGGAGCATCCATTTGGAGGTGGCAACCACCAGCACATCGGCAAACCTTCTACTATCCGAAGAGATGCTCCTGCTGGCCGCAAAGTGGGTCTCATTGCTGCCCGCCGGACTGGACGTCTCCGGGGCACCAAAACTGTGCAGGAGAAGGAAAACTAGGGTTGGGGGGTGCTCAGTAAAGCCTGTTTTTGTGCTACTAAGCTGTGTTTGCCTGTGATTTCAGAGGGAAGGGTCCCTGCTGGTAGGACTGCCGTGTATCTCCTAGTACAGGCAGAAGGAGGGTGAAGTAGAGGAACCAGGGAACAGTATGGGCCCTGGGAGGATCCCTTCATACCTTGACTTCTGTAACTCCCTGCTACAGCTCATGGAGCAGAGAAGCCCACCCCCAAGGAATGGAGGCCCCACACCTGCACTCATCACCTTGTCTTGAGCACTTAGTCTCGGTGAGGGTTGCTCCTACGGCCACAGGTTGGAGGGCAGGGAAGCTCTTCTGAGATGGGAGGACCAAGATGGAGTCTGGCTCATCTCCCAGAAAAAAATGGGCATCCTGATCAGTCACAGCCTGTCACTTCCCAGACTGATATCCTAGTCAAAGTTAATAGAACCAGGGTGGACAGGACAGTAAGCAAGGTGGCTTGGGACTGAGACAGGAGTGAGTGGAAGCCCAGTCAGTGCCTTAGGACCTGGACACAAGCTTCACAGGAATCAGCCAGAGCCCCTAACCCCTGTGGCTCCCCTGTGAGCTACTGCAAAAACAAGCTGCTGTGCCGAACCTCTGGTGGCAGGTAATTAGGGGACAGTGGGGGTAGATGGCAGGCTGAGATGGTATCTTCCCTCTATAGACTAGGTGGTAGGTTCTTCACTAGAGTCTCTGATAACCACCCTTTTGAGGGTCATGCATGAGAACTGGTCACCTCAGGGCTGTTTTAAAGAGACTGCCTGCAGCAGGGTCCCTTTTGGATGATAAGGCCTTGCTGTGCTGTCATGTGACTCCTTGCTGTCAGTCTATGCTTGGCTGTAGTGTGAATTACTTCCCCCAGTTCTTGGTCTTGCCTTCCTGGGCCCCACCTACCCTTGGACACCCACCATGCCTAGGCAGTAGCCCTAGCAGGACTAAGACCTCTATCATGGGTAGAGAAGACTGGAAAATGTTTCATTCTGAAGGAAAGAGTTAGTAGGTGTGGTGGCCTAGACCCTAACCTGCCACTGCTGTATACTGCATCTTTCCAGGTAGTGTCCTGGGACCTTGGCCAAGGGAATGGCCATCAGGGAGGGTTTGCTCCAGGAGCAGTCAGGTACCTAAGGTGGCCCTTTCTCTAGTTAGAGTGGACATGGCCCTACTTACAGGGATTGGGGCTCAGGGCCCTGGGTTAAACTGAAAAGGGCTGCTGCAGTAAGATCGTCTTCACTTAGCTTTCTGGGTGATCACATGGCCCTGAAGAAGAATGTGCTTATCTGCCTTTTTCTGTAAAGGAGAAGGCCTGGTCTTTTGTTGTTTGCAGTATCTCTAGAGATTCATTAGGAAGAGATTTTCACTGAAAAAGAGAACTGCTCCGCTCTGCTAGGTCTGCGAGAATTAGTTACCCAAGCCTCTCACCATTGCCTCCGTTCTGAAACGTGGGCCGTAATTCCAGATTGCCACCCGGTGGCCGCTTTCCCAGTTTACAGTAATGCATTTACGTCAAGGAGGCCGACTACTGAGACGTGTAGTGCGTTTCCCAGAGCGGCCTGAGGGCGCCTTCAGCTAAGACGCAAGGCGCTTACGTCACATCCGGCCGGCTCTCCTGGGCCGGGCGTGTGGGGCGGTGCGAGCGCAATAGGCTGGCGGTTTCTCTACGCTGAGGTGAGTGTGGGCGAGGGGGCGGCGGCGGCGGGCCCTCCCTCGCAACCGCAGTGATGTTTGGTGCCGAGGTCCGCCCCGGCGCTCTCCCGGCGGGATCCCCTACCCTTGGTTTCCCCCAGGCCCCAAACCCCTATTGGTTTTGCCCTCCTCACTCCAGCCTTGTGTCCCTCTGTGCGTCCAGCCACCCTAGAGTCCCCTCATCGGTCCCACGCGCGTCCCGGCGTCTCCCAACCTGACTCCAGGTTGCCCCACGGGACTGCGTTTACTCGCGAGATGTCTGCGACCCTCGTAGCCCGGGGACCCGAGGCCCTCCGTCTTGCGAGTCCTCCCAGCCCCGCCGACAGCAGCCGGTCCCCGGCAAAGTCACCCAGACACCTCAGCCCCCGTGAGCTGGGTCTTTCCCTCGCAACGGGGTCCAGGGTCTGTTGGATTCCCTTCTCTCCGGACCCCCATCCCCTGCGCATGTTCCCCCACCTGTTCTTTTCCTGTTGCGGGGTTCCCCCACCCCCATTTCCCTCCTCATTTGTCCTTTAGCTCAGGACAGTTAATGCCAACACAGTGTGTCAACTCCCAAATTAGGCGCCCACCCCATATGTCCCTATGCCCCGTGCAGGTGCCCCTTCTGGCCTGTAGCCAATTCCCAAAATGCTGTCCCGTTGCATGTACCTTCCTTTCTCCCCACCCGTTGTTGGCTTCTGGCGCTCCATGGACCATCTCCCTGCAGCCAAATTGTTGTTTCTCTTAGAGGCCTTTATTCGGGGTTTGGAATCTTTATTTACCCCATGGTTTTGCTCCTTTAATATATATTTCAAAAAATCTTTTCTGAAAAAACTTTAGAATAAAATACAGAAATACCAGTGACTGGGATTGCCAGTTTCATTTTTGCCACATTTGTTTCAGGCATTTTTATTTTTTTAATCTGTTATAGTGAAATTACTTTTTGACTCAGTTCCATTCCCTTCCTCAGGCAACCCCTATTTCGAACAATATCCTTTCAACATCTTTTTGTTTGTTTTTTAGTTTTGTGGAATGAAATAAAATTTTGTGGTTACCCGTGGGGGTCCCACAGGCAAAGGGCTATTTGAGCTGCAGAGGGTCAGGTCAGTCAGGGCTCCAGTTGTGCTGTGAAGACATCCTGCAGCCCTTCCTGCCTGTGTCAGCGGACTCAGAGCCCCTCACCTCCGCCCACGATCAGAGAAAAACTGGCCTGTAGGGCTTAAAGGAAGATAAACTGTTCAGTTCTCGTGTCACTAGTACAATCCTTTAGGAGAATAACTAGCAGTCCTCTCACACAGAGGTAGCGTTGGAATGTTCATTGCTCTTTTAAGACACTGTCCTGATGTATTAATTGACACCTCTCTTCCCTGCTCCCACCCCCTGTTGCAAAAAAGTAAGATGTTCCCAAACAAGGGGCTTTGGAGCAGTTTATTAGAAATGCTGATAGGCTGCTCTTGGGCCACAGTCCTCAGTAAGACCCTGAATAAACTCTTTCTTAAATACAACGGTCAACAGTTTTATTGGGGTATAATTGACAAATAGGACTTGTATATATTTAAGGTATGCAACCAGATGTTTTGATATATGTGTACCCTGTAAAATAATCACCATATTCAATCTAATTAGTATATCCACCATCTTATGTAGATGTCTGTATTTTTGTGGTGAGGACATTTATAATCTACTCTCTTGGCAAATTTCAAAATATACAATACTGTTTTGTTAACTTCAGTCAGCATGTACTACATTGCATCTCCAGAACTTACTCATCTTGACTACTGGAAATCTTTGCTCTTACCAACATCTCTCCCTTTTCCCCAACCACTATTTCACTCTCTGCTTCTATGATTTGGACTCTTTTAGATACCATATATAAGTGAGATTATGCAGTATTTATCTTTTTGTGTCTGGCTTATTTCACTTATAATCCCCCCCAGGTTCATCCGTGTTGTTGCAAATGGCAGGATTTTCTAATTTATGGCTGAATAATATTCTACTGTATATACATGCCACATCTTTACCTATTCATTCATCGATGGACACTTAGGTTGTTTCCATGTCTTGACTATTGTGAATAGTGCTGCAGTGAACATAGGAGTGCAGATGTCTCTTTGAGTTTCAGATTTAGTTTCCTTTGGACATACACCCAGAAGTTGGATAGCTGAATTATATAGTAGTTACATTTTAAAATTTTTTGAAGAACCTCCATACTGTTTTCCAGAGTGGTTATACCAATTTACATTCCACCAGCAATGCACAAGGGTTCCCTTTTCACTACCTTCTCACTGACATTATCTTTTGCTTTTCCATGACAGTCAGTCTAACAGGTGTGAGGTGATACCTTGTTGTGGTTTTATTTGCAGTTGCCTCAATATCAGTGATGTTGAGCACCTTTTCACGTTATCTATTGGTTTGTCTTTTTTGAGGCATGTCTGTTCAGGTTCTTAACCCATTTTGTATTGGGTTATTTGGTATCTTTGCTGTTGAGTTGCATGTGTTACTTATGTTTTAGATTTTTAACCCCTTATCAGATCTATGATTTGCAAATACTTTCTCCCATTCCTTAAGTGCCTTTTCACGCTGTTGATTTTTACTTTTGTTGTCAGCTTATTTTCTTATACCTCTATGTACCTACCAGTATTGTTGTATTTTAAAATTTACACCCATATCATGCTACCGATATTCTACACTTAAAGGTTTTACGCAACCTTGTAGGTTTTCTGTCTCCATGTCATTGATGTGGTACTACTTTGACTTTGTTCCCCAAAGACAGATATTGAGCTGGTTTCCCTTTTTTTTTCTTGTAAACAGGCATGTGGTAACATTTTGTGTGTGTATGTGCATTCTTTTCTTTTTTTTAAACTTATTTATTTTATTTTGGTATCATTAATCTACAATTACATAAGGAACATTATGTTTACTAGGCTCCCCCTTTCACCAAGTCCTCCCCGCAAACCCCATTACAGTCACTGTCCATCAGCAGTAAGATGTTGTAGAGTCACTATTTGTCTTCTCTGTGTTGCACAGCCCTCCCTGTGACTCCCCCCACATTATACATGCTAATCGTAATGCCCCCTTTCTTTCCCCCCCCTTGTCCCTCCCTTCCCACCCATCCTCCCCAGTCCCTTTCCCTTTTAGTCCATTCTTGGGTTCTGTGATTCTGCTGCTGTTTTGTTCCTTCAGTTTTTTCTTTGTTCTTATACTCCACAGATGAGTGAAATCATTTGGTACTTGTCTTTCTCTGCCTGGCTTATTTCACTGAGCATAATACCCTCTAGGTCCATCCATGTTGTTTCAAATGGTGGGATTTGTTTTCTTCTTATGGCTGAATAATATTCCATTGCGTATATGTACCACATCTTCTTTATCCATTCATCTACTGATGGACACTTAGGTTGCTTCCATTTCTTGGCTATTGTAAACAGTGCTGCAATAAACATAGGGGTGATTCTGTCTTTTTCAAACTGGACTGCTGTATTCTTAGGGCAAATTCCTAGAGGTGGAATTCCTGGGTCAAATGGTATTTCTATTTTGAGCTTTCTGAGGAACCTCCATACTGCTTTCCACAATGGTTGAACTAATTTACATTCCCACCAGCAGTGTAGGAGGGTTTCCCCTTTCTCCACATCCTCACCAACATTTGTTGTTTGTCTTTTGGATGGTGTGTATGTGCATTCTTAGCAAGCGTTTCTATAGGGCACATACCTGACTGAGGGTTTGCAGGGTTTCAACTCTACCAGGTAGTGCCAGGTGGATTTCCAGAGTGACTGTACCAGATCATAGTCCTTTAGGACTCACAGAGTCTCCATGTTTCCTCATGTCTTCAACATTTGATATTCTGAAGCCTTTTATGTTTATCCCAACTATGGGCAGAGAAGTCTTGTTCTCATTTACATTCCCTTAAGGAATGACATTGAAAATCTTTTCAGATGTTTATTGGACAGTATGATTTCTTGGGGGATTGTTTGGAGGTTCCAGCAGGGGAGTGCAGCTACTCGTACACCCTTGGCTGAAAAATGATCCTCCTCAGGGAAGGCAGTCCTCTTCAAGTGAGCACGCAGCTTCCAGAGGGACACACACGGAGGGAGGAAGGGTTCACCCACCTAGCCAGCCAGATAGCCGAGTCAACCGTAGTGATCAATGGGGTGACAGATGTTGCAGCCAGATCACCCTCAGTTTGATTTCTTTATCTGTGATTTACTAGGTCACATCCTATGTTCATTTTTTATTAAATTGTCTTTTTTTTCTTGTATTTTTAAATATATTCTGCATATATATATATATATTTTTTATTCTGTATATCTTTCACATATATTTGCAAATATCTTCTTTCACTCTGCTGCTTGTCGTTTAATTGTGTGTTGTCTCATACAGAAGATTATTTTGAGGGAGTAAAATTAAGACCTTTGTGGACTGTTTTTTGCATTTTATTTTCTTATAATAGCTATAAACATTTTTTCCTGTTTATAAAATCCACCTGAAATGTGTTTTGTGTGCTATAGGAGGCAGGGGTTTACTTTACTTGCCTGTGGGAAGTCATTTGTGCCAGCACCATTTGTTGGATGGTGTACCACCCTTAGCAAATGATAGGTGTATCATTGATGTATTAGGGATCTGTTCCATGTCTTCTTCCCTAAGTGTATTACCTCACTGTTACCACTGCAGCCTTACACTAAGTCGGTATATGGTAGGGCATACTCTTTTTGCCCACCTTAGTTCTTTCTTCGCATTGCCTTGGTTCATCTGTTTAGAGTCATTTTGTTAGATTTTATGTTATTTCTGTTGTAGTTTTTACTGCACAGAATCAATAGATTCATTTGAGGAGAATTTTTTATGGTACTGAGTTCTCCTGTTTATGAACATTGTTTCTCTGTAATTCTTCTTAATGTCCTTCATTAATTTTTATCATTTTGTCCATAAAGTACTTAACATGTATTTTGTTAAACTTTTTAGGCATTGTATAGTTTTGTAGCTGTTGTGAGTGCCAATTTTTGATTGCTGACTGCTAGTATGTAGCACTACTTACTAGTCTATATTGACCTTTATATAGCAGTCCTGCTGAACTCTTATCCCAACAGTGGGTTGGTACTCTTGACTTTTCTATGTAGCTGACTTACCTTTCTTAAGTAATGGCAATTTCTTCTATTCTCTTCCAATCACCACGGGCTGATTTCTTTTTCTATTACTTGTTGCGGTGGTCAGGATCTTTTGTACAGTGTTGAATACAAGTGTGAAGGAACATCCTCATCTTGTCACTGGCTCTAGTATTTCTATTTTGTTATTTTCCTATTGTTTTGGACACAGACTTGAGTGCTTAGAACCCAGGGTCTGGGACCATACTGTGAGAACCACTATTGTATGTATGGTATATGTAGAGTTATGTCCTTTTTGTTCTTAATAGAATTTTCTTTTTCATCTCTTCCCTGCCTTACCCATTTTGGGACATGTTTATGGATTTTATCAGCATTTTCAAACCACCAACGTTGGGATTATTTTCTGTTTCTTTAAATCATGTTTTCTTTATTTCCTTTTATTTTTCCTTGAATTACTTTCTTATTCTTTGATTACTTGTTGAATGTTTAGGTTACTTCAGTCTCTCGTATTAAAGTAAGAAAATTAAGGATGCACATTTCTCCTTAGGTATTCTTTGTTTCCAGTTTCACTTTAGTTTCCATTTCTCTCTTTTTCTTGAGGGGTTGGGGTACTTTTTTATCATGTATTTCTAGTATAACAACAGTATGGTCAGAGAATGTTTTGTCAAATGATACCAGCTTTTGGAATCTGTTGAAACTGTCTTTATTGCCTGGTATGTGGTGTTTTTTTAATACTATTCAGTGTACATCTTGAAAAAAATGTGCATTCTCTATGTTTTAAGTAAATATTCCCTGCTTTTTCTACTCATTTCTGAGGTAGGTGGTGGTAAATCTCTCATTCCAGGGGAGGGTTTGCCAGTGCTGCTTTGTTATTTTGGGTTGGTTTTTTTTACTTTTGGTATTTTGAGAGTTTGTTGGTAGATTACTTCTCTTTGGTGATTTTTCCTTTTGTTAATATGCAGTGTCCATTTTTGTTTCTGTTAATGGTTTTTTGCTTTCGGTACAGTTTTTAAAATTTTAATTTAATTTTATTTTATTAAGGTATCAATAATATACACTCTTATGAAGGTTTCACATGAGCAATATTGCGGTTACTACATTCACCCATATTATCAAGTTCCCCTCTATACCCCACTGAAATCACTGTCCTTCAGTGTAGTAAGGTGCCACAGAGTCACTAGTATAACAATGTTGCTTTACTAGAAGACTAGACGTCTTCTCTGTGCTACACTGTCTTCCCTGTTTCCCCCCCCCAACACCATGTGTGCCAATCATGATACCCCTCAATCCCCTTCTTCCTCCCTCATCACCCACCTTCTCCCACCCCTCCCCTTTGGTAACCACTAGACCCTTCTTGGAGTCTGTGAGTCTGCTGCTGATTGTTCCTTCAGTTTTGCTTCATTGTTATACTCCACAAATGAGGGAAATCATTTGCTACTTATCTTTCTCCACCTGGCTTACTTCACTGGGCATAATGTTCTCTACCTCCATCCATGCTGTTGCAAATATGGTAGGATTTGTTTTCTTCGTATGGCTGAATAATACTCCAGTGTGCATATCTACCACATCTTTATCCATTCATCTACTGATGGACACTTAGGTTACTTCCATGTCTTGGCTATTGTAAATAGTGCTGCAATAAACATAGGGGTGCAAATGCCTTTTTGAATCTGAGATCTTGCTTTCTTTGGGTAAATTACTAGGAGTGGAATTCCTGGGTCAAATGGTATTTCTATTTTTAGTTTTTTGAGGAACCTCCATATTGCTTTCCACAATGGTTGAACTAATTTACATTCCCATCAACAGTGTAGGAGGGTTCCCCTTTCTTCGCATCCTTGCCAGCATTTGTTGTTCCTAGTCTTTTGAATGTTGGCCATCCTAACTGGTGTGAGGTGATATCTCATTGCGTTTTTAATTTGCATTTCCCTGATAATTAGTGATGTGGAGCATCTTTTCATGTGCCTGTTGGCCATCTGAATTTCTTCTTTGGAGAAGTGTCTGTTCAGCTCTTCTGCCCATTTTTAAATCTGGTTATTTGTTTTTTGGGTGTTGAAGTGTGTGAACTCTTTATATATATTGGATGTTAACCCCTTATCAGATGTCTTTTATGAATATATTTTCCCATACTGTAGGATGCCTTTTTGTTCTGCTGATGGTGTCCTTTGCTGTACAAAAGCTTTTTAGTTTGATGTAGTCCCATTTGTTCATTTTTGCTTTTGTTTCCCTTGCTCAGTACAGTTTTAATTGGTTTAAATATCAGCAAGCCACATGTAGCAATGCATATGTAGTTCACAAGCATCACACTGAGGGATGTAGATGGCATTTGATAAAGCTCACCAAAGTCATAGCTTATCTGTGTGGTGTGAGTAGAGACTTACCCTTGGGAATCCGGGAAGGAATTAGTGCCTGTAGGGCAGGAGGGTGGACCTCACTGCTGCATCTGTGGGCATAGGTCCTTTGTGAACTGCCCCTTGAGCTATGTGTTCAGGATTTGCTGACTCTTCTATATAAATATCATGCTTCAATAAAGAGCTTTGACGCTGATGGACAGTGTCTGTAGTGGGGTGTGTGTGGGGGACTTAGTGAGGGGGGAGCCTTCATGTAATTGTAGATTAATGATAGCAAAAATAAAAAAATAAAAAAATAAAAAATAAAGAGCTTTGAAGTACAGGAAAGATGGAGAGCTACCATGGCTTTTTTTTTTTAATTAAGGTATCATTGATGCAGTCTTATGAGGGTTCACATGAGCAACATTGTGGTTTCAACATTCGCCCATTCAGCTCCCCCACCCCACTGCAGTCACTGTCCATTGGTATAGTAAGATGCTATAGAGCCATTACTTATCTTCTCCATGCTATACTGTGCTATGGCTTTGTTTTAATTAGTGTCCAGTGTGTATTATATTCAGCCTTTCTGTGTTATTCTAGGTTACACAGGTGCATTTTTTGTATCTAATTGGAAAGTCTTGTGCTTCTAGTAGGAGAATTTCATCCTCTGCTTATTTGCCATTATCCATCCACTGGACTTGTTTACACTAGTTTTGTACTTTTTTTTTTTACTTTCTGTACTCTGTCTTTGCTCTCTGTTCTTTCTGTTGGCTTTTTTTTTTAATTCCTTTTTCTCCTTAACTCTTAATATGTCTTTATTCTCTTATATGAAGTGAATGTATATCTCTGTCCTCCTGAACTAGACGGCTTGGGTGCCAGGAGCAGGGCGGGGCAGGTGACTGAGGCATCCTGCGTTGTGTGTACAGTGATGGCAGGGCAGCCCCAGGTAGGCAGCAGAGTGCACCTGGGAGGCCAGCTGTGGCCTGATGGGGGCGAGTGGGGCCCTGAAGCTGCTTATGTAAGGGGCAAGTCTGGGCCTCCATGTGTTCCTCTCTCTTCCCTCAGTACACAAGTGACTAGCTCCTGCCTACCACCCCTAGGAAGCCCAGGTACCAGGCAATGGCAGCTTTGCACCAGTCTCCCCTGCACCAGGTGAGTGTCCATCCTCCCTGGGAGGTGTGAGGTCTCCACCCAGAGCTTTCCTGCCTGATCTGCGTCAGCAAATACTGTTATGAGTGTCTGCTCTGAGGTGCTGAGCAGAGGAGAGGTGACTCTGTGACTCCCTCAGCCTCCCTTAGTTGGCTGGCTTATTGGCCAAAGGGGCAGGCCACTCCCTGGGTCATGCTGGTGGGGGGGGTGAGGTCAGACCTGCAGTCACCCCTATGCTGATGCTCCTAGTATGCCCCTGCTTCTGTCCCCATGACCTCTCCTGAGCTGCACCTGACCTGCAGCATCCCCTGTCTTTTCAGGCCAAGGTGACCTTTGAGGATGTAGTTGTACTCTTCTCCCAGGAGGAGTGGAGCCATCTGGGCACTGTTCAGAGGGGCCTCTACAGGGATGTGATGCTGGAGACCTACAGGAGCCTGGTCTCCCTGGGTAAGGCTGCCCACTGAGACACAGCTCAGGGAACAGCCCTGGGGACTGTGGCAGGGGCTGGGCTGGGGGACCTCACCCTGTGGACCTAGAGACAGGCGTCGTTGACCATGGTTCCAGGCAGGCCTGGTCTGCCCAGAGGATGGGCTGGGTGGGTGTGGGTCAACCTTTCCTTCCTATGAACTCGTGGATAAGACTGTCTCCCTGCCCCAGGCCCAAGACAGACCCCTCCCCAGGGGGAGTTATGCGCTTCCTGGTGGAGAGACCCCCTGTGCTCATATCTTCATTTTCATGACCACCCCCAGCCCTCCAGTGAGTGTTCAGACTTCCCATCACTGTGCCTGTGCCCCCCCCGCCCCCTGCAGTCCTGGGCAAGACTGGTGCAGTCCTGCATCCTTGGCACCAACCCCAGACCCCATCCTTTTCCCAGGAGCTGAATGTGCAGGTGCCAAGCCTGGGGTGATCACACAGCTGGAGCGAGGGGATGAGCCGTGGGTCCTGGATATGCAGGGCGTTGAGGGGAGAGAGCGACTGATAGTCAATGGCTCAGGTGCGTGAGGGGTCTGCTTCCCTACCTCAGTTACTGAGAAGCATTTGTTGGGTTCAAGGTGTGTGGTTTAGTCAGGAATTTGGAGGTAGGTGCATCAGGAGCAGCATGGCAGCCTGGGAGTGCCCTCTGCTGAAACCCAGGTCCTCTCTGTCAGCCTGGGTGCCTCGTTGGGGTGATTCTTGGGATGAATCTTCTTGGAGGGTGAGAGAGGGTAGTATTGACAGAGGAGAGGGCATGTGTTTGGCCCTCTGCCCTCATGAGGAGGTGACTGGTTTACCTACCATGGATTTTGAGGTGGATTGGCTGTTGTTTGGTGGCCTTAGACTCACTTCTTTGTCAGATGTCCTCCTTGACTTCCAAGGCCCCTCCTTGCTCTGGTTTCCATGGTGCTGTGAAACCTCCATCTTCTGTTCCTTTGTAATGAAAAACAGGCATTCTACACTCTCATTCAGTCAGGTTTTATGGGCAGAAGGCAGGCAGTAAGGGCATGGATATTAAGTAGTTTAGACCTAGGTTTAAATGTTTGCACTGCTACATGACTGCAGCCCAGAGTGAGGTCTTCAAGCCTCTGAGCTCAAGGCTCTCTGCAAAGTGTTGCACCTTTGGAGATGACAGAATTGGTATTCCACAGGTGGTCAGCAGCACCTTCATACCTTCTTCTCAGCATCAGAACAGGTGACCCTGAGATGTTGTGTTTGTTGTTTCAGCTCATGGGACCAGGACTGAATATAAGGAGTTGACATCAAGGGAGATGCTTGATGGGGAAGAACTGGATCAAGTCAGGGGAACTATTCCCCAAGGACCTGAGGCAGGAGAAGCCCATGAGCATGTCAGGGAGCCAGAGGAGAGCCTGGACAAACCTGTGGAGCAGAGAGATTCCAGGCCAGTCACATTGACTAATGAGGAGAGAAGCCAGGAATCTGGAGGAAGTCTCAGGCTGGGGTCAAGCCCCATCCCTGATCAGAGACCCCACAGATGTGATATATGTGAGCAGAGTTTTGAGCAGAGATCTTACCTCAATAACCATATGCGTGTACACAGGTCAAAAAAAACAAATATAGTTCATGATTCTGGGGAAATCCTTAGGGCAAATTTAGTTATTAAGGAAGATCAGAAAATTCCTACTGGGAAGATACTGCATTATTGTGGTTACTGCGGGAAAGCCTTCAGGTACAGTGCTAACCTTGTCAAGCACCAGAGGCTTCACAGTGAAGAGAAGCCCTATAAGTGTGATGAGTGTGGAAAAGCCTTCAGCCAGAGCTGTGAGTTCATCAATCACCGAAGGATGCACTCAGGGGAGATCCCCTACCGGTGTGATGAGTGTGGGAAGACATTCAACCAGAGGCCCAACCTCATGAAGCATCAGAGGATCCACACTGGGGAGAAGCCATATAAGTGTGGCGAATGTGGAAAACACTTCAGTGCCTACTCTTCCCTTATTTATCACCAGAGAATCCACACTGGAGAGAAACCCTATAAGTGTAATGACTGTGGGAAAGCCTTCAGTGATGGCTCAATCCTTATTCGACATCGTCGGACTCACACTGGGGAGAAGCCTTTTGAGTGTAAAGAATGTGGCAAAGGCTTTACCCAAAGTTCTAACCTTATCCAACATCAAAGAATTCACACTGGAGAGAAACCCTATAAATGTAATGAATGTGAGAAAGCCTTCATCCAGAAAACCAAACTTGTTGAACATCAGAGAAGCCACACTGGAGAGAAACCCTATGAATGTAATGACTGTGGCAAAGTCTTCAGCCAGAGCACACACCTCATCCAGCATCAGAGGATCCACACAGGAGAGAAGCCCTACAAGTGCAGTGAGTGTGGGAAGGCCTTCCACAACAGTTCCAGACTCATCCATCACCAAAGGTCACACCATGGAGAGAAACCGTACCAGTGCAGTGATTGCAAGAAAGCCTTTAGCCAGGGCACTTACCTCATCCAGCACCGGAGGATCCACACAGGGGAGAAGCCCTACAAATGCAGTAAGTGTGGGAAGGCCTTCAGGCACAGTTCCAACATGTGCCAGCATCAGAGGATTCACCTCCGAGAAGACTTCTCAAGGTGACAGTGGAGGAGGGCCCATGAATTCTGTGCACTTCCTTCACATGACCCACCCCATTCCTTTATTTGTTATCCACACAGTGTTTTTACAGTTGAAAGGGCAACTTCTAATTAAAAAACCTCTTAAACCAAAAGCAGTGCATGTTTCTTTAAGAGAAATTGAGAGAGAAAGTTAAAAAGGAGAAGCTCCCGTAATCATCTTCCACTTTGAAAAAGAGAATTCGTCACTGCTGATTTAGTATAAGTTTTTGCTTTCAGACACTAAAGAGCATTTTTAAAAGAAAATTCTGCTATGCTCCTCAAACACCTAGGATCTTCATTTTTGCTGTTTCCTCAATACCAGAAAATTCATACAGGAAAAAATTCTACATATTTACATATTTTTATGTATTATAAGTCTAAAAAAATTAACATTCATACTTTTCTGTGTCAATAGAGTTGATAATTACCTTTTTGTTGTGGTAAAATACAAAATTTACCATTTTAACCATTTTTAAGTGCACAGTTGAGTAGCATTGAATATATTCACAGTGTTGTGTAACCACCATCACTATTTCCAGAACTATTTTATTATCCCAAATAGAAACTCTACCCATTAAGCAATAATTTTCCATTTTCTTTCTCTTCTAGTAGCCGGCAACTTTTATTTTCTGTTTCTATGAATTTGCCTAGTCTAGTACCTCACATAAGTGGAGTAATATATATATTTTTGCCGTTTATGTCTGCCTTATTTCACTTAGCATAATGTCCTCAAGGTTCATCCATGTTGTAGCCAGTATCAGAATTTCATTTTTATGGGTGGAATAATACATCGTTTGTAGATAACATTTTTTCATTCTCCTGTTGATGGACACCTATGTGTTTCTATCTTTCAACTGTTGTGCATAATGCTGCTATGAACATTGATTGATGTACAAGTATCTGCTTGAATCCCTACTTTTTTTTTTTTGTACTTTTGGGTACAATCCTAGTATTGAAATAGCTGGATCATATAGTAATTCTGTGTTTAACTTTTTGAGGAATGGCAAGCTTTTCCACAGAGCTGTGCCATTTAACATCCTCAGTAGCAATGCATGAAGATTCCGATTTCTCTACATCTTTGTCAACACTTGTTATTTTCCATTTTTTGATGATAACCATCCTGATGGGTGTGAAGTGGTTTCTCATTGTGTTTTTAATTTGCATTTCCCTAATGACTAATGATGTTGAGCATTTTCTTGGTCATTTATATCCATCCATGACTTTTGCCCATTTTTAAATTGGGGTCTCTGTTTTCATTGTTGAGGTGTAGGAGTTCTTTATATGTTTTGCCTAGTAATCCCTTTCTGCAAATAATTTCTCATTCTGTGAGTTGTCTCTACTCTCTTGTGTCCTTTGATACACACATTTTAAATTTTTATGAAGTTCAGTTTTCTTTTGTTGTCTGTGCTTTGGGTATCATAGCCAAGAAATTGGTAAATTCAAGATTGTGAAGATAAGTTCCTCTCTTTTCTTCTTACAGTTTTATAGTTTTAGGTCTTATGTTTTGGTGTTTGATCTATTTTAAACTAACTTTTGTACATGGTATAAGGGTCCAGTTTCATTCTTTTGAATGTGAATATCCAGTTTTCTCTACAACATTAAAAAAAAAGACTTTCCTTTCCCTGTTTAACTGTGTATTATCTCAGGCTGCCATAACAAAATGCCACAGGCCAGGTGGCTTAGAAAACTAATTAATTTCTCATAGGTCTGAAGCCTAAGAAGTACAAGATCAAAGTCTAAATTCCTGGTGAGGGTTCTCTTCCTGGCCTGCATACAATGGCCTTGTTGTGTCCTCCCATGGTGGAAAAAAAGATCTTAGGTGTCTCTTCCTCTTCTAAGGGTACCAGCCCTATTGGGTTAGGGCCCCTCCCTAATGACTGTATTTAACCTTTATCATCAGTTCACAAGCCCTGTCTTCAAACAGTAGCTTCAACATGTGAATTTAGGGACACAAACATTCAGTGTATAACATGATCTTGGTTCCCCAAAATAAAAAAAAATCAGTTAACCACATAGCAAAGGTTTATTTTTAGACTCTCTTCCTTTGGTCTGTATATCTTTCCTTATGCGAGCATCCCTCTATTTTAATTACTGTAGCTTTATAGTAAGTGATGAAATCAGGAAGTGTGAGTCCCCCAACTTTATCAAGACTTTTTGGCTATTGGGGATACTGTAAGATCCATATGAACTGTATGATGGGTTTTTCTATTTCTGCAAAAACTGTCATTGGGATTTTGATAGGGACTGTACTGATTCTATAGATCACTTTGGGTAGTATTGCTGTATTATTAATAATATTAAATCTTCCAATTCATGAACATGGGATGTCTTTCCATTTGTGTATGTATTGTTTAACTTGTTTCAGTGATCTTTTGTACTTTTCAGTGTACAGTCTTTTGCCTCCTTGGTTAAATTTATTTCTAAGTATTTCATTTATTTTAATGCTATTGTGAGTGGAATTGTTAATTTCTTTATTGGGTTGTTTTATTGTTAGTGTATAGAAATGTAACTAATTTTTGTGCCTTAATTTTGTGTGCTGTGACTTTGCTGAATTAGTTTGTTAGTTATTAAGGGTTTTGTGTGTGTGTGTGTGTGTGTGTGTGTGTGTGTGTGTGGTGCGCCCATGCAGTCTTTGAAGTTTTCTACATATAAGATCATGTCAACTTCAAAGATAATTTTACTTCCAGTTCGGATGTCTTGTGTTTATTTTCCTTGCTTGATGGCTCTGGCTAGAACTTCCTGTACTGTGCTGAATAAAAGTAGCAAATGTTAGCATCCTTTACTTGTTCCTGATCTTAAGTTCTTCAGTTATTCCCCATTGTGTATGGTGTTATAGAACTATGTAACTTTTATTATGTTGAGGGAGTTTCCTTCTATTCCTAGTTTATTTAGTAGGCGTTTTTTTTTTTTATCATGGAAAAGTATTTAGTTTTGTCAAAAGCTGGGTATTTTTTTCACATCAGTTGAAATGACCAAGTGTTTTTTTGCTTCATTCTGTTAAGTTGATGTGTGGCAATAATTGATTTTATTGTATTGACCATCCTTGCTTTCCAGGAATAAATCCTATTTGACCATGATATATAATCCTTTTAATATGCTGTTGAATTTGGATTGCTAATATTTTGTTTCAGATTTTTACATCAATATACATAGGGGATATTGGTCCATAGTTTGTGTCGTCGTCCCTCTGATACCAGGGTTATGTCAACCTCATAGAATGAGTTACGAAGTGTTACTTCAATTTTTGGGAAGAGTTTGAGAAGGATTGGTGTTTATTCTTTTTTTGTTTTTTCTCATCCCAAAATGATGGAGATTCTTTATTTAAATCAGCAAACTTGGATTTTTCAAAAAAAATTTTTGAATTCTTCACAAATTTGTATGTCATTCTTGCACAGGGCCATGCTAATCTCTTTATCATTCCAGTTTTAGTATATGTGCAGCCAAAGTGAGCACAGTGCTTTTTTAAATTTGTTGGTAGAGTTGATTAGTGAAGCCATCTGTTTTGGCCTTTTTTTGGGGGGGAGTTTTTTTTTTTTACTGATTCAATCTTCTTGGTAGTTATAAATGTATTCAGATTTTTATTCGTGAGTCTGTTGGTAGAATATATTTCTAGGTATTCATCTGTTTCACCTACATTATCTAATTTGTTGGTGTACAGTTCATAGTATTCTCATATAATCCTTTTTACTTCTGTAAGGTCAGTTGTCATTACATATAGAAATGTCCTCATGTTCATTTCAGATTTTAGTAATTTGAATCTTCTCTGTTTACTTAGCCTAGCTAAAGGCTTCTCAATTTTGTTGATTTTTTTCATTGAGCCAACTTTTGATTTTGTTGATTCTCTGTTTCTCTGTTTTCTAATTCATTTTATCTACTCTGATCTGTGATAAAATTATCTTCCATTATCTTGGGTTTATTTCTTTTTCTACTTCCTTAGAATGTACCGTTGTTACTGATCTGAGATTTTTTTTAAATGTATGCATTTACAACTATAAGTTTCTCTCCAAACACTGCTGTCACTACATCGCCTAACTTGGCACATTGTGTTTTTATTTTCATTTGTCACTATACATTTTGTACATTGTCTTGTAATTTCTTTTTTGACCCATTTGTTAAAAATTTATCTTAATTTTCCAGGTTTATTTTTTCCCTGCTGTTGATTTGTGACTATTCCATTGTGATCAGAAGATACTTTGTATGATTTTAATCTTTTAAAATGTATTACAGCTTGTTTTGTAAACTATCATATCATCTGGAGAATGTTCCATGTATTCTGCTGGTAGGTAGAGTGTTCTGTGTATATAAAGTCTAATTGTTTTAGTGTTGTCCAACTCCTCTGTTTCCTTACTGATTTTCTGTCTAGTTCTGTTATTGAAATTGGAGTATTGAAGTCTTTGGTCATTATAGAACTGTCTTTTCTTTTTCAAATCCACCATTGTGCTTCATATATTTTGGGGACTCTGTTGCTAGGTGTGTATGTGTTTATAATTATTATGTCTTCTTTTGTGTCAAACATTTCATCAATATATAATGTTCTTTGTCTCTTATTTTTTTTGTTTCAATGTCTATTCTGATGATACAGTCACCTTAGCTCTCTTTTGGTCTCTATTTTTATTCATGAGTCTGTTGGTAGAATGTATTTCTAGGAATTCATCTAGTTCACCTACATTATCTAATTTGTTGGTGTACAGTTCATAGTATTCTTATGTAATCCTTTTTACTTCTGTAAGGTCAGTTGTCATTACATACAGAAATGTCCTCACGTTTTTTCCATTCCTTTACTGTCAACCTCTCTGTGTCCTTATATCTAAAGTGAGTCTCTCATAGTCTGCATGCAGTTGGATCCTGACATTTTAAAATCAAATCTGCTAGCCTTTACTTTCAGTGAGATAATTTAATCCATTTAACATTTATGTAATTACTAATGAAGGATATACTTCTGTCATTTATCTGTTTGTCTAATGTATATCTTGCTTTTCTTCCTCAATTTTGGTTACTGCCTGTTTTTTGTTATTAGTGGATTTTTATTTTTTTTGGTAGTGTGCCATTTTAATTCCCTTCTTTCCTTTTCTGTATTTTTTAAATTATTTTCCTAGTGGTTACTTTGGGAATAACATTAACATCGTAAGGTTATAACAACCTGGTTTGAATTTTAATACATAAACACTCTTCTTATACATCTTTGTCCCTCCTCCTTTATGTTGTTACTGTCACACATCACATTTTCTTTATCTATTATATGCCTATTAACAGAGATACGTAGATATATGATTATTGTTTTATGCATTTGCCTATTAAATTATGTAGGAAAGAGAAGTTACCATAACACAACTACAGTAACACTAACTTTTATATTTACCTGCATAGTTAATTTTACTAGTATTTTTTCTTATGGCTCTGAATTACTGCCTCATGTCCTTTCATCTCAGCCTGAAGGACCCCATCAGTATCTTTTTGTAAAGCAAGTCTGCTGTTAATGAATCACTCAGCTTCTTAAAAGTCTTCAATTGCCTTAAATTTTCCCTCATTCTTGAAAGCTAGTTTTGCTGGATATTAAATTCTTGGTTGGCAATTCCCACTTTCAGGCTTAAAAGTCCATCATTCCATTATATTGTCTCCATTATTTTTGAGAAGTCAGCTGTTAATCTTACTGAGGATCCTTTGTATTGAGTCATTTATTTGTTATTGCTTTAAAAATTTTCTTTCTTTGGGTTTTGAAAATTTGACTATACTATGTCTCAGGGTAGATCTCTTAGTTTATATTCTGTTTGATTGAGTTTCTTGGACACGTGTATTCATGTCTTCTCAGGTTTCAGAAGTTCTTGGCCATTGTTTCTTTAAATATCTTTTCTGCCCTTTTCTCTTCCTACTTGGAATCCTGTAATTTGTATGTTTGTACATTTGATGGTGTTTCCATAGGTTTCTTTGCTCTGTCATTTTTATTCATTCTTTTTTCTTTCTGTGCCTCATACTGGATAATTGCAGTTGTCTTCAGTTTATTGATCCTTTCTCTGTATCCTCAGGTCTTCTATTGAATCACAATGAAAATGAGTTTTTCATTTCAGTTACTGTACTTTTCAGCTCCAGAAATTGATTCCTTCTTATAAGTTCTGTCTCCTTATTAATATTCTCACTTTGTTTATAAACCATTTTCTTTGTTTCCTTTAGTTTTTTTTTGTCCATGGTTTCCTCTACGTCATTGAACATACCTAAGACTGTTGACTTCTAGTGTTTGGACTTCTTCAGAGATGGTTTTTGTCAACTTTTGTATTCCTTGTGATGGGCCATGCTTTCCTGTTTCTTTGCATATTTTGTAAATTTTTGTTGAAAACTGGGCATTTTGAGTATAGTATTATGTGTGGTATCTCTGGAATTCTGTATCTCCCACCCCTTAGCAATTGCTGAATCTTCCTTGTGGAGGACTGGAATGCAGGTCACTCTCCACATGGCTGCATGGCATGGGGCTAGGAGATGAGCACAGTAGGTGCTATGCTGAACATGGAAATTCATTGAGATTTGCTGAAATTTACTACCTTCGTCTTCAAGCTCTCTTCTGAACCCTGCAAGTGTTTTGACTAGACTCCAGAGCTCCAAAATAGTTACTGCAGATAGTCCCTGCCAACTCAGTAGTTGTTCAGATTGAGGGACAGATTCCTGGAGTTCCCTATTCTGCCATCTACTCTACTCTGACATCACTCCCTAATAATTGTCTTTATAATAGCAACAAAATTTCTATTTAATTGACATAGTTTATGAAACATCATTGGATGTATGTTATTCCACAGTGATTAATTTCACATTAGTAAGGCCTTTAGTTTCTTTTAAATTATGTCTTTAGAATATATTCCTATAACAGGATAAACTTTTTAAAGGACATTGTTGTATATATATGCAAATGGTTTCCAGAGTGATTGTCACCAGTATATGCATCACCAGAACTGAGTCATTGAAAAACCATTTACTTGCCTGCCAGGATACAAAATTGAGTAGAGCATAATCTGATTTCCACATAATCTCCCTGCACTGCACATTGTAATTTTAACCTCTGCTTGCTAATTAAATAGGTATGACTTTAGTTAGTATTACATCTGACTGTCTGATTATGCAGGAAATCTGCACTTCTTTGTGCTGGTTTTAGTGGGTACCACCTCTTCTTTTTCATCCTTTGCCCTATCACTCTCATGGGGTTAAGAACCTCTCCTCTGGGCGTCCCATCATCGTATCAGCATGGGTGTCCCCTGAACCAGTGGAACCCCAAGGGACTGGACTCCTTAAAGGGAGCCCTGAAATCATGGTTAGGAGGGCAGAAGAGGCAGGGAGGTGTGGCAAGGCAGTACAGTCTGAAGCTTATTTAATGGGATAGTATGCCTAGAAACATAAAAATATGGTGGTTATTTTCATTGTGCAGAACTAGAGAAGATACAGTTTGGCAGGTTTTCTTGGCTGTTTGGTTTTGGCTCTAGAGGGCTGGTAACTTGAGTTGGTGACACTTGCACAGAGGCCAAGTGTCTAGGGATGCAGTGAGAGCATGGGCAGAGGGCCCCACTGGTTCTACATATTTCCACTGGGCCATCTTGGACAGTTAATCCTTGGTGTCTGGTGGGCTGACTCCTTGCAGCTGACCTGTTGTCTCGGCTCACAAGATCATAAAATGAGTTGTCTGCCAGCTGATAGGGCCTTTGGGAGCAATGTCATCTCAGATCATGGGCTACATTTTTTTTAAGGTATTGATACACAATATTATGAAGGTTTTTCCAACATTCACCCATATTATCAAGTCCCCCACACACACCCCATTGCCATCACTGTCCATCAGTGGAGTAAGATGCTGTAGAGTCACTACTTGTCTACTCCGTGCTGTACTGCCTTCCCCGTGAGCCACCTACATTATGTGTGCTAGTCATCATGCATGGGCTACTTTTTAATAACTTTTAATAGCTCTAGGCAGCTAGCAGTGAGTCAGGAGAGTCAGCTGCTGGGTGAGAGGGTCACACAGCTGAGGAGCCTTGAGTAGACACCCCTGGTAAAGGAGTTGTAACATCACCCACTCTGATGGCAGTGGGAAGGTCAGGTGGGGCCACATTCACAGCATGCATGTATGGTGCTCATGTCCTCAGTCTTTGTGGGTGGCCCTGTGCACACCCTTGGGACAGAGAGATCCAGGCAGGAGATCACATCTGAGCCAGAGGACCACTGGGAGCTGCTGGCTTGGGCCTTCCCACCCATCCTCAAGGGCTGGGCCAGTCTGCAGATGTCCCCCAGGGCTTTGGCCTCTCATGCTGAGGGAATGAGGCTTTGCCCAGTGCCAGCCACACCTGACCTTGCCTGTGCCAGTATCCTGCCAGTGTCGGGAGGGCACAGGCTAGAGCCTCTACAGGAACCGTTGAGGCTGTGGAGAATTGGGTGCCCTCTTGTGAGGGGTGAGCAGCTCCCTTACCTGCTATGGTGGCTGTACCCGACCAGAGTCATGCCTAACAACACATGGACCTCAACAAACTGAGCAGGTCTTTTCTGCAGTGATTTCACTTGATTTTAGTGCTAAGCCTGTGGCATGGGTGGTGATATTCTTACCTACAGATGAGAACTTGAGGTTCAGGACGGGGACTTGACTGAGCTCACAGAGCAGTTGGATGCAGGGCTGGACTCCAACCTGCTTTTAACCACCTTTGCAGAAAGAATTAACCTTACCCCAGAGGGCTGGCCCCTGCCCTTGGTCCTGGGTTATCAGAATGGCCTCCCTGATGGTTGTCTTTACCTGTGGCTGTGAGCCACGCCAGGTAGTCTAAAACTGTGACTTACAGTGGGGGCTCTGGGCCATGCAGCATCAACTCAAACTTCTGGAGGCTGGAGACTGAGGTCAGCCACACAGGTGGCCAGTGATGTTGGTCACTGAGCCCCAACAAAATCTCTGGACTCCAAGGCTCAAGTGAGCTTCCCTTGGCAGTACCTTGTGCACATTGTCCACATTAGTGCCAAGAAAGTAATGCTCTCCATGACTTTGCAGGGAAAAGACAGCAGCCCTGCATTTGTGGATTTTGTACCATGGAATTACTTGGCCAATTTTTATCCATTTCCTGTAATATACTGTAACCATATGTGTATCAGCTTTCAAGTTGCGTTCTGAGTCACTGTAGCAGTCTTGAATCCGAGAGACAGCGTGAGGACCCCCAAACTTGCAATTGGAGTCAGAAGTGAGGGCAGTTGTGGGCACCCCTTAATTTCGTACGACCTCACTTAAATTTCTCAGCTTGCAACTTTTCTGCATGAAACCAAGTGTTTCCAAACTCAACCAGATGGGCTACTGTAGAGACCTCAGTGCTGCCCCCACTTCCACCCACTGTGAAATACTTCTGGGCCTCCACCACTAGACCTTTGTGCATGGAGTGGTCTCTGGTGGCCAGAGCACCCCCAGCCTGTCCTCCAGGAGGGCCCCTGCCCCTCTTACAGCTGCCTCTGGGCGGCCTGGGCCCTGGGGTGCAGTCATTTTCCTCCAGGAGAGCTGGGTCATGCTGTTATGTCCTTGAAAGAGGTAGGGTGTATTGTCAGCAGTGCACAAAAGCACCCACTTTCCCTCAACTTGACAGCTCTGTGTATTACAGTATAAACCTTCCTTAGGAAGAAGTAGCATATTTCTGTGTAATTAGTGCAATTTGGCCCTTTCCAAGCCTTCCTGACTCTATTTTCCCATATTGGGAATTGCCAACTCATGTCCTATGGCCACTTTGTGCAGATCCTTATGTCAAGGTTACTGATCTTCCTATGTCCACAAAGGTGTCCAGTTGTTACTTTTTTATTGGGAAATAAGTCAAATTATACATAGCACACAGAAATAAGTTCAGGTGGACTAAAATGTTTTTCACTTGAATAGAACGAAGTGTCAAATTCTTGGTAGTTAGGAGAAATAATATAGATTGATTTAAATACATAAAATGTAGACATCCAAAAAAGGTAAAAACAAAACAAAACAAAATAAGTGGAGTGTTGCTGACAAGTCAGAGGTGGGACATAATGGCTGAGAAGGGTTAGGGTTAGGGTTAGGAGGACCCCAAAGGTCATTCTGACCTGATGCACTTCCAAGAAAGAGAGACTGGCCTCGTGTTCCAACAGGTCATGTGCTACTTCTTGCTTTTTAGAGAGGTGAAGGGCAGTGCGTGCTGGGGTCTTCTCCAAGGAGAGGGGTGCTGCAGCTCACCTCCCAGCACCTGAGCCTGCATGCTTATCTATGGGTCAGTGGCAACTGACAGCAAGAAGGGGCTGAAATGGTACCAAGTACACTTCACTTAAGAAGGCAGGAAAGCCCACTGATGGACAGTGGCTGTAATGGGGTATGTGGTGGGGACCTGACTTGCTAATAGGGGGAGTCTAGTGACCATAATGTTGTTCAAGTAATTGTACATTAACAATACCAAAATAAAAAAACGAAGGCAGGAAAGCCAACTGTATGTTTTGGAAAGATTTCTCCAAGAACGCTTAGGTTATCTGTAGGATTTAGCAATCCAGGATGACCTGCACTCTGTATCTTAAGTTGTCCTGTGATGCGTATAAAGGGTCTTTCCAAACAAGTATTTCTATACACTGAATTTGACTCTTATTCTTGACTGGAGTATGACTTGTGCCTTATTCCAATCCTTCCACGAGTGGGAACTGTGCCGAGTAGTGGGGGGCACTCTGAGTGGCAGCCACTGAGTCAGATGCCAGCTGTGGACTGGCTTAGTGTGGGGTGGCAGTTTGCCTTTGTGGGGAATTTGTAAGTTAAAACCTCGCTGGTCTCTGAAGTAACACTTCTGTCAAGTCTGGAGCTTCACTTCAGGTATTCTGGCTTCTCAGCAGTCAACCCTCTGAATCTCCCTGTGACCTCGGATTTCATACATCTCTGGAGTAACACTTGTATCGTCTCAGCTCCAGGGAAGGGACACCTCAGTGATCTTGCCTCCACTCAACCTTAGTGATCGCAGCTACACCAGGTGCTGCTGGTTATGTGAGCCCGTGATCACAGCTGCTGTGTGACACGCACCAGCGACGTCAGTTCACCAGCATCTCGTGAAGGGGAAAAACAAGCCTTTATCCGCACCACAGCTGTGGACCTAATGACTGACATCCTTGATCTTGCCGGAGAAGCTGATATTTTCAAGAGGAAAGAACTTGGAGTAAACCAGGTTCACCACAGTTATGATGATGATGAATACTATAGTCTCTTGGAAACAGGATTTAAAAAATTAAAACACCCTCAAACATAGGAACAGAAATAAAGATAAGAGCTATTTGAAGTAAGAGAAATTTGTTTTAAAAACTTGTGCTACAGAACTGTCTTTCTAGTGACATTTTTTTCTTTGGAATCCCATAATGTGTTAAGAGGCACCTACCTGGTGTAGCAGCTGTGAGGTCCGGGCTCTGAGCACAGAGCTCCTGTCCTGCGCCCAAATGGGGCCAAGAGGCCATAAGGGTGGGTTTTAGGAAAACATGTTTTTTCCAGTTGAATTTCCAGTAAAAATTTAGGACATCCTTTCTGATCTTAAAGTACTGAATAAAGGACTTTATATCATTTTATCCACACAGCACTTTAGTGTTTGAACAGAATACTGAAAACAGTCCAATATTCTACATACAATAGAATAATCATTGTTATGTAGGAAAGGCATGTGACGTTCTAAGATAAATCAGTGGAGTGTGAGGAAGTTTTATTACTCCAAATAAACTGTCTAATGCTGAAGAATGAATGAATTATGGCTGTCCTGACTATATTTCACCATAATTGTGGGATTACTCTCCACTGTGACTTCAAGATGTTGAGAAAAATAAAACAGGTGTTCGAGGTTTGTCCACAGGACACACACTCACTCCTGCTCCTCGGAGTTACTCTGTGCCACAGGGTCACTGAAGGGCCCCTGCAGCCCAAACGGGGGCTCCTCTGGGACGTGAGGCTGCCCTGGGCCAGGTGCATCCCGGCGGCGCGGTCCCGGCGGCGCGTGCACCTTCTGGTGCTGGACCAGGTGCCCATGCTGGCTGAAGGCGCGGCCGCACTGCGCGCACTCGTAGGGCCTCTCGCCCGTGTGGGTCCGCAGGTGCTGCACCAGCACCGAGTACTGGCTGAAAGCCTTTCCGCAGCGGCCGCACTCGTAGGGCCTCTCGCCCGTGTGGGTCCGCAGGTGCACGATGAGCGTGGCCTTCAGGCTGAAGGCCTTGCCGCACTGCGTGCACCGGAAGGGCCTCTCGCCCGTGTGGACCCTCTCGTGCTGGACCAGGGACCTGCGGGCGCTGAAGGCGTGCCCGCACTGGCCGCACACGAAGGGCCTTTCGCCAGTGTGCACGCGCTGGTGCTGGGTCAGGTGCGAGTGCTGCACGAAGGCCTTCCCGCACGCGTAGCACCCGTAGGGCTTCTCGGCGCTGTGGATCCGCTCGTGGTTCATGAGGGTGGAGCGGTGCCCGAAGGCCTTGCCGCACTGGCCGCACTCGTACGGCCTCTCGCCCGTGTGCACACTATGGTGCTGGATGAGCACCGAGCGGTCGCTGAAGGCGCGGCCGCACTGGCCGCACGCGTACGGCCTCTCGCCGCTGTGCGCCCGCTGGTGCTGCACGAGCGCCCTCCGGACGCTGAAGGCGCGGCCGCACTCCCCGCACGCGTGCGGCCTCTCGCCAGTGTGCGCCCGCTGGTGGCTGCGCAGGACGGTGCTGTGGCTAAAGGCCTTCCCGCAGAGCGCGCACACGTACGGCCTCTCCCCGGTGTGGATGCGCTGGTGCTGGATCAGGTGCGACAGCTGCGTGAAGGCCTTCCGGCACTCGGGGCACTGGTGCGGCTTCTCGCCCGTGTGGATCTTGTGATGCTGCGCGAGGTCCGAGCTCACCCGGAAGGCCTTGCCGCACTCGCCGCACTCGTAGGGCTTCTCGCCCGTGTGGATCCGCTTGTGTTTGCTGAGGACCGAACTCTGGCTGAAGGCCTTGCCGCACACGGCGCACACGTACGGCTTCTCGCCCGTGTGCGTCCGCTGGTGCTGGAGCAGGTGGGAGCTCCGGCCGAAGCTCTTCCCGCACTCCACGCACCTGTAGGGCCTCTCCCCGCCCGCGGGGGCCGCGCACCCGGGCGAAGGCTCGCCGGGGTTCGGGGCCCGGGCCTCGGGGCCAGCCCGCCCGGGGGGCGCTCTCTCCGGGACCGCGGCTACTGCGTCTGGGGCCAGTGGCTTCGGATTCGAGCCCCTCTCTTGGGTCTCGCCCTCGTCCTCCACCTCTGAAAGGAATCCAAAGCGGAAGCGTCAGCACACGACCTGCCCGAACCGCAGGGCAGGCGCAGCCGCGTGGGTGCTCCGCTGGCGCGGCGGGGCCGGCCGGGGGCGGTCCCCGAAGCCCAAGGCTGGGGGCTGAGCAGCAAATGGCGAGCCGGCCCCACCAGAGAAGCCGAAGCCTAGGGGGCCGCCCGCCGGGCCCTGTGACTGCGCGCACAGTGGGGCTACAGTCCAGGCCGCCGGGCCGCTGCGGCCTCCTCTGCGCTGAGGATGCACCGGAAGCAAGAGGACACAGGCAGTGGGCGTCTGCCTCGCCTCGGCTGCAGACGCGGCCTGTGGATGTTACCGTGGCGGGGCCGGGCGCTTTGGGGACTGTGGGACGGGACGGCAGGGATGCTGAGGACTGTAGTGTTTTTTGTTTTTTTTTTAGATTTTATGAGTGTAGTATTTTATTCAGTACAATTCCATGGGATTTAATTAACCTAATTTAGAATTAGATGAAGAAAATTTATTTTTTTTGTCAGTAGCCAAGGTGAGAAAATTCAGGTTCTTTCACTAAAGGACAAGAATCTTGAATAAAAGTTATAGATGTATGTAATTAGACATGTTAAGCTTAGCATGCCGTAATGACAGGAACTGTAGTTTTTTTAATCTGGGAGACTAAGCCGGTGAGATGACAAAACGCCACTCACACGCCAAGACTTCACGAGGGGATCGGCTGTGCTCATAGGGCAACCATCACGGACAATGGAGCCAGCCTCAACCAGGGCGGGGGGCACCCAGTGGCCGACCGCACAGCAGCAGGACGTGCGGTCAGGCCCTTTATGCTTCTCTTTCCTGGGGGACAGGCCAGCAGCCCGGTCTCCCCGTGAGCTTCCTGGATCCCAGTCCCCGCCCTGCAGCTGGGGACACCAGCCCCACTCAGAACACCACCACGGCCCTAGAAACCACGTCCTACACCTCAGTGAGGCACCAGGAGCAGCCCTGTGACAAGTGCTGGGGGGCCAGCAGCCCTTGGGAGAAGCAGATTTACAAACGCTAGCCCAGAGAAACGGACACTGGGGCAAAACCTAAGTGTGTGCGTGGCGACTGCGCCCTCCCTTCTCCTCTCCAGGGCAGGCGGAGTCACTTGGGTGAATGGTTCACTTGGGTAAGAACCAGGCACTCTCAGCTCAGGAAGACCTGCCGGCTCTACCCCCACCATCACAGAGCTACAGAGACGGGCCCCCAGGTGGGGGTCCCTGGTGGTGCCTCCCTGCCTGAATCTGCTGGTGTCTCGTTCTGGCATCTACCAGAGGAAGCGGACTGAACGGCAACCGCATTCTCCAGGTGTGCTTTATCTGTAAGGATTTTAAGGCCTCGTTTCCAGTACAACAGCTTCAGTTGTTATCTGAAGTATAGAGTAGCAAAGAATGTTTCGTGTGACCGGGTAAAGAAAAAAAAGCAATTCTGCCGAGACTAATTTTTAATTAAAAGAACCCCTCCCCGGTGTTTTGCAGAGACTGTATTATATGATGAGAACATACATTCTGCATCAGAGCACCCTGGGAATCTCTCTGCTTCTGGTGAATTATAAGCACTAACACCTTCAGGGATTGCACTGGATTAAAAAGACCAGACATGCACATACCCCATGGACAGGATGAACTGTCTTGCATATGAGCTGTCACGTGGTCACGTTTGAGGTCTTCTGCAAAGAAACAAGAGTTGAGGTGACAAGACTACAGGTCTCCAGACAGTGGAAAAATTGTTTCCTTTGCTGCTGTAACAACTAAGTGCAATTCACTGAGTTAAAAGCCCAGAACAGAGATGGGCAGGCGCGGCTCCCTCCGCTGCTAGCGCACTGCCTCAGGCTGACGGGGCTCCTGCTCTGTGCACATCACTGATCTCTCCAAGGCCTGTGCAGGGGGCTTAGTAGGTGCTTCTGTGCAAAGACTCGTCTCCAACCTGCCCACACCCTTGGAGAATTTCACAATCTCTGGCATCAAATCTCAAAAGCATTTGTTAAAGATTCCATCAGGTGAAACCACAGCTGGCTTGGCTACCAGGGAGCTCAGGTCTGGGTCAGAGGTAGCTCTATGTGACTGCAGTCAGCAAACAGTTGAAGTTCAGTGCAAGATTTCCACAAAATAATGCTGTCTTTTTTTAACATTCACTGGAAAATTAAATTCCTCTGGGCTGGCCCATTCAGTCTCTGATGACATGTGATCTTACAGGACAGTAAGAGGCAAGCTGTCTGTAAACCTGGTGCTCCACCTACACAGTGCCTAAAAACACGGTGGAGAATGCCAGGCCTGAGACTTGGAAGCTGATCAGCCAGAGGTGCTGTGCTGTCCCATACACCCTGAGGGGGGCCACATCCTGCAGGACAGGCTGACTGAGGTTTTCCCAAGACTCAGATGTCATCTTCCTGCACTGGACATCTTTGCCTAAAGCAACTGAACACTGCCTATGGGGCTGGATCTATCTGCCATTATCTTCCCTTTTATAATTTTCTCCATAAAGGTTCTGCACATTTTTGTTAATTACTGGATACTTTCTATTTCCGATGCTACTGTATGTAAATACTTTAAGAAAAAAATCACACATTTAAAACAAATATATATATATATATATATATATGTAAGATGTTGGATGTGAACTAAACTTATTATGTTATTTCATAATATATAAGTCAAATCATTATGCTGTTTACCTGAAACTTATACAGTGCTATATATTAATTATATCTCAGTGAATCTGGGGAAAAAAACCACACCTTTGCTGCTGACGAAGAAACAAAACTGATTTTGTAATCAATCTTTTTCCAAGAAGACATCATAGGAATGACAAACAACACTTTTCTTCTTTCCCTCCAATTCTTACAGCTTTAGTTTTGTTACTGTCCTGTTATTAGTTTATCTTGCCTGATTCCACATGTGGGGCCCCCAGGACAATACTATAGGACCGGGGGATGGATTCCAGGGTTGTATCACTAGCAACACCTTTGCTCCAAGCATATTCCCTGCATAACTAATTGGCTGTAAGGCAATTTTGGCATAAAACATGAAATAATAAAAAATTGGGCATTATAAAGGACATAAACATGAAAAACAATTAACAAAATTAAAGATTTTACTGTGAAATACAAAATATTTGAGTACATTCAAAACATATAGTGTAGATTCCTGGCAATACTGCCAAATAACATTTTGTGGATTGTACTTAAGCACTTGTCTTCAAAGTCTTGTTCATAGTATTAGCAAAGGGCTTATTCAGCAAAACTTTCTCTTTTCCTCACTAAAATTTCTTCCTCTATTAAGAGAGGTATCAGTTTACAAATACTAGGATGCCCATTTGTAACCAAGTTTGTATAAAAGCCTCCTACACTGTTGTTCATTCTTGGCAATTTGTCACCTGTGTTCACAGATCCTCCAAACTTCTGTGGGAAATGTGGAAGAAACACTAACGCTTTACTGCATTTGTAACTTTGTTACCATTATAACTGAGGTGTCATTTCCTAGTGCAGTACAGTATGGAATCTGGCTTTATGTTGTATTTTATGTCAAGTTGATATACACAGTTGTTTTCATCCGCTGTTCAAGACCAGCACATCCACCTGTTAGTGTACAGACCATGACTCCTAAAAAATGAGTCCTTTGTCAACAAAAAAATGAAACTGAACTGGTCAACCAGTTACTTTCTCTTTCAGGGAAAAATTGCCTTATTAATGATAACAAAATAAAAAAAATTGCCTTAAGGCCAATTAGTTATGTGGTGAGCATGTCTGCAGTGAAATTCTTGTGTCAAAAATGCTCACAGTGAGAACAGCGGACACAGTGTGGATGGTGAGCAAGCTCATGATGTTCTTCCTCTCAGGCAGCATTTTTTCAACTCCCACCATAAGTAGCAGGTTAAGGACTTCATTCTACGCTTAGCATGCTTTGCTGTTTTCTAAATCGACCAGGAAGCCCTCAAAATCAGAATGTTCCGTAAGGACGGGGCCTCGGCAGGGGCAGAGTCGGCACACTCACTGCCTGCCCTGGGCACCTGCCTGGCTCAGCGCAGGCCTGGATGCAGGCTCCTTTGCCAGAAGAGGCCCTTGATGAAGCCCATTCCTGCTGTTTCCTGTCAGCACCCACAGCCGGTGGACCTGCTTGGCCCTCGGTGAATTGAGAGCCAGCTCTGCTCACCCACCTGAGTGGCCACGGCCTGGGCCTCTGCTCTCCTGAGACCCTGGCCTGCCCAGGACCCACGGCTCTTCTCCTCGCTCTAGCTGGGAGATCAAGTCCGGCTTGGATCCTGGAAGTCCTGCTTGTGGGGAGGGAAGTCCTCTGTCTATGCAGCATCTGTGAGTGCCCCCACCCCACCCGCACAGCCTGCAGGCATGAGACAGACAGGACTGACCTCCCTCTGGAGCTGAGGAGCCAGGAGGTGACCCCAAGGCTCCCACCTGATGAACGCCCCCCCCACCACCCCTGGCCAAGCACAGACACAGACAAGTCGTACTGCGGGGCCATACCCAGTGAGACCACATTCCCGTAGGTCTCCATCATCACATGTCGGTAGAGGCCCCGCTGAGCAGGTCCCAGGTGGTCCCATTCCTCCCGAGTGAGGAGCACAGCCACGTCCTCGAAAGTCACCTTGGCCTGCAATGACAGGGGCTGCTGTTGGACCGAGTGTCCACATCCAAGACAGAGTGGGTGCCAAGTGACATGGCTTTGAGGGAGATGCCCTGGGAGCAAAGGTGGCGACAGGAAGGGGCCACAGATTTCAGGGGTGCAGAGACACTCAGCTGCCACTGGTGGCCTGGGTCTGGGAGAATTGTGAGAAAATGAGGAGGCACCACACAGGCTGGGGACAGCTCACCTGGGATCCTGCTGGGAGGGGCAGGAGCCTGGCTGCTGCCATGGCCCAGTCCCCTGGGGTGTCTGAGGAAGATGGGAATCGGAGGATCCTGTGGGGCCAGTAAGAGAAGAGGGCACATGAGGGACCCAGCCTCGTCCCGGCAGACCCACTTTGGGGGAAAGGACCCCATAGCCCAGGAGCTACACAAACACAGGGTTCCTGGGCTCTCTGGGACATCTGAGATGCCTGGGGACACTAGTGCATCCTGGGTGCTCCAGCCCAAGGCTATGCTCTCCAGGCCCCGGGGGGCCTTGTGGTGAGTGGGTCGCACCTGTGGCTGGGGGTCCAGCAAGGCTCTGGGCTGTTGGCGTGGCTCGCCGCCCACACACAGGCTGTCGGGTCTGGTGCAGGTGCCAGGCCAGCTGCCTCTAGAGACTGTCCCCCAATGAGGAGAGGGCCCTGCTCAAGGCCCACAACCTTGTGGGGCCCCACCCCAGGTCCCTCATGCTTGGCTTGACCATGACACTCTGGTGGGCTCATGGATACCTGGG
Source organism: Manis javanica (assembly GCF_040802235.1). Classification (NCBI taxonomy): domain Eukaryota; kingdom Metazoa; phylum Chordata; class Mammalia; order Pholidota; family Manidae; genus Manis; species Manis javanica. The sequence continues at coordinate 226,900,312 of NC_133157.1, forward strand.
CACACTGGTCTTACCCCTGAGGCCCTTGAGCTCTGATGCAGCAGGGGCTGCTAGCCCAGTGATGGCTCCACCAGTGGTTGGCAATGGAGGCATGAAGTGCACACTGGGTTCTGGTGAACTGGGTCCAAAGTGATCCAGGGATCTGGTCTGAACACCTGATGTGGAGGCCTGGGTGTGGGCAGGTTCTGAGGACCTATCAGACAAGTAAAGCTGAGGTATATGTCTCACCCAACTGCTGGAAAAAGTTGAGGGGCAGAGTTCTCCTAGTGGGGAATGGGTTCACATCTTCTGGAGTGCCAGGGAGTCTGCAACTGACACAGATGTCAGCAGACCTCATCAGGAAACACAGTAGACAAAATCGACTGTATGCAGCCACTTTCTCGTGTGGCTGAGCAGGCCATCTGCTCCCCCCGAGCTCGACATCTCTGTGTGATGTCCTATGGCAACCCAGATACTTAGACCCAACTCTGAGCCTGTTTCTGTCCCCAGCTCAGCCTGCACCTGTACATGAAACCTGATCCTGAAGCCACCTTTCCTCACCCTCTCTTCTAATCCTCCCCCTCCAAGACACCCAGAGCCTGGCCCCACTGCAGCACAGTTGGGAACCTTCCCCCAAGGGAAGAATGACTATCCTCAGCTCCAAACCTTCCCAGCCCTTCCTCGGCTCCCACAAGGCCATCTAAAGCCCTGCCCAGGCCTGCCTTCTGCAGGAGAGGCTCCTGTCCCTTGGCCGCCACTGGCCACGTGGCTTTCTCACAGGCCCTTCTGACCTGTGCCTTGGGGGCTTCTGCCCCCCCCCCTTCCTGTCCCCACAGAGCTGCCAGTAGTCCAACATTGGTTGAATGGGTGAATGAAAATAGAAGAGCAATGAAACCGTATTTACACCCTTTCTCAGGAAAGCCACCTGGCACTATTGAGGCTCAAGTCACATATGCTGTTTGACAGCAGGTACCCCCCTGGGATGGACACAGGCTTAAAGATGGTATACCTCAGGCAGGTCACACATCCCCTAAGAGTTAGGCTGTGCAAAGTGGTGGGCTGGGTAAGGGAAATGAGGGGGTTCAGGGGACATGTCAAGGGGGCTATTTCATAAACAATGATCCCAGGGTCATGAAGGGTACACTTTGTCACACCTCAAAAATCACACCCCTGCTGAGGGCCTCACTTGGACAAAGGAGGACTCAGCACCGCATGACCCGAGACAGATACTGCTGGACCATGCGCTGTTACCTCATGAAATCAGATTAACCCAAGAACCGGGCTGTCAGCACATGTGAGGCATGGAGTGGGTGGGGAGGGAGAAGGGGGAGATTTCCACCCGGGTGAGTCCTAGAAAAGCATCAAGATAGTATCCCTGCCTAGGGTATCCTTCACATCCCACCAGGTAAAGAAAGCACACACAGAGCACGTTTGTTCCAGGGCCTGATGTGCCCCCCTCCGTTCACATGGCGAGATCCTGATTGCCAGTGTGATGCTGTTAAGAGGTGGGGCCAATGGGATGAGCTTAAGTCATGAGGGTGGAGCCCCCACAAGGGAATCAGTGCCCTTACGGAAGAGACCCCACAGAGCTTCCTTGTCCCCTCCGCCATGGGAGGGCATAGCCAGAAAGAGGTCTGCAACCCCAGAGAGGTGCTGAGCTGGCACCCTGATCTCGGACTTCAAGCTCCAGAACTGTGAGAAATGAGTGTTAAACGCTACCCAGTCCGTGGTATTTTGTTATAGTACCCAATGACTAAAGGCACTTGCACTCTGATAAAAACTGAACAAATTTAAAAAGTGGCACTAACTAGTTTTTAATCTTTCTTTATGTGTACTTTGGTAAGATAGGTCTGGCACAGGTCTGTGATGGATGCAAAAACATGCAAAACATTGCGGGCCTCAAACTGAAACCGCCAGACAGTTCCAACCCTAACCTAGAGCACCAGCACTGGCTTTTAACAAGCCACCACTCGCTCACTGCCCCCCATGATTCTGATGCCCAGCTCCAGGCTTTGCCCCATGAGAACAACACAGTTCAGACAGGAAGGGAGCACAGGTGGGCATGACAAGTCCTGTTCAGATGGCTCTCAGAGCCAGAATCACCACCACCCACGGTCAGGACAGACTCGGAGGAGCCAACTGGGGAGGCCAGCTCCCCCAAGGCAGGGGTAAGTGCAAACCGCACCAGCAACCTCCCAACCACGGGTCCCGTCATTCTTCAGATTACAAGTTTTGTTTTTGCAAATCTCCCCAGGAAATAACCTGAACAAATCAGAACAGATCAGTGTTCTGAGCACCAGGGGTCACTTCCTCTTCATCTAACGGAGCCCCACCCTACAAATGGAAGCACCTTCAGAAGAGGCAGCCCTGAGCCACTGGCAAGCAGGAAGCACAATTCTGCAACCTCTGGAGTAAATGATCATAAATACACATCCAAACCGATAGCCTTAGACACATCAAAGCCACCACATTTTCAGAAATGGACCAGTGATGCACAAAAATTTAACACATGACAAAGGCTGCTTCCCAAATCACGGGGAAGATGAATTACTCAATAGGTAGTGTTAGAAATGGCAAGATTTAGAGAAAAAGAAAAAAATGAAGCTAAATTCCTAATTCTCCCCACACTAAAATGAATTCCAGATGGACCCAACCTTTTACAAGTACCAGAGAAAAACGAGAATTCATTTTCAAATATAATTCCGCAGCAGGAAATGCCCTTTAAACATAGCACAAATCAAAAGCCTGTAAGAGTGAATAATTTGACTATTGAAATCTATCTGAAAAAATCCCAAACCAGAACAAAATGCCATAAGCTTAGTCAAAAATGGCAATTTAGGAATATTTTCAACATACCTAGAGAAGAATGCGAACTGGAAGATCACAAAGGAAATACTAAGACTAAAACCCACACAGTCTCGACCTCACGCCTCTGGGGGAGAAAATGGCAACTGGTGACAATTGGAGGGATCCAGCTCCCCGAGACACGGGACGCAGCCCTTCCAGGCAGTGGCTGCGACCTTCGCTTTATTTTTTAGACTTGCTTGCATTAAAAAAATTACTGCATATTATTTTCAGGTAAAATATTAAAAAGCAAATGATAAACAAGGAAAATGTTGGCAAACTACGTTAGAAAACGTTGGTCTTGCTTATTAAAAAGGGGCTGTTACAAAGTAACAGTGAGAGGACTGCACGCGCTCGGGAGCCCAAGAGGGTGAGAAATTTGGGAGCAAGTACGTTCGGGCAACAAGGCAGGGGGCGCCGATCCCCGGCCCTCCAACTCGGGGGGCCCGGAGTCCAGGAAAGGGGTTCCGGGAGGGGCGCGGGGCCCGGGGAAGGGGCAGAGGGGGGCCCGGGAGGATTTCGAGATCCGGGGAAGGGGAAGCGGGGGCCCGGGTAAATGGTGGGGGGCCTCGGGTGGACGTAGGGGCCCGGGGAAGTGGCGAGGGGTTCCGGGAGGGGCCCGGGGACCAGAGACGTGATGGGAGGCCGAGGAAGTGGCTGGGGCCCCGGGGGTTACCGGGAGGGGGTCCGGAGTCGGGGTGTATCAGGAGAAGGGCGCACGGGGTATGGCAAAAGGTTGGGGGGCGGGAGCTAGGAGTGAGGTCCGGGGAAGGTATAGAGCCTGTCCTCGGGGAAGCTCGCGGTCAGTGTGGAGGACACGCCGACTCCGGCTTCCGCGAGTGGAAAGAATCCCTGCTGACGGGGAGCCACCCAAATCCCCTACTCACTTTCCACGCCGCAGCCTCACGCACAAAGGGGCGGCCGCCCGCAGCGCACTCAGACAAAGAGGACGCCCCGCCCGGTCTGGGCATCCGCCAATCACTGTGGGCCACGCCTCCTTTTGCAACGCCCACACCGCTGGCCACCAGTCCTAGAGTGCGACACCTCCCAGTCTGGCTGTCGGCCCCGCTTCCCCTGCCCTGCCTTTTCTCCTGACTGACGATTGTGCTGCGCACTCGAAGGCCAACGAGAGCTGAGGCCTCCGCCGCGCCTAGAGAGGCCAAACCGCGTCCCCGGCTTCAACAGGCCGCACTTCCGGCAGCCCTGCGGAATCTTTCGGTGCAGACCTGGAGCCTCAGCGTGGTGGGTTCTCCCGTCCCTGTCGCTCCGGGCTGCGGGGCTCTGCCCCGGCGGGTCCCTTCCTTGCTTCAGTGGGTGCCACCCCCTCCGAGGCGTGGCTTCTCGTTGTTGTGCCCCAGACCGGGCAAGGGCCTGGCGGTGGTTGCCCGCGTGATGGTGACCGCTTGTTCCTCCACCTGCTCTGCTCTTTACGGACTCCAGGGGCGGGTTTAAGCCGCGCGCCTAGGAAGGCCATGGGCGGCGCAGACCCCCAGCCCGGGGGGAGACTTAGGCAGCCAGGACTGGAGTACCCGAGGAGTATGGTTCGGCGACTTGAAGAAGCGATTGGGAGCTGGAGGAAGAGCTGGCAGTCTCCCGTCTCCTGATACACAGCCCCTGCCTCCCCAAGGACGGGCCATTGCCCTTCCGTCTGGCGCGTGTGGCCTGGGGCTCCGAGGCTCTCAAGAAGAGTTCAAGACGGGAAGGACAGGACGGCCCAGAGGCGTCGGGGAAGGCGTGCGGCGGAGCCGGTGCCCTGTCCGTGGTGGTGGAGAAGAGGTTATGTATGATCGGGAGGCCTGAGGAGGGCAGGCAGTGGGGAGGAGGTGGCAATAATTCAGCCCGCAAGTGGGTGCTTCCACGAGTGTCCTCTTACCCGTGTGGGGCAGAAGTTCCCACTTTGTGGAGAGTGAGCTCAGCTTCCCACCGAGAGCTCCGTCTGCCACGCACACCCGAGTGTAGCAGGGTCCCCTCGGCTCCTGAAGCTCAGGACCAAAGTCGTCTGAGTTTGGCCCCATTATTGGACCGGTCCGATGGTTTTGCCAGTTGACAGGTTGAAGTAATTAAACAAGGAGGAGTTAGGTAAGGGTGGCTCTAATGCCTTGGTAGCTAAGCAAACTGTATCTAAGCTTTCCAAATAAGGCAACTTTTTAAGCTATAGCCAACCAAACGAGTTCCTTGCTTTGCTTCTGTCTTCTCTTTAAAAACCTATCCCCTTGCGCCTGTTGGCACAGTGCCCATAACCACTTTCAGTTTGGCACTACCTAAATTCCAGGCCATTTTGGGTCAAACTTAATTAAAATTTAATATGCTTCAGTGTAGCTTTCAACAACGAGTGAGTCCTGCCCCAGCAACGTTGGTCCCCACAGAGAACGGATGCTTTTACGACCTCAGCACACCAGTTTTCTTTTTTACCCTACACATTTTATTTTGCAAATGTTCATTCATAAAGGTTGAAAGAATAATGCAATGAATACCTGTTGTTAATTTAAAAATGAGACTGTCAGTTATTTTACCAGCACAAAAGTGGGTTTATTCAGGAACACATTTACACAAAACCACAGGCAAATCCTGAAAACAGCAGAGGCGGCTCCTGTACAGAAGAAAAAAAAAGCGTTGAGGGGGCTTTTGTAAGAAAAACGCCCATTTGCGGAAGCCGGGAGTCCCACACGTGTGGTTGCTCGCTGGCTGATTATGGCAGCCTCTCATTGGCCGGACTGTTGCGGAGGAATAGGCTTTACCTGTTGGAAATGCAAATAATTCGGTATTGAGGGCGGGACAGCTTCCCTTGCTGGTCTCCTGGTCCCATTTTAGTGAGGTTTTTACCTTTTCTTAGTTTCACGCTGTATACCTCTCTTAGATGCAGTACTATTGTGATAGTTTTTCTAGCAATTCAACAACTAGCATTCTTCTCCAGAACATCTTTGTGTGTAGCTCTGCCACCACCTTGCCACTCTGCTTCAACAAAAGCATGGTATTTATTGAGTGCCTCTTGTGCTAGTCGCTGTTCTAAATGCTGGGGCAACATCAGCGAACAAGACAAGAAACATTGCTAACAAATCCTTGTTCTCGTGGACTTTACATGCGAATGGGGAAAGCAGGCCATACCCAGAATCAGTGTTAATCACAAAGTGTGTCCAGAGGTGGGGAATGCCATGAAAGGTCTGGGCAGGTGACACTGCTACTCCCACAAGTTGTGACCTCACACCCTGGTTCGCTGGGTAGCAGGAGAGAGCTATAGACCCACGACTACACCTTCCTCTAGATCCTTCAGCTTCACTGATTCCTGATTATATTTAGCACCCCGACAAAGGGTTCCCACTTCTCCTGCAGGACACCTACATCATCACAGAAAACAAAGGGTTTTTGGTCCATCCTCATAGGCTCCAGCTCATGACCACAGGTCCCAGCTTGTCTTAGCTCTCCCCACTTTGCATCCATCTTCCCTTCCCAACTGCCTGTTCTGCTCCAGCATTAGATGCAAAGACAGTATTCTGCAGGAATTGTTTGTGTTCAGTTGTGTAGGGCCAATCATAACAAGTGGTGTATATCATGCATACAGTTTTTATCTCGTAGTGGTTCTGCTTCTCTAAGTGAACCCTAATCCAGTGCATCTATAACACATACACAAGTGCATGCACACACATGCTCTATTTGTTAAAGCAGATGGAGAATCAAACATTTAGTCACCCTATTGTAGCTACTTCTGTTTCCTTTATTAACTTTTCTAAGTGGATAATGAATTCAAGGCCTTTCACCAACTCCAGTTAACTCAATTAACTGCCACGATAATTATTAGTTACTTTTAAAATGACCAAACAATCCCACCAATCAGAGGGAGACCTTGAGCTTGGCTGACATCCTTGAACCTGCCCTGGTTTTAACCACACGGTTCCTTTGTTTTCTTGGCTTGTAGGTATGGACCAATCCCCTCAGGACCCCTGACTGCTCTTGGTGAAGAAGAAATCAGAGGCCAAATCTGGACTTATAGGGGTGCACCTGAAATTTTTGGTGCTTTCGGTGCGTTGTTAGAGTACTGAGCTGAAACTGTCCTTTTGAAGCTGTGGTGCCGGAGTCCAGCTCTAGCCAAGGGGTGGGATGCCCGAAGGTGCAGGACGGAGTCAGCGAAACAGTGAGGGAAAATTAGGAGTCAGACATGGAGTCAAGCTGGAATCATCTCCTAGTCACAGCTCCTAGTGAGTGTGCCAGTAGTGGTTTTATTTATATGATTATTTCCAGACATTTACCCTTTGATCAATAATGTTACAATCTTTATTTATCCTTTGATCAGTGATGATACAATCTTATTTCCTTTCTTTCATATTCCAGGTGACTACCCTTAATTGCAGACAGCTGACATCTCTATTTCCTGATTCATGCAATTCTTAGTATGATTATTTTTGGACACTATCTCATTTTTATGCAGAGCATGTTCACCAGAATACATGATGGGAAAAGGACAGGTGCAAGAGTTCAATCAAAGTTCACTGACTAATAATTCACATTACAATTCTCATCTTCTAAAGGCCTAATACAATAAATACATTTAATTTTTCTGTACCATTTATTCCACGTTTCTGTCCACACTTTATGTGCTTGACGTGTCCAAAGACACTAAGGTTTCTTTCCTCTTTTAATCCTTTCCCATGAGACAGAACTAAGTCAAACCATCTTATAATCAATCCACTACTACAAATTCATATCTTCATCATATACTCCTTCATAGGGTACTGTGGGTAACAAAGTAAACTTCTCTATATTGCTCATGAATTTTCTTCCTCTAGGGAGATACCAAAATCTTCCTCCTATGAGATAAGCGGGGCCATGTGGTCCTGCTACAGTGGGAACAGCTCTATTTATTTTATCTAGGCCTTTATTAGCCTCTTGCATCGGGGCTTTTCCAAGAGCCTGGATCCATGATTTCCTTATGCTGGATTTTCTTAAAGAATTCCTCATTACACACATTAGTGCTATTACAAAACGGAGGGCATAATTCTTGAGGCTTTCCTGTAATTATTAACCTTTTACTTTGTTCTTTCTGCATCTCATTTTCTTTCTGTGTTCCATTATGTTCCTTAGAAATATTCTGCAAACCTGCTGGGAAATCAGTGTCCCCATCAGTTATGGTTAACTTATCAAAGGAAAATTAAGCTCTGGGTATGAATACAGGTAAGAAAATAGCCGGTATTATTACAGCTATCAAGAATGTTAAGGCAGGTAATAGAGAGAGCCAGCTGTGAGGACCCCTGCTTTGCAGGAGCCCTCCTCGGGCCTGGACTTTGTCAAAACAGCCTGAGTAGCATTGCTTCTGCCACTGTGGCTATGTTGGCTTTTGACCAATTAAACGTATGTTACTGTCTCAGGATTAGCACTGACTGTGTTCAACTGAAATCTGTTTACACTGTTTACAGTAGCTCAAAGAGGTGTTTTTTTTGTTTTTTTTTTTAAGGAATAAAAAGTCCAGAAGGAGGCTGTCTAGGCCCTGCGATTCCAACAGGTCTCTAGGTTACCCCTTTATTTCTTATTGACCATCTTAATGTTACCAACCCAAATTTTGGGTTCTTTTGCCTGGCATCATTTACTCGCAAGACTGGGTTCAGTTTAGCAGAGCAGAAACTTCAGTCTCTGGGCAAAGAACAGAGAAGGGTGAGTTTTCCAAATGCCACCTTCTTCCAGAAGGGAGGAAAGTGAGGATTTCTTGAGGGGTGAGGGGGCATGGGTGGTAGGAGCACCATCTCAACCTCAAGAAGAGGACAGAGTCCCGGAACTGCTGGAGCGTGTGCAGTCCTTCAGGCTTCTTTGTGCTGGCCTGAAATGTGCCTAGCAAGGGGCACCTCTCTCCCCATGGCGAGGATTTTAGTATTAAAATGAAGGTATAATGAGCTGGAAGTAGGTTAAAGGTGAAGCTCAGCCAGCTTCTTCAGTTTTCCTGATTCCAGCTGGTTCTGTGTTTGGCCTTCCTGGTGGTTATCACCGACCTGGCTCGGTTCCTATAAGCAAGCCCAGCTTCAGATAAAATTCTTAGCTTTTAGTTCTTTTGTTATCTTATTCATAAGCAGACTTGGGTGACAATTTTTCCTCCTCTATGTCCCGCTGTTCATTCTTGAGGGGCAATGGATGTAGGTCCATCTCACCTGGCCCTGGATGGCAAGCTCACTACATACGTGTTGAGCCATGCATTGTCATTGACTTTATATAAAGAACCCTGCCCAGTGCTCTGTGCCACTTGGTAGCACAGCTACAAGGCTGCAGGAGAGCAGAGCAGAGGCTGGAGTGGTGGCAGCACCGAGGACAGAGGGCGAGAGGACAGCTCTGCAGGTAGAGGGGCCCAGAGGCAGAGACCAGCTTGCTGCGTGCAGACTTGCTCTGAGTGAACAGGATTTTAGTGACTGACCTGCCATCGTGGAAATAAAGTTGGGTATGACCCTTTCACCCCAAGAACGTCCTACTGTCCTTTCTTTGGTCACACTGAATCCATAGTGAGCTTGCCCAGGGCTGAGACCAATTGGCAAGACAGCATGGAGCCCATTTGGTGTGCGTGGGAGGTCTCAGCTCTTATCAAACACCTCAAGGGCATTAGGTCAAGGCTTCTGTAGCTCTTTAGGGGAAGTCCTGTGACCGTGACTTACACCTAAGCTAAGGTATCATCATTACTCTTGCCTAACCTGCTTTTCCTCTGCTCCTGCACATACCCATTGCCTTAATCATCATTAACTATCTAATCCAATTCCCACACTCTGACATGGGGGGCTCAGGGCCAACAGAGGAAAAACAGTTCTGAGGGGCTTCACCAAGGAGGCAATACGTGTTCAGTTGCAGTGACATGTGGCTTTTATTGTCATTCTGTGGCTATTGTTTCTGCCTTGTGGTTGCAATACAGCTGCTCCTTCTCTAGCATCACATCCACATTCCAGACAGAATGGGGAAAAAAAAGAAAGACAGAAGCAAACCCTTACTCAGTCAACCCCATTGTAAGAGCTTTTTCAGAACTAAGCTCAGTGACTTACAGTTCTTTGACCCAAAAAGTGTGTTACAGGACCATCTCTAGCTCTAAGGGGTCCTGGAAAATGTAGCTTTTCAGCTGGGAACAGAACCATGCTGAACAAAACTAGGGTCTGTCTTTAAGGAAGAAGTGGGAATGAATATTCCATAGGTAACCAGTTGTTGGCCATAGTCTATCCCACAGTTCTCAAAGTATGTATTTTAAATTACCACTAAGGCCTTCATCTCCATCAATATTTGTGGGTCTAATGATCATGGGAAAGCCTTCCATACATAGCTATTCTTTCTTTTTCATTACATAATCCACTCTGGAGAAGTCCTGCATCAAATATAGAAGGATAAATTTTACTGCATAAAGAAAAATCCCAAATAAGCAAGGGGGAAAAAAAAAAAAAAGACAACCCTTTAATTGGGAAAAATATTTGTGACTCATTTTATAGCAAAAGGGCAATTAAAAAATATACTTTCCATTAATCATTAAGAAAAGCTAGGCAAATAATATGGACTATTTGCAGAAAAGGAAATATAAATGGTTCTTAAAACATCACTTGTATAAGAACAAAGCAAAAACTGAAGGAACAAAACAGCAGCAGACTCACAGAACCCAAGCATGGACTGACAGTTGCCAAAGGGGGAAAGGGACTGGGGAGGATGGGTGGGAAGGGAGGGAGAAGGGGAATAAGAGGCATTATGATTAGTACACATAATGTAGTGGGGGGGGCACGGGAAAGGCAGTACAACACAGAGAAGACAAGTAGTGACTCTATAGCATCTTACTATGCTGATGGACAGGGATGGTAATGGGGTATGTGGTGGGGACTTGATAATAGGGGGAGTCTAGTGACCATAATGTTCATGTAATTGTACATTAATGATAGCAAATAACAAAACAAAATCACTCATAATAAGGGAAATGCAAATTAAACCTCTCCTGAGCACCTTTCCCACATGCCTCTGGGAATGTTAAGTGCTCACTGGTATGTCTAAGTACCTAGAAGAGGACCTGGTGAACGGTGGGTTTGCATGTACAAATGAGCAAATGCAGGGATGCAAGACATTGATAATAAACAAACACCCTCAAATACCACCACAGGAGCTACAAATCTGGATGACTTCTAGGGACACCAGCCTGGCAATATTGGTCCACCTCGCAAAGGGACATGCTTTTTCATCCAGAAGTTCCTCTTCTGGGAACTGACCCCACGGGTCTGATGGCTGTAGGAAATGACTTATGTGTGCCTCCCCTGGTCCTTTGCTGGATGTCAGGAGGATTTGAGGAGACGGGGCCTGTGCCCACTCGTGCTGTCCAGGACGTGACTATCCCTGTCTTCAATCTGTCTTATCACCTGTCTTCCAGTCTCCCAACTTTCTTTATCCACTCAACACAGTTACTACCAAGTGTTGGTTTCCAACCGACCTGCAGACTTATCAGTTGTAGCTGAAAACCGACCCCCAGATTGTGAAAGCATAATATGGTGTGAGGAATAAACCTATACTCTAGTATAAGATGTCATTGAGAGATGAGACTACTGCTAGTTTCAATTCATAAAATATGAAAATTATAATTTAGAAAAGATAATTCATAAGATGCACCATGACCTACTAAACATTCACACATTTTAGATGAAGAAAATATAAGTATCAATACATATATCTGAGTTATGGGGAAGCACATACATGTTTCTGAAATGACAAAAGCAACTCTGACTATGCCTGTTATATGGTTTTAATTAGTATTTTAAAAACAGTCCATGTATATTCATTAGTATCTAAAAAGAATACTTAAACACAACGCACAAAGCACAAAGTCATCAGGTAAATCCACTCCATTTTTTGCTCAAGAAATCTTGCATCACAATGCTGTGCTAGATTTAGCCAGGTTTCGTGGAAAGAAAGAGTGCCTTTTACTTTGCCTGAAAACATTATCACCTCACCAGGAGAAGCATGTGTGAGTTTAAAAATAGAACACAAGACCTAAGTGTACCTCTGCTTCTGTGCCTTAGAACGGAAATGTTTTACTTACGACACCCAATATCTAAGGAAGATCTAGACACATGCTTGGCAATCCAGCTTCGTTTTGTTTTATTGCTTAACTCTCCCAAAGACTATGGAGGATTGGTAGGAGGAGGTCAGAAGGAAAGACTCAAAAGGGAGACACTGATGGAGAAGGGAGGAGTAGAGGCACTGAGGACCTTGAATCGGGGAGAGAAAGAAGATAATCCGGAAGAAAAAGAAATGGTGGACATTCAAGATGGCGGCATGAGAGGTGAGACAGAACACCTCCCAAAACCACAAATAGTACAAAAATATAGTTAATCAATACAACTAACCCTAAAACAGCAACAGGAAAGAAGGCTGCACCAGACCGCATGCAGACCTCACGAACAGGGTGACGTACCAGAGCCGTCGCGGAGTGGGACCCAGGCCCCTCCCCCGCCCCAGCTCTCGCAGCAGGAGGAGAACTGAGCCGGGGAGGCGGTGGGCGCCTGGGACTGCTGGACACCAGGCCCTGGAGGTCAGCTTTGCGAGCAGAAACCTGCACTGTGTGGTGCTCTGGAGGCTCGGGAGCTGGGACAGGAGGAGTGCTTGAGAGACTGACATTCTGGCCGTTTGTGGAGGAGGGGACCCCCACCCGGCCGCTCGGTGTCAGCGGAAGGCAGGCGCTCCCAGAGGCTTCCCGGCAGCGAGAGGGGGGCTGACGGCGCGGGGTTTGCACAGAGCCTGCTGCCTGGGAGAAGGGATGGCTGGACGAGCTTGTGCGGGCACCCCTGCCCCGCTGGTTGGGAGCCTCAGGCGCTGCATCCCCCTGGCTCGCTGCTCAGCTCCGAGGCCCCCCGTGACCCGCAGCCTGCCGAGCCTCCCTCCTACCCGCCGCACCGGCTCGCACACCTGCAGTCACGGCGCTGGCGTCAGGCCCCGCCCACGACAGCTGGAGACGCGGAGCACAGAGGCTCACACCTGGGTGCTCGGCCCACGGGCTCCGGCACCGGAGACGGCACCGCAGCCGGGAACCAGGAAACAGCTCTCTCCTCCCCCAGGCACCAGCTCCGCTCCCCTGCGACCCCCAACCTCTCTCCCCTGCGACCCCCAACCTCCCTCCAGGGGCTGAGCAGCTCCAGAGACTGGAGCCTCTGGACACTAGAGGGCACCACACAGAAATATGAAACGTCAAAACAACATCTCACAAACCAAAATCTCACAAACCCCAAAACAGGGCCAAAGGAAACTGAACTCACCAATCTTCCTGAAAGGGAGTTCAAAATAAAATTCATAAACATGCTTATGGAGGCACAGAAAAATATTCAAGAACTCAGGAATGAATTTAAGATGGAGATTCAATCATTAAGAAATTCCATATCCAAAATGAAACATACAATGGAGGGATTTAAAAGCAGATTAGATGTAGTAGGAGAGATGGTAAATGGAATAAAAATTAGAGAAGAGGAATACAAAGAATCTGAGGTACAGAGAGAAAAAAGGATCTCTAAGAATGAAAGAATATTGAGAGAACTGTGTAACCATTCAAACAGAACAATGTTCGCATTATAGGGTACCAGAAGAAGAAAAGAGAAAAAAAGGGATAGAAAGCATCATTGAGGAGGTAATTACTGTAAAATTCCCCAATCTCAGGAAGGAGATAGTCTCTCAGGCCATGGAGGTGCACAGATTTTCCAACACGAGGGACCAAGGAAGACAAAATCAAGACATATAATAATTAAAATGACAAAGATCAAGGATAAAGACAGACTTTTAAAAGCAGCCAGAGAGAGAAAAAAGATCACATACAAAGGAAAGCCCATCAGGCTATTTCAGACTTCTCAGCAGAAACCTTACAGGCCAGAATGGCGTGGCATGATGTATTTAACGTGATGAAGCAGAAGGGCCTGGAACCAAGAATACTCTACCCGGCAAGGTTATCATTTAAATTTGAAGGAGGGACTAAACAATTTTCAGATAAACAAAAGCTGAGAGAATTTATCTCCCACAGACCACCTCTACAGTGCATTCTGGAGGGACTCCTACAGATGGAAGTATTCCTAAGGCTAAATAGACGTCACACAAGGGATAGATAAAGAGTACAGAATATGATTCATAACATACAAAAAATGGAGGAGGAAGAAAAAGAAAAAGGAGGGAAAAAAAAGAAACTTTAGGTTGCATTTGTAATAGCACATGAATTGAGTTAAGTTAAACTGTTAGATACTAAGGAAATTACCCTTGAACCTTTGGTAACTACGAATCTAAAGCCTGCAGTGGCAATAAGTACACACCTATTGATAATCACCCTAAATGTAAATGGTCTGAATGCACCAATCAAAAGACACAGAGTCACTGAATGAATAAAAACAAGACCCATCTATATGCTGCCTACCAGAGATTCACTTCAAACCCAAAGACATACACAGACTAAAAGTAAAGGGATGGAAAAAGATGTTCCAGGCAATAGGGAGAAAAAAGCAGGAGTTGCAGTACTTGTACCAGACAAATAGAGTTCAAAACAAAGAAAAGTCACAAGAGACAAAGAAGGACTTTACATAATGATAAAGGAGTCAGTCCAACAAGAGGATATAACTATTATAAATATCTATGCACTGAATACAGAATCACCTACATATGTGATACAAATACTAACAGAATTAAAGGGGGAAATAGAATGCAATGCATTCATTTTAGGAGACTTCAACACACCACTCACTCCAAAAGACAGATCAACCAGACAGAAAACAAGTAAAGACACAGAGGCACTGAACAATGTATTAGAACAGATGGACGTAATGGACGTCTACAGAACACTCCCTCCAAAAGCAATAGGATACACATTCTTCTCAGGTGCACACGGAACATTTTCAAGAATAGATCATACACTAGGCCACAAGAACAACCTCAGTAAATTCAAAAAGATTGAAATTGTACCAACCACCTCAGATCACAAAGATATGAAACTAGAAATAAATTACACAAAACCAAAAAGCCCACAAACACATGGAGGCTTAATAACATGCTCCTAAATAATCAATGGTTCAGTAACCAAATTAAAAACAGAGTTCAAGCAATAAGGAGAAAAATGACAACAATAATTCAACAGCACAAAATCTGTGGGACACAGCGAAGACTGTGCTGAGAGGGAAGTATACTGCAATACAGGCCTACCTCAGGAAAGAAGAACAATCCCAAATGAACAGTCTAAATGCACAATTAAGGAAACTAGAAAAGGAAGAACAAATGAGGCCCAAAGTCAGTAGAAGAAGGGACATAATAAAGACTAAGCAGAAATAAACAAAATGTAGAAGAATAAAACAATAGAAAGAATCAATGAGAGCAGGAGCTGGTTCTTTGAGAAAACAAAATAGATAACCCCCTAGCCAGACTTATCAAGAAAAAAAGAGAGTCTACACACATAAACAGAATCAGAAATGAGAAAGGAAAAATCACTACAGACACCACAGAAATACAAAGAATTATGAGGAATACTATGGAAAATTATATGGTAAACTGGATAACCTATAGGAAATGGACAACTTTCTAGAAAAATACAACCTTCCAAGGCTGAACCAGGAAGAAACAGAAAAACTGAATAGACCAATTACCAGGAAAGAAATTGAACTGGTAATCAAAAAACTACCTAAGAACAAAATCCCTGAACCAGATGGCTTCACCGCTGAATTTTATCAAACATTTAGTGAAGACCTAATACCCATCCTCCATAAAGTTGAAGAGGAGGAAATACGCCCAAACTCATTCTATGAGGCCAGCATCACTCTAATATCAAAACCAGGCAAAGACACCACAAAAAGTGAAAATTACAGACCAATATTCCTGATGAACATAGATGCAAAAATACTCAATAAAAAATTAGTTAACTGAATTCAAAAATACATCAAAAAGATCATACACCATGATCAAGTGGGGTTCATCCCAGGGATGCAAGGATGGTACAACATTCGAAAATCCATCAACATCATCCACCACATCAACAAAAAGAAGGACAAAAACCACATGATCATCTCCACATTTGCTGAAAAAGCATTTGACAAAATTCAACATCCATTCATGATAAAAACTCTCACCAAAATGGGTATAGAGAGCAAGTACCTCAACATAATAAAGGCCATTATAACAAACCCACAGCCAATATTATACTTAACAGCAAGAAGCTGAAACCTTTTCCTTTAAGATCGGGAGCAAGACAGGGATGCCCACTCTCCCCACTTTTATTCAACACAGTACTGGAGGTCCCAGCCACGGCAATCAGACAAAACAAAGAAATAAAAGGCATCCAGATTGGCAAGGAAGAAGTCAAACTGTCCCTGTTGGCAGATGACATGATATTGTCCATAAAAAACCCTAAACAATCTACTCCAAAACTACTAGACCCAATATCTGAATTCAGCAAAGTTGAGGGATACAAAATAAATACACAGAAATCTGTTGCATTCCTATACACTAATGATGAACTAGCAGAAAGAGAAATCAGGAAAACAATTCCATTCACTATTGCATCAAAAAGAATAAAATACCTAGGAATAAACCTAACCAAGGAAGTGAAAGACCTACACTCTGAAAACTACAAGACACTCATGAGAGAAATTAAAGAAGAAACCAATAAATGGAAACTCACCCCATGCTCTTGGCTAGGAAGAATTAATATTGTCAAAATGGTCATCCTGCCTAAAGCAATCTACAGATTCAGTGCAATCCCTATCAAAATACCAACAGCATTCTTCAATGAACTAGAGCAAATAGTTCTAAAATTCTTATGGAACCGCAAAAGACCCCAAATAGCCAAAGCAATCCTGGGAAGGAAATATAAAGCAGGGGGAATTATGCTCCCTGACTTCAAGCTCTGCTACAAAGCCACAGTAATTAAGACAATTGGTACTGGCACAAGAACAGACCCATAGACGAGTGGAACAAAATAGAGAGCCCAGATATAAACCCAAGCATATATTGTCAATTAATATACAATAAAGGAGCCATGGATACACAATGGGGAAATGACAGCCTCTTCAACAGATGGTGCTGGCAAAACTGGACAGCTACATGCAAGTGAATGAAACTGGGTCACTGGCTAACCCCATACACAAAAGTAAACTCTAAATGGATCAAAGACCTGAATGTAAGTCATGAAACCATAAAACTCTTAGAAAAAAACATGGGGAAAAATCTCTTAGACATAAAGATGAACAACTTCTTCATGACCATATCCCCCCAGGCAAGGGAAGTACATGCAAAGATGAACAAGTGGCACCATATCAAGCTGAAAAGCTCTGTTCAGCAAAGGACATCATCAGTACAACAAGTAGACATCCTACAGTATGGGAGAATATATTCATAAATGACATATCCGATAAAGGATCGACATCCAAAATATATAAAGAGCTCACACACCTCAACAAATGAAAAGCAAATAAGCCAATTAAGAAATGGGCAGAGGATATGGAACAGACACTTCTCCAAAGAATAAAATCAGATGGCCAACAGGCACATGAGAAGATCTCTCACATCCCTAATCATCAGAGAAATGCAAATTAAAACCACAATGAGATATCACCTCACACCAGTAAGGATGGCCACCATCCAAAAGACAAACAACAACACATGTTGGCGAGGATGCGGAGAAAGGGGAACCCACCTACACTGCTGGTGGGAATGCAAATTAGTTCAACCATTGTGGAAAGCAGTATGGAGGTTCATCAAAACACTCAAAATAGGAATACCATTTGACCCAAGAATTCCACTCCTAAGAATTTACCCTAAGAATGAAGCAGCCCAGTTTGAAAAAGACATATGCACCCCTATGTTTATCGCTGCACTATTTACAATAGCCAAGACATGGAAGCAACCTAAGTGTCCATCAGGAGATGAATGGATAAAGAAGATGTGGTACATATGCACACTGGAGTATTATTCAGCCATATGAAGAAAACAAATCCTACCATAGTTGCAACAGCATGGATGGAGGTAGAGGGTATTATGCTCAGTGAAATAAGCAGGCAGAGAAAGGCAAGTATCAAATGATTTCACTCATCTGTGGAGTATAAGAACAAAGAAAAAACCAGAAGGAACAAAACAGCAGGAGACCCACAGAACCCAAGAATGGACTAACAGTTACCAAAGGGAAAGGGACTGGGGTGGATGGGTGGGAAGGGAGGGATAAGGGGGAAAGGGGGTCATTATGATTAGCACATATAATGTAAGTTGGGGGGCACAGGGAAGGCAGTACAACACAGAGAAGACAAGTAGTGACTGTATAGCATCTTACTACGCTCATGGACAGTGACTGTCATGGGATATGGGGGGGACTTGATGATGGGTGGAGTCTAGTAACCATAATGTTGTTCATGTAATTGTACACTAATGATAGCAAAATTTTAAAAAATTAAAAAAAAAAAGAAAAAAGAAATGGTGGACAACCAGCACTGAAGTACCCTTCAATAAGAATCCTATCTCCCATAAAAATTTTGAGAGCTTTGTTAATATTTCCTAAAAAGAAGGTGGTAAATGGGCAAAAACAAAAAATTAATCTTCTTGATCCAAGAACTAATCAATGACTTTGGAATTTTTTCTCTGAGAGAAATGGCAAAATCAGCAGTGTTTCACTAACACGGTAAAATAATTTTTCTCAATTATTCTTTAAGAAATGGTGTCCTTGCTTCTTCCTGCCTGTGATGACTGTTGCTCGGTTTTGGAGATGGTCAATACGGTTTCAAAATATTAAAATACTCCTCTTCTTTAGCATTCATGATGCAAAAGTAATGAGGTTAAAACAGAAACAGTTTTGATTAAAAGCATATTGCTTCATGTTAATATATTTAGTGGATGGCGTTGACCTTTCAATTATAAGACACATACATAAATGAGCTAAATAATAGGTCATCTGGCAAACAGATGTTCTATTGAAGTTTATAAAGCAGAAACAGCTAGGAAACATGCTTTTGATGGCTAGTGAAATACTTCACAATAGAGGAGCAAAGCATTTTTCTTATTAAAATGACAGTCTTTTTAAAATGAAGTCATAATAGCAAGTTTCTTACATATACATATTAATAGTAAAGTATAAACATAATTAAACATTTTTTTTCCCCAGAAATCTGGTATAAGTTTTTGCTGTCTTAAACATATGTGTATTTTAAGGGATGGTCAGAAATAAATACCATTTTTGTTAAATTAAGTGTTTATATCTGTCAGAAATTTAAATTGGTTAAAAATCTTAATGAACAAGCCATAGTTTGGCTTTTCTGTGAAAAATAAATACAAGGCATTATTTTTTGAAATCCAACAAGAAAATGCACCTTTTACATAAAATATAGCTTTTAATTTTCTAAAACTGTTCATGTCAATTGACTAAATGCAAATGAAGACATGAAGATAATGGATTCTTCTGTATTTTATGTGCCAATTTTCCAAATGAAGATGTTCAATAAAAAAACACTCCTTGTATAACACACACAGTTTCTACTACTTCTACCAAGAAGTATGTAATCACTAGATACTTTAATTTCCATTAAAGTCTATTATACATAAAAAAAAAAAACTGACCCCCAACTGCACATTCATGGACGGCAGGAGGGTCTCAAGAAAGGGGCGGGCAGGCCACTCCAGAATGGTAAGTGGCGGGTGTAATAAGCAAGGACACGTATGCACAAGGCTTGTCTTGAGCGACGCGACACCAGCGGGGTTGCCGCATGTCCCATCGAGGTGGCCTCAACACCAGGCACTGCCTCGAGGCTGTGTGGGCTGTGTGGCAGCTTCTGAGGCAGGGAAGGCAGGCAGAAGGCACACTCAGGGGACGGGGGGCGGCGAGGCGCCTCTGATTCTCCGTGGGCTCCCCCGGCAGCAAGTCCTGCCCTAGGCTAGGTTCTGGGAAGCGCACAGCGACAAAGCCGACAAGCGCCTTCCGTGAAAAAGGCCGTCAACGCGCGGTAGGGTGGCTGCGGGCAGAGAGCGGCTGGGTTTGGGTGGTGAGGCAAGAACATGCCATGAGCAGCACCACGGTCACCGACGATGGCTGCCCGGGGGCGGTGTGCTAGGAGTTTGCAAGATGGTGGCATTTTGGTATCAGTGACCACTCTGCATTTGGGGCATAAAGACAGAATTCTCTCTTGCAGTTTGTTTGGCTACCGTTCACCCAGGAATGGCAGGTTAAATACTTACTTATTGCCTCTGTTTACCAGTTTTCAAAATAATGAATCTGTTCTCTAGCATTTTCCAGAGGTGACCAGTTAGATACTTTTTTCTGTTATCATTTGAACTCATAGATCTTGATATATTTGCTGTGTTGTAATCCATTGCAGTTTTTAAAATGGATAGTCATGCCATCTCATCTTTGGCTAGTGGGAACCTCTTTCAGTTTGCCCTGCGTGTCTGACACGAGCCCTGGGATCCCTAACAGCTTCCACGATGTCTGATATGACAGGACGTCCCAGGCTCACCTCCCATGACTGGGTCCTTAGACCTGGAGGCAGCACACTTCTCCCGAGGAGGCCGGGTCCATCTCCGCGAGTGTGGTGTTCGAAGCGCATGCGGGGCTCCCGACCGCTCGCTGCTGCTAGCCTGGTTAGGACTTCCAGTCTTTTCAGAGGATGAAACTAGGAAATATTTTTTAAGTGTAAAAACACATTAGGAGTTCACACAGGTATTTCTAATTCAAATATGGGGCTAGGTATTAATTTCTGATTTATTTTTTTCTTTTATTTCTTGGGCCCTAATTAACTTAACACAATTAGTTCTTTGCCTCATTTGCGTTTGGGACGCGGACGGCTCCCTTTTGCTGAGCTCCTTTGCATTTGGACGCCCTAAGTCACAAACAACTGCCTCGTGAATCTCCTCGGAGGAGGGTGTCATCAGCGTAGTGCCTCCTGTGCCCCCAAAGGTGGATGCAGTTAGGGTCTGTCTGCCAGGGCTGTGTGTGACAGCAAGTCTCCTGAGATACCCCAGAAAAGCTACATTTTCCTCTAGAGGTGGTGGCAAACTGACTGAAGGGCTGCCGAGACAAGTGCGGAACAGGACATAGCACCCCAATCTGGAACAGAAAACACTCAGCAGTCCCTGACTGGATGGAGTCAGTGATCCCAGCAGTGCTGGGTGTGGGGACCTTGCTCACTGGACCCCAGAGGCACCATTCACTCTTTCCAGGTTAAGGACAGATCACACTGGGATGTAACTGGGAGGCTGGGGGAGATCATCACTTACATGGCCCTTGTATAAGGGGGGTTCTCAAGCCTTGATTGCTCTGTTTTAATTTATGTTGGGTTGTATTAGCTGGGGGTCCATGGGGTGTCCCATGTTGTCAAGCCAACTCGTAAATGGCAAAGACATCATCCGATTTCAGTTTGTGGTACACTGGGTCAGAGCACCTCTGCCTGCCTGGGCTACTTCAGGGCAGGGGTGCCACTCATGGGAAATGTAGGCAAACACTCTGATGGTCAAGGGAGGCATCCCTACTTGTCCTCTATTTTTAGACTCAGTGGCTCTTTTGCAATTACAGGGATCCCTGTTTAGATTTAGTGGGATCCCTAGGAATACCTGTAATTTGACAGCCATTATCAAGTCTGTGAAGGTTTGCCAAAAGGTGTATTTCATCAGGACTAAGCTCAGAGCCTACATCACTGAGATGGAAAAGCCTTTTATTGTTTTAATTTGATAAGTCCTTTAAGTAAATTCTGAAGTTGCAGTTGGGTCACAATGTGGACCTCTGTTTGTTTCTCATTACACACCGTTTCTTTTCCTTTTATGGGGAGGAGGGGTCACTGGATATACTTCAGGGGTCCTCTCTACTTCACTCACGAAAAACTTCCTGCCGTACTGACGGGGTCACCTGCCTCCCCATGGCAATGGCTGCTTTACAGGGTTTAAGGACCCCAGGTTTAACTTTGGTTCGGATTCATCCTTCAGCTCTGCTTTTCCCTAGTACTCTGAGGGGCGGGGTCTCTGTTGTGACAAGAGGTGGCAGCTGACGCAGCACCAGTATTTGATGGGCCTGCTGAATGGATCCCCGTCTCTGGAGCGAAAACCCCGGCATGCCACCTGACGCCTCCCCATACACCTGCTCTTCCACAAGTGACTGTCCAGTGGACACTACAGGCTCTGCCCTGAGTCTGGAGTCAGTTGCAGCTTTGTCCAGACACACAGGTAGGTCTGGGGCCATACACAGTGCAGAGCCTCTTTAAGGAGGCCCCAGTCCCACAGCCCATCCCCAAACACCAGTTAATTATCAACACTGCTGGCTCAGGTCAGCTAAATCTATCAGAGACTCCGCTGGACTTGACGCAGCACAGGCGGCAGATGTGCACACTGGCCCGCAGGCAACAGCCAATTCGTGAGACAAAGCAGGAACGGGCAGGCCTAGGTGGTGCCCTGGAGACATCCTGCTCACAGCGCCCATTCCAACTGCTATAGTTGCTGTGGAGGTGGATGGAACCTACGCAGAATTTGGTTCAGATGTCAAGACTGATGGCGCCACATACACACCACAAGGGTATGAAAGCTTATTACCTACATAACTGAGGTCAGCAGGGCAGGGGGGTCCAAGGTGGTTTGAGAGCAGGAGGCAAGAATGCTGACCTGGGTGAGCACTCCCATGTTCAAGCAGGAGCTTTAGTGGTCTGAATCTCCTGCCAGCACCAAGGGAGGGTGCCCAGGTGTAGGCATGCAGCAGGGGGAAGGGAGAAGAGGTGAGGTTTACACAATGTCAACAGTCAAAACATCAAAAAACAGGCTACAGCTGCTCGCTCCTCCACCAGAATATGCAGTAGCTCTGGACAGTCGCTGTGCCACTGCTGCCTGCTGGGATTCTCAGCCTCCTGTGTTGGGGCAAAGAGGGCCCCGGGGAACACAGCGCCTCAGCCCCACACTGTGTCCCTACAATGTGCTAGGTGTGGGAATTATGTGGGATTCCATTATCTTGTTTCCTTTCTCAAATTTGCATTTTCTAGAATGTTAATTTCAAAATTAAAAAATGTTGGGGGAAGCTGTGTCTGAAACCAGGGTTACTTCCAGGAGCATGTCGGTACAGCGTGTGCGTCCACCCCGCACCCGGCGATGGGCTTCCTGGTGGTTCCTAGTCCCTCTGTGGGGTTATCAGGGTGGTGGCTGGAAGCAACCAAGGAGGGAGTGGAGGGGGCACTCCAGCTCTCTCACTTGTTTGGTGATTTTAGCCCTCTTAAAAATACCATGCTGAGACATGTAGTACCCAGGGTAAGGAAGGCAGGGCTCCATGGACAAGAGATTTGGGAGCAAGGTTCAGATCCATCTCAGCTGGAGATTGTGATGGGTTTTGCTCCCTGTCTGCCCCATTTTCCCCTTTTTCTCCCCAACCCGTTTCCCTACCAATATAAACCTAATAACTTAAAAAATTAAGGGTCTTTTCAGAAAAATAATCAATCCACCTTGGTAAAAAAAGAAGAGGGCCTCGTATGGCCTCCCAAGCTGCCCCCACAGGTGTGGCCACGTCCTGCTGAGGGGCCTGGGCCCATAAGGACTTTGCAGGTTTCCTCTACACATGGAAACTCAGCAGTTGTTTCCCAAGAAACATGCTGCCATGAAACTCGAAAGAAACCAGTTGTGGTTGACATAAATTTGCTTTTCAGGACTACTTCTCATTGGAAACATGACATCCAGAAATTAAAATTCCTCAGGCAGGGGACAGTGTGCCCCAAGTCTGGCCAATTCTGCCCAACTGCCAGCAGGGCCAAGGGACCCAGGAGCTTGACACTCACCCCTTCCTGTGGATAGCCAAGCCTTGCCGGGCCCACGGGTCTCCCCACGCTGTAACAGCTATGCTCGCTCAATGCCCACCACACTGACCCCTGTGAGGGTCCCAAACACCATGGGCTCAAAGCTGAACCCTTTTGCTCAGGGTCTTTGCACCAGTGTGACAGGAAAAACAACTTTTGCTGTTTCTTCTCAGGCACTTAACAGTATGACAACCCTGCTCACACCAAGTCTGAATGTTTGGATAAGGCCCTGAACCCAAGTTACCACTTTGCTTTCCTCAGGGCACCTTTAACAGGTGCCACCACCCTGCTCCCCAGCCTCCACTGGCTGATGGCCTGGGATGAGGACTGGCTCACTGTGCCTTGTCCCCCGAATCTTGTGACTTCCTTTGTGTGGGAGCACTGAATCTGCACCTTCAGCATAATGTCCCCAGTGCCTTCACTTCAGAAGAGAGCCTGGGTGCTGAGGAAACTGCCTGCACCGCGGTAGTGGCTGTGGGGTCACTGGTCCCCTGCCGCAGCAAGTACTAGTCTGAGTACTCTTAACTCAGGGCACACCTATAGCCCAATGACTCCTCACCACCCCTGGTCATGCTGGTACTTGTTTCCCTCCAGTCGTTGCTCCAACATCTCAGTGCGGCCTTGACTGGCTGAGCCTCTCGCCAGCCCACCAGTCTGCCTTGCTGCTCTGTGGAGGTCCTGACCAGGCGGTTCCCTCCCACCAGAACATCCCCTCAGGCTGGCTCGTGGTAACTTGTTTCCAGCTATATTCCCCATGAAGGGAGCAGAGTGTTTACTGACGAGTGGGATGATCAATCCAGGCTGGCAGGAGAAAGGTGAAGCCAGAGGGTCGCCTGGTGGCAGGAAAGCAGTAGGGTCAGCAGACTGGAGGTCTCCACGAGGTGGGAGGGTCGGAGCAAGGTGCCACCAGAACCGCAAGTGGCAGCTTCCCCTCAGGGTGTCGCCTCGGGAGAGGGGGGTTGTGTGTGTGGGGGGAACCTGAGGGGCAACAGGCCACTTCTGACAGTCCCTGGTGTGAGGGCAGGTCTGCATCCTAGCCCACCCTGACCTTTGCCTCGACTCAATTCTCCTACTTCCTTCTCTTCAAAACTCCCCAAAGCTCTCATTCGCAGCTGATGGCTCTACTTCCTTCAAAAGACAGGAGCCAAACCCTTAACTTCCCACCCTAACTACCTGCCTGACCACATTTGTGTTTCTTCCTTTCCTCCTGCAACAATGCAGGCGGCGCCTCTCCATCCTCTCCAGGATGTCAGGTCAAGACCTGCTGGCTGCTGTTCAGGGACCTCCCTAGGGACAGATATGCAGCTTCTGGGCTGAGGTCCCTCTGTTGCACAGCTCTGGGAAACTGAGGAGGTGGCCAGCCCCTCGGGGCATTTGGCAGGAGTCCCATAAATACCTGATGAGTGGACCTGGGAGAACACTGAGCCAGGGAGCTCGTGGGAACAGGATGGGCTTCCCTGGGGCTGACAGCCTGGACTGTGGAGCACAGGACTAGAGGCTAGGACAGAGCCGCACGCACTTGTGCAGCACCCGAGGAGGCAACATGGACGTTGAGTGACAGCGGAGCCCTGAGGAGAAAGCACACTCTGGGCAGCAGACAGGCACAAAGGAAACAGAGCAGCAGAGGAGTCTCGTGTCCAGTGACTGGACAGCAGGGACAAAAAGGGGAGGAACTGGGGATAGTGAGTATGTGCCACCTGAGAGAGGGTGATGGCAAGCAGACCCAAAACCCTCTGAACCCACTCTGACATGAAGACCCAGATCACAGACAGTGACAAAGGGCTCACTCTTCATGACTAATCACCAAATAAGACTTACTGTGGGAACCATGAACCAAGTGCAGTTTACTTTTCGGGTCATGTCTGGTTACAGTAATCAACTCTACTCCCAAATATGCAGCCTCTATAGTCTTTCCCCTACTGACAAACAAGGCATCTGACAACCAAATGTACAAACAAGAAAGAAATGAGGTCACGTGAGGTGGAGCAATGGAGGGCCAGGAGGGTCCCGGCTCTGCAGACAGAGGGACGCAGGATGGAGGGCAGCTGAGTGGCCAGGCCTCATGCCTGGGAGGAGGGGCCGGGGTAGCCAGAGAGGAAGCCGTCCGGCTTCACTGCCTGGTGTGGACCAGCTGGTGCTTGACCAGCTTGGACCGCTGACTGAAGGCCTTTCCGCAGGCAGCACACTCGTGGGGCTTCACACCGGTGTGGATGCGCTGGTGCTGGATGAGGACGGAGCGCTGGCTGAAGGCCTTCCCACACTCATGGCACTTGTAGGGCCTCTCGCCGGTGTGGATTATTTGATGCTGAATGAGGTGTGAGCTCTGGCTGAAGCCCTTCCCACACTCGACACACGTGTACGGCTTCTCTCCAGTATGAACTTTCTGGTGGTGAATGAGGTTTGAGCTTCGGTTGAAGGCTTTACCACACTGGTTACATTCATGGGGTTTCAATCCATTATGAATCCTCTGATGCTGAATGAGAGTTGAGCTCTGGCTGAAGGTCTTCCCACACTCAGTGCATTCATAGGGCTTCTCTCCCGTGTGAACTCGCTGGTGCAGGATAAGGTTGGAGCTGCGGCTGAACGTCTTCCCACACTCGTGGCACTCGTAGGGCTTCTCACCTGTGTGCACACCCTGGTGCTGAACGAGGGCTGAGCTGTGGCTGAAGGCCTTCCTACAGACACCACATGCATAGGGCTTCTCTCCCGTGTGGATTATCTGGTGCTTTCTGAGCACTGAGCTGTAACTGAAGGCCTTTCCACACACATCACACACGTGCGGCTTCTCCCCAGTGTGGATTCTCCGGTGCTGAATGAGGCTGGAGCTCTGGCTGAAGGCCTTCCCACAGTCAGGGCATTTATAGGGCTTCTCTCCTGTATGGACCCTGTGGTGCTTGATGAGGTTGGAGACGCGGCTGAATGGCTTGCCACATTCACTGCACGTGTATGGCCTCTCCCCCGTGTGGACCCTCTGATGCTTCCTCAGATGCGAGCTCTGGCTGAAAGCCTTCCCACACTCCCCACACTCAAATGGCTTCTCACCTGTGTGGACCCTGTGGTGTTTGATGAGGTTGGAGCTCCGCCGGAAGGCCTTCCCGCATTCACTGCACACATACGGTTTCTCCCCAGAATGGACCCTTTGGTGCTGGACCAGGTTGGAGCTCCGCCGGAAAGCTTTCCCGCACTCCCCACATGCATAGGGCCTCTCGCCTGCATGGACCCTCTGGTGCTTTTTGAGGCTGGAACTCTGGTGAAAGGCCTTCCCACACTCACTGCATGCATAAGGCTCTCTGCTGTGGTCACCCCTGTGCCTCATGAGGTCCGAGTGTGCATGGAAGGCTTTCCCGCACTCCTCGCAGGTGTAGGGCTTCTCGCCCATGTGACACTGCAGATGACTTTTAAGAAGTGAGTTCTGGCTGAAGGATTTTCCACACACGCTACACATGAAGGACTTCTGTCCAGTGTGGGTTATCTGATGCTGTATGAGATCAGGGTTTCCTCTGAAGGTTTTCCCACATGCATTACATATAAGCGGGCTTTCAGCTGGGCAGAGTGCCTCATGGCTAGTTAGGCTTGCACTGTGTTGGAAGCTGGGGCTGCACACATACACACCTGGCCTCTCTCCCATAGGCATTGCCTGGAAGGTCCCTGGGCTTGGGCTCAGACCAAAGCTGCTCTCAAAATCACCACAGTCCAACTCTTTCTCCCCCAGGGGGCTCCAGAGAGGCACAGCCACTGGTGTGAGGCACCCCTCTGGGCAGAGGGGCTGTGCCTGCCTCTTGTCAGGAGCCCCCCACGCCCTTCCCAGTGCTCCATCACAGGGCTCCCCAAGCCCAGGACCCTGGGAAGCATTGCTGGAACTGTTTTCTGATATTTCTGCCTGTGATTCCAAATCCTCAGGAAGTTCTTCCTTCTGGAGAAACACCTTGCCCTCAGTCCTGGTGTCCCAATCTGAAATGACAAATACAGTCACTTGGAGGGAAAGAGGAAGATATACAGAGAGGAGTCTGGGCGTGTGGGACCCACTGGGGGTGGTGGTCCCCAATCTCTTGAGGGGGCTGCAACTTTCAGAATCAGCATTCTGTCTCCCTGCCTTGTCTGGACACTTGTCCTTGGAGCTACCAGTGATCTCAATGCAGATATTTGCTCAGCCTGTCTGCCTGTCATGCCCATTCATCTGTGGTTCACTGTGTGGCACCCTGGCTGAAAACCATGCATGCTCGCCCTCTGCACGGAGCCTGCACCAGGCCTCTCCTGCAGAATGTGCCTACGTGGCCAGCTTGCAGACATGGGTGCTCTGTTGTTCTCCTGCTGAACCCTGGGCAGACCTGTCATCATAGGCTGCACATGGACGACCATGTTTCCAATGGGAGCCCCAGAGCCCCTCCAGGTCAGAAGGCCTGGCTCTGGAGCCCTGAGGGCATGTCCACATGTGGCTGGGCTCCCAGAAGGAGAAGGCTGCCACAGGAAACGAGGGTCTGGACAGGGTGGCCCGGGGCTTGTTATGCCCTCTGTTGACCGCAGCAACTGATCCAGGGAGCCCTCCACCCTCTTCTGGCTGGATGTGGGGAAGGAAACAGAGGGGCTGACATACACAGGAAGCTGCAGTTTCCCACGAAGGGTCAGAGGGCCCATTCTAGGCTTGGTGGCTGTATGGTCTGTCACATGGTCTGTTTTGCTATAAGCCTTAAAGAACCCCCAAACCGTTCTTTGCTTGCAGGCCTAAAAAAGCCATCAGCTAGCTGGATCTGGCCTGGGGGCCATAGTTTTCTGACCCAAGATGAAGACAAAGTCACTGGTGTGGCTCAAGAGTCGGGGACAATGGGAAATGGTTTTTGAGCCTGAGCCACTGCTGACCTGGAGGTCTTTTATTGAGACAGGAAACAAAAGTGAGTCTGGTGGGTGAGGATGGTGAGAGCTGTTAAATTTGATGTGACTCTTCTCAGTAACCTAAGAACTATCAGAAAAAATAAAATTCCTCTTTTGAAATAAAATACAAAACCAGAAATATGGTTTCCCTTAAGAAAATCTTAAACACAGTAAAATTTGGGTAAAAAAGCAAAGGAAAAGATTTGAAGGCAAGTGAAGTTGCTTGGTTTTCACTACCCCGACTGTGACACCAAGTGGAGAAGAGGGTGAGTACTCTGAGGCCTTCTAGAACATGATAAACCTATTAGTATTTCACAAGAGAAAACACTCACTAAAGACCCTTATGCTTAGTGGCTTCCAGGTTTGTGAAGAACAGCTTAGGTGAGTATGCAAGTCAAAGCTATGCTGTGTGAATGCCACGTTTCCATGGCTCACTGGCTGTTGCTGGTGGCTCAGCAGTGACCTCACCGAGCCATCCTCCTTATGGACCCCAAGTGGCAGTGCACACTTGTATGGAGGCTCCACTAGTCTTCCATCTCTCCCAGTGGCTTTTGTTTTCATTTTACTTAAAAAAAATTTAAGTTGAAATCCACAAACATAAAATTAACTGTTTTAAATGAACAACTCAGTAGCATTTAGTACATTTACAGTGTTGTGCAATCATCACCTCTATGTAGTTCCAAACATTTCCACCACACCCTCACCTCTCTCTTATAGTTTATTTATCTCCATCTCTCTCTCTCTCTCTCCCCAGTTCCTGCCAACTGTCACTCTGTATTTTGTTTCCATGCATTTACCTATTCCTGACATCTCATATGAATGGAATTGTTTATGTGACATTTTCACTTAGCCTAATATTTTTGCAGGTTCATCCACACTGAAGCATGTATCAATGCTTTATTCCTTTTAATGGCTTAATAATATTACATTGTGTAGATATACTACATTTTGTTTATCCAGTCATCCAACGATGGACATCTGGGCTATTTGCACCTTTTGGCTACTGTGAATAGTGCTTCTACGAACATGATATACATATGAGTACCTGTCTTCAATTCTTTGGGTATGTATCTACCAGTGGAATTGCTGGGTCATATGGTAATGCTGTTTAAGCTTTTAAGGAGCCACCAAATTGTTTTCCACAGTGGCTGTGGCATTTTACATTCTCATCAGCAATACACCAGGGTTCCAATTCTTGCACATTTCTGGAAACACTGGTTATTCATTTTAGAATTACAACCATCTTAGTGAGTGTGAAATAGTAATCTATTGTGGTTTTGATTTGCATTTCTCAAATGACTAATGAATTATAGCATCTTTTCATTTGCTTCTTGGCCATTTGTATATTTTCTTCAGAGAAATGTTTATTCATGTCCTTTGCCCATTTTGAAATTGGGTTGTCTTTTGTTGTTGAATTCTAAGACATCTTTACATATTATAGGGACTAGACTCTTGCCAGATAGACGATTTGCAAAGTTTCTCCCATTTTGTAGGATGGCTTTTCACATTCATGATAATGTGCTTAGCTGTCCAAGAGTTTTTGTATTTTGATGAAACCCAGTTTACCTATCTTTGTCTTTTATTACTCATGCTTTCAGTGTCATATCTAAGAATCCACTGCCAATCTCAAGGTTATGGAAGGTATCACCTGTTTTCTTCTAAGAGTTCTATGATTTTAGTTCATGTATTTATGTTGTTTGACTATTTTGAATTAACTTTTGTATGTGGCATGAGGTACAGATCCAAGTTCATTTTTTTGCACTTGGGTATCCACTTGTCCCAGCACCACCTGTTAAAAATCGATTGATGTGTGGGTTCATTTTGGACTCTCAATTCTATTCCACCGATCTATGTCAGCACCAAATTGTTCTGACTACTGCAGCTTTGTAGTACGTTTTGAAACTGGGAAATATGAGTCTTCTGACTTTGTTCTTTTTCAAGCTTGTTTTGGCTACTTGGGAACCCTTTTAATTCCACATGAATTTGAGGATTGACTTCTCCATTTCTGCAAAAAAGGCTGTTAGGATTTTGATAGGGACTGTACTGAATCTGTAGATTTCTGGGACAGCACTGACATTTTAACACTGCTAAAATCCAATCTGTGGGTATGGGATGACCTTCCAATTATCAGGGTTTTCTTGAAGCTGCTTTGGCGATGCTTTATAGTTCTCAGCAAACAAGTCTTTTGCCTCCTCTAGGTGGGATCATGTTTTATGCAAATAGAGACAGTTTTACTTCTTCCTCCCAATTTGGATGCCTTTTCTTTCTTTTTCTTGCCTGGCTGCTCTGGTTAGAGCTTCCAGTACAATGCTGAATATCACTTGTAAAAATGGGCATGTTTTTTGACCTTAGGGGAAAAGCCTTTAATCTTTTACTTCTGTGTATGCTGTTAGCTGTGGGATTTTCATGAATGCCATTTATCATGTTGAGGAGGTTCTCTTGTATTATGAGTTTCCTGAGTGTTTCTATCATGAAAGGGTCTTTGATTTTGTCAAATACTTTTGAAGCATCAATTGAAATGATTATGATTTTTCTTCCTCATTCCATTAACATGGCAAATGACACAGATTGGGCTTTTGTGGAACCACCCTTGTATTCCTCTGTTACATTCACTTGGTGATGGGACAAAATACTTTCAATATGCTGCTGCTTTCAGTTTGCTAGTATTTTGTTGAGGATTTTTTTAACAAGTAAGCCATAAAAGATCTTGACATGCAATTTTCTTCTCCTGTGTTGTTTTCATCTGGCTTTCCTTCTCCTCTATATTTTGGAAGTCTGAGAAAAGACAGTATTAATTCTTGATATGTTTCATAGAATTTACCAGTGAAGCCCTTTTCTTTGTTGGGAGGTTTTTAAGTTACTGACTGAATCTTTGTTACAGGTCTGTTCAGATTTTCTACCTTTTCTTGAGTCACTCTTGGTAATCTTTCATCTAGGCCATCTAATTTGCTGGGGTATAACTGCTAACAGTATTCCTTATACATCTTTTACTTCTGTAAGATGAGTAGTTATGTCATTTTCATTTCAGATTTTTGTTATTTGTGTCTTCTCTTTTTTCTTTGTCAACTCAAAGCCCTGTCAATTTTATTGACCTTTTCAAAACACCAACTTTTATTTCATTGATTTCTTTCTTTCTTTCTTTTTATTACACTCTATCTCTGCTCTAATGTTTATTATTTCCGTCCTGTTGTTAGGGTGGGATTACTTTGCTCTTCTTTTTGTAGTTCCTTAAGCTGTAAAGTTAGGTTACTGATTTAATATCTTTCTTCCATTTTAATGTAGGTTTTCACTGCTATAAATTTCCCCTTTGGCACTGCCTTTCCTGAATCCCTAAGTTTTAATATTTTGTGTTTTTGTTTTCATTTGTCTGTAGGTATTTTCTAATTTCCCTTGCGATTTATTCTTTGACCCACTGGTTAAGAGTGTGTTTTATTTCTACATATTTGTGAATTTTCCGATTTTTCTGCTGTTATTGGTTGGAGATGATTCTTTGCCTGATTTCAATCTTTCAAAATTTATTTAGACTGGTTTTGAAGCCTAACATATGGTCTATGATGGAGAATGTTCCATGTGCACTTGGAAGAATATGTATCTTCTCCTTTGGGTGGAGTGTCTATTAGGTCTATTTAGTTTATAGTGTTGTTCAAGTTCCCTATTTCATTACCAATCATCTGTCTAGATGCTCTATCCATTTTTGGAAGTGAGGTATTGCAGCCTTCAACTATTATTGGAGAACTATCTATTTTTCACTTAAAATCTGTTTTCTTCCTATGTTTTGGAGCTCTTTCTGGTATATGTTTGTAATCACTTTATCTTCTTGATGAATTGACCCTTTTATCAATATATGCTTTTTTCTCTCACACATTTTTTTACTTTGATATTAGTACAGTCACCCCAGCTCTCTTCTGGTGACTATTTGAACACAATATCTTTTTTCACCTTTCATTTTTAATGTATTTGAGTCTTTGGATCTTCTTGAGCAAGCTTCTTGTAAACAGCATATAGTTGGACCATGCTTTTGTCATTCTGTTAATATCTACCTTTTGACTGGGGAGCTTAAACAATTTTAAGTAATTACTTACAAGGAAGGACTTGCTTCTGCTACTTTGTTATTTGTTTTTGGTATTTTTTACCTTATTTTATTTTATTTTCTTTCTTTATTTTTTATTTTGGTATCATTAATCTACAATTACATGAAGAACATTACGTTTACTAGGCTCCCCCCTTCACCAAGTCCCCCCCACATACCCCTTCACAGTCACTGTCCATCAGCGAAGTAAGATGCTGTAAAATCACTACTTGTCTTCTCTGTTGTACAGCCCTCCCTGTGTACCCCCACACCCACACTATACAAGCTAATCGTAATACCCCCTTTCTTTTTCCTCCACCCTTGTCCCTCCCTTCCCACCTATTCTCCCCAGTCCCTTTCCCTTTGGTAACTATCAGTCCATTCTTGGGTTCTGTGATTCTGCTGCTGTTTTGTTCCTTCAGTTTTCCTTTGTTCTTATACTCCACATATGAGTGAAATCATTTGGTACTTGTCTTTCTCCACCTGGCTTATTTCACTGAGCATAATACCCTCTAGCTCCATCCATGTTGTTGCAAATGGTAGGATCCGGTTTTTTCTTACGGCTGCGTAATATTCCACTGTGTATATGTACCACATCTTCTTTATCCATTCATCTACTGATGGACACTTAGGTTGCTTCCATATCTTGGCTATTGTAAATAGTGCAGTGATAAACATAGGGGTGCATCTGTCTTTTTAAAACCGGAGTGCTGCATTGTTAGGGTAAATTCCTAGAAGTGAAATTCCTGGGTCAAATGGTATTTCTATTTTGAGCATTTTGAGGAACCTCCATACTGCTTTCCACAATGGTTGAACTAATTTACATTCCCACCAGCAGTGTAGGAGGGTTCCCCTTTCTCTACAACCTTGCCAACATTTCTTGTTGTTTGTCTTTTCTATGATGGTGATCCTTACTGGTGTGAGGTGATATCTCATTGTGGTTTTAATTTGCATTTCTCTGATGACAAGCAATGTGGAGCATCTTTTCATGTGTCTGTTGGCCATCTGAATTTCTTCTTTAGAGAACTGTCTATTCAGCTCCTCTGCCCATTTTTTAATTGGTTATTTGCTTTTTGTTTGTTGAGGTGGGTGAGCTCTTTATATATTTTGGATGTCAACCCTTTATTGGATCTGTCATTTATGAATATATTCTCCCATACTGTAGGATACCTTTTTGTTCTATTGATGGTGTCCTTTGCTGTACAGAAGCTTTTTAACTTGATATAGTCCCATTTGTTCATTTTTGCTTTTGTTTCCCTTGCCTGGGGAGATATGTTCATGAAGAAGTCACTCATGTTTATATCTAAGAGATTTTTGCCTATGTTTTTTTCTAAGAGTTTTATGGTTTCATGACTTACATTCAGGTCTTTGATCCATTTTGAATTTACTTTTGTGTATGGAGTTAAACAGTGATCCAGTTTCATTCTCTTACATGTAGCTGTCCAGTTTTGCCAACACCAGCTGTTGAAGAGGCTGTCATTTCCCCATTGTATGTCCATGGCTCCTTTATCTTATATTAATTGGCCATATATGTTTGGGTTAATATCTGGAGTCTCTATTCTGCTCCACTGGTCTGTGGCTCTGTTCTTGTGCCAGTACCAAACTGTCTTGATTACTGTGGCTTTGTAGAGCTTGAAGTGGGGGAGCGAGATCCCCCCCCACTTTATTCTTCCTTCTCAGGATTGCTTTGGCTATTCGGGGTCTTTGATGGTTCCATATGAATTCTTGAACTATTTGTTCCAGTTCATTGAAGAATGCTGTTGGTAATTTGATAGGGATTGCATCAAATCTATATATTGCTTTGGGCAGATGGCCAAGATATTTTGGCCATTATTTCTTCAAATATTCTTTCTGCCCCTTTCTTTCTTGGACTCCCAAGATGTGTATGTTAGTTCACACGTATCCCATAGGCCTGTTGGGCTCTGCTCACTTTTCTCTGACCTTTTTACTTTCTGCTCCTCAGACTGGATAATTTCAATGGTTCTATCTGCAAGTTCACTGATTCTTTCTATTGCCTACTCATATCTGCTGTTGAAACCCTTTAATGCATTTTTCATTTCCATTATTGTATTTTACAGTTCCAGAATTTGTTTTTCATAATTATGTAAATATAAAATTGTACATTACAATTATGTAAGTTTAAAATAAAAATTATATTGGTATTCTCATTTTGTGTAGTTGACCTTTGAACAACAAAGGTTTGAGCACTGCAGGTCCTTTTATACATGGATTTTTTTCAATAAATACATTGGAAAATTTTCTTAAGATTTGTGACAAGTTGAAAAACATTTTTTTTCCATAGCACATTTGATTCTAATAAAGTATAATACAAGTACCCTACAAAATATATGTTGATCAGCTGTTTATCATCAGTAAGGCTTCTAGCCAAACACTATTAATAGTTATTTTTTTGGGAATTCAAAAATTATACCTTGATTTTCAACTGTGGGGAGGTTGGCACCTCTATCTCCAGTCCTAAGACCCTTGTTGTCTAAAAGTCATTGGTACATCACTTACCTGATTTCTTTTAGTTCTTTCAGCACTTTGAAACAGTCTGTCACGTATCTGTGCTCTTTCAGGGACACTTCTGCCAACTAATATTTTTCCTTGGAATGGGCTAGACACCATAGTATTCTGCTTCTTTTTATTCTTTGTGATTTTTTTGTTGTTGTTAAAAACCAGGCATTTGAATTTATCCTATCCCTTAGAGTCTGTGAATCAGAGTCTCTTCCTCCTCTAGGGTTTGTTATTCTTGATTGTTAAAGGCTACAGTCATTAGTCACTTAGTGACTTTCCAAACTATTTTTGCAAAGACTGCATTCCTTGTCATGTGTGGTCACTGAGGTCTCTGTTTCTTTAGCTTGAGTTCAGCTCGTGTATTAAGAGATTTCTTTGAACTCTGATAGTCTAAGAAAAGTCATATACCTCCTCCCAGTCTTTGCAGATTGGCTCTGTGCTGGGGCTCTACTTTAGCACTATACCTCTGACAACTTTCTGCTTTCTGAGCCTAGTGATCAACCAGAGATGAAGCTATGGTCTTCATAGTTTTTCTGAGCGCACATCCCATCCTGGGCATGTACGCAGCTTGCTAAATTCCCCAACATACAAGGGTGCTTTTGAATGCCCTAATTTCCCCAGCTTTCTCTTCTAGGCTTTAGATGGTTGAATGTCCTGTTAACTGATATCCCAGGGGACTGTGGGGTTTTAGTTTGCCTTACAGTATTTTTGAGCCCACTGCTTTTCTGCCTTAAGTTCTGAGTTAGGGAAAGTCAGCACTTTGAATCAATTCTTCATCCAACTCCACACAAGTCAGAACAGACAGAATAATCTCTGAGTAAGGTCTGCTTTGCTCTCTCTGCAGCCAGGGACCAGGGTCCCTACAGGGAATACAGGCAGCTCACTTCAAGACTGCTGCCTAGTCAGGGAGTGTTTGGGGCATAAGCAAGTGAGAGCACTGTAAAGCTTTCCTACCATTTTAAAGTTGTCCTTTTCTTGATTTAGAATTCCCTTGGTTGCTGTAAAACTGACTTGTTTCCAGATTTCTGAAAAAGCTGGTCCTGGCAGTTTTTTTTTTTTAATGTTTATGTGGAAGAAGGGATGTTTCCCTATATCAACATTTTGCTCTGCTTTTTAAACATGAGCCACCATCAACCTATTTTTTTTTTTCCCAAGGAGCAAGGTCCTGGCATCCCTCACCATTCTCTGCTAGTTGGTCAATATTCTGCCTCTGCCTGGGGGAGTCAGCCAGCCTGTCTCTCAGAGCCACTTCATGGGACCTAGTCACGTCTCTCACCCTAATCGTCCCCCTGCCCCAGCACACCTAGAGCTGCCCTGCATGTCTCTGCCTGTTGGGGGAGGTCATGGGGAGGATGCGACCGCTGGTTCATCGGTGAGCTGGACCAGGCCATCGGGGCTTCTCGGCCCAACTCTGCCCTTGGGACGCACACTCTTCCCTGCTCTCAGTGGTTGGCTCTTGGGCACAGCCTTGGAATGGTATGGTATTGAGACCACCTGAATGGTATATGTGACTGAGCCCAGTTAAGGTTTCTACATAAACTTTCTAAGATTTGACAGGTGGTTGTAGAAATCTTGCAGCCACTCAAGATAAGCCTTTTAGATTCCCTTACTTATTAAATCTGTCACCCACCCAACTGGAGCAGTCTGCCTCTTTATTTGGTCTCTTCTTGCCCTGCATATGCGGGGGCCGGTTTCAATTACACCCAGGAAGCTCCTGGGGCTTGTGAATCAACACTGCATTTAGCCCAGCCTTTGGCCACACAGGGTCTGCCAGGGTACTCTGCCCAGATATTCTGAGTATAATGGTAGCTCCCACGGAGGTAACAGTCCCTCTTGTAAAACAGCTACCATCAGATCCCAGTAAGGAAAGCTAACACTGAGGAAGCATCCTGATCACTGCTGAGAGGTCATAGAAGAGGTGAGTTTAGTGAGGGGGGTCTTCAGGAAGGACCCTCTGGAAGGGTTTTAAAGGAAATGGGAGCAGCTGTGAAGTGCAGCCAGGAGGGAGCAGGGCGAAGGCCTGAATTAGGGCAGAGCCCTGAGGGTAGGGAACCAGCATCAGCTTGGTGGTCGGGCTGGGCTGGTGCCTACCACGTTTCACCCCTTTGTGTCACGTGGGATACTGTCCTGCTCAGGGCAGCAGGGAAGCCACGACCCAGGCCTACTTCCTCTCCGATCTTCAGCCTTGGCCCCTAAAGTCCATAAGGTACCCTACCCCTAATGACGACATACGTACTTCCTGGGGTTAAGTGCAGGGTGATATGGACAAAGTACCTCCAGAATAAGGGCACCAGTGGGGAACTCACTCCCAGTACCTGGCTGCTGATGGTGAGGGCTGGTTCCTGGCTCAGTTATGCCATAGCGGAGGGGACCACAGAATGAAGATCCAGGATGGGTCACAGCAGGAGCATCACTCACACAGGCCTGGGCTTCGGGGATCCAGGGGAACAGTCCAGGAACCGAGGGTTCCATTTCTGCCTCTTCGGGGCGAGCTCGGAGGCTGGGCATGGCTGGAATCTGGAGACCAGCAAGGATGCAGGTTAGTGTGCAGAGGCGCTAGCTCTATGGACCCATCCTCCCATCAGGCAGGGTCTCTTCCTCCATGCCAGCAGCCTGAGACCCTAGGAGGGCCTTGTGCAGGGTCTCAGATTCCACACTCCCTTATCCACAAGGACACAGACTCATGACCAGAGCTACAGATGGGAAGAGGCAAGATGCTGACTCTACTGCAAGGGGCTTATACAATGTCCTGTGGGCATGACCTGAAAGGGCCCAGGCCTTCCATGAAAGAAGAGCCCGCATGAAGCCTGCACCTGCCGCAGGGCCACCCCTCTGGTTTCTGACACAGTGCTCTGAAGGTGAACCACCAGACCCACTCACAGGGGAGCAGGAGCTCCAGAAACTGGGCAGCTGGGGCAGCCTGTGCTACAGATGTGCACACAGTCATTGCAGTGCCTTCCCAGTGCTCAGTTCTAACTGAAATGTACCCCCAGCAGCATCCACAGTGGCTGTCCTCCCACTGCACCAGTGGCTTCCTTCTGTACCTACACCAACTTCCTCAGTTAATTTGTCTTGCCCTGAGGCATCAACACCCCTTATCCTGTAAAGACTCCCAAACTTGGGCTCATCTCCAGCCCTAACTGCTCCCTCTGACTAGGAGATGGGAGATTCCCATCTGGACACATCTTGGGACTCCCATATGGACCAAGTTACTGATTCCTCCCACCCTCCCACTGTCCCATCTCTGCAAATTCACTATGCCCTGCCCAGTGGCCCACCTAGGAGGGGGTTACACCACCCAGCCCCTTATTCACACTGCACTATTGACAAGAACCAATGACCCCTCTACCCTTTGCTCTGCTTTTTAAACATCAGGTGGAGACAAGGCAGGAAATGTTGGCAGAAGCCCACTGTGGCCACTGCCTGCGAACCTACAGACAGGATTTCTCCTGATGGGCACATGGTTTCAGTTTCCCAAACACCTACCACATGTCAGGGTCTGTTCTGGGGATGGTGCAAGGGTAAAGGAGTGACCACTGTCTTTGTGGATCTCAGTGGGGAGACATGATAGCAGATCCATCAGTGAGATAGGCAAGTGTTCTGTGCATAGAGAAGTGTAAGCCCTGACAGTGTTTTTTTCTTTCCTTTTTTTGTAATGCAAGTGCCAGACCTAAGCTTTGATTGCCAAGGTGTCCACTTCAGAAAGGGCTATCTCAAACACACTGCCAGCCCTAGATAAAAAGCCAGGCCACCTCCTTCCACTGAAGCTCTTTTGTTTTAGAAATCTTGGTTGATTATAACTGACCATTTGGGCCACTTGTTTTTTTTCTCCTCTTCTGGCATTTTAAATTCCCTGTTTCAAATTCACCAATAAAGGGTGAGTCCAGGAAACTGGAGGCCCCCTACCCAACTTGGCCCCAATAAAACAGAACCTCAGGCCTGTGCTTTTTTTTCTCTACTGGTTGCGTGGCCTTAAGTATGCTGTGTAATTCATAGGTCTTTTAAGTAATTAGCCTTTTTTCTTCAAACCATCTCCTGATGGTTGTTAAAGAGCATCTTGCAATCATAGTAAGAGCTGGTCCAACACAACGCTGGTTATTGACAGGCTGAGACTGGCACCAAACACAGATAGAGCAGAGGAGGGGCGGAGCCCTGGGGGGCATTTAAACCAGGCCCAGAGAAGGGAGCTTAGGCCATGCCTGGTTAGAAAGGTGGGAAAAGGCAGGGGTGAGGGGGGGCAGGTGTGTAGATAAAGCTCAGAGGCAGGATTACTGGGAGACAGGCTATAAGAGACCTCGGTCTCCTGATGAAGGTGATGTACTGGGCCCACGCTTATGGGAGACAGAATAAACAAAACATTTCAGGAAGATTAATGTCACAGATGCTCAGAGGTTGGTGCAGATGAGATTCGAAAAATGAAGAGCAGACTGAAGGCACCCATCCAAGTGACAGCAGATCAGAGCAGATGCTGCTTCCATGAGGGGTGGGGGAATATCCCCTCTCCCTCTCCC
This sequence comes from Manis javanica, assembly GCF_040802235.1. Lineage (NCBI taxonomy): Eukaryota > Metazoa > Chordata > Mammalia > Pholidota > Manidae > Manis > Manis javanica. Next base: position 226,939,836 of record NC_133157.1, read on the forward strand.
AAGGGAAGATTGAATCATCTGCAATATTTTTTCACTGAATTTCATCTTAAAATTATCGGAACTACTATCATTGAATAGGGGCACAGTCACATAGCTCAAAATTCAAAAGGTAAAAAGGACTTCTAGTGAAACATCTCCCAGCCAGCCACCCAGTTCCCCTCCCATTTCTAATGTGCCTTCTAGATTATTCTAAGATTACACAAGCAAACATGTATATGTTCCTTTGCCTTTTTATTATAGATTTTATCAAACTATGCTCATTTTACATCTTGTTTTTCTCACTTTGGTTTATGTGGGATCTTGCCCAGGACAACATAGATGAATCTGTGGAAGACAGAATGCCACCCATGTCCACGTCTTAATCCTGGAACCTATGGATGCACTTCGCTACAAAGCAAGAGACTTTGCAGAAGGAATTAAGGTTATGGGGCTGGATTATCCTAGTGGAATCGACCTAATTACATGAGCCATTGCTGACTCTGAGACTCACAGGTAATGTGCAAAGACTGGGGCCTCCTGGAGCTAAGGACAGTCAGCAATGAAACTACTTCAGCCCAACAACCTCAAAGCATTTTGCCAAGAAGCTTGGAAGCAGATTCTCCTGGCTAAGGGCTCAACCTGGTGCTGAGCAGAGACAAGTGCAAGGATCAGAGCTTCCCGTGCACAGCGGGCACCCACAGGATGGGCACAGCCCCTTCCTTCCGCAGCCCTACTCGCACGGCGGAGAATGAACTCCTTCCTGCGCGGCGCCTTCTCCACCGGAAGGTGAATCGACCACCGACGGGGCCTCCAGGCAGGGCTCCTGGCGCCGAGCGACAACCCACTCCACTCGCGGCTCTGTACAGCTCCCACGTTCGCCGAGTTCCTGGGGCCCCTCCTCCACCCCGGCCCGGGCTCCAGGCCTCAGCTCGCCGCGCACCTGCCTCACCGCTCTGCGGCAGCCTCGCCACGCGGACCCGCAGCCAGACTCGGGGCAGGGCTGCTCGGCCTCCGCTGGGCATCCTACGGAGAGCGGGGCTTCGACCCCGCTCCACAGCCCGCGGCCCTCCGCGCACGGCTCCCACGACCCGCCGCCCGTCCGAGACGAGAGGGCACCCACCGCGGGGGCATCGGAGTCACGCGGGGGAACGGACGGCAGCGAAGAGGATTCTCCCGCGCGAAGCCCCCACCTCCGGTGGTCACTCCGGGAAAGGCGCGCACCCCTGGCCTCAGCGGCCGGCCCCGAGGCCCGCGCCGGAAGTCCCGCCCGACTTCCGGTACGCGGGCCGCCCATCTCGGGCCCGCGCAGTCGCTCTACGCGGCGGGAGGCCAGAGGGACTCGGTAGGTTACCAAGGCCGCTGCCGTCCGGGATGCCGACGCGGTGGCGGCTGCACGCGAGCAGGAAGTGCCGCTGAGACGCGGCCTAGACTCAGGCAGCCGGATGCGGAACAAGCCCCGGAAGACGCGGGGCCGCGCGCTCTGTGGTTCGGGAGGCTGTTGCGCGTGGCTGCAGTGCGGGCGGCCTGAGACCGGGTCCTATAGCAGATTAAACAGTGAGTGCGCAGTACGCAATAAACTGCTGACCAAAACCCCTTAACTATGTAACCTTTGAGTCAAAAATGATTCTATCTGAAAATTAGACTTTATAAAGCGACGAAAGCAAACTTCATCCTCTGGGAACCCAGTGTACAGTGTAAACTATGCATTATTCACTGAATATTTTTTCAGAAAAAAAATGCATAATACATACATTGTATTAAATACCATTAAAGAAGACAAAGCATTCGTCTTAAATCAGTTGAACAATACAATTCTTTGCACCAGCAAGAATGTGACTTAAAAACGAAACGTCTCCGAAATAGCGAAGACGACAGAATACTCGAGAATTTACGAAGATCTCAAAGCTTCTGTGGAGAACACTTTGAAACTTAGTAACAGACACAGATGGTCTGAGTAAATGCAGAGATTTCTTGCTCTTGGATGGAACAGCTTAATAATTCAAAGATGTAAAATTTCCTCCATTTAACCTATAGATTCACTGCAATCCAATTAAAATTCTATTTGGATTTTTAGTAGGAAATCCAGAAAGTCACTGAGGAGACAAATCACCCAACAAAGGGATTGGGGAGATGTAAGAATTGACACGGACGCGAGCTGCCCAGCAGAGAGCTCAGTGTTGGGCTTTTGTACAGGTGGAAATTAGTTGATGATAAAGGGGAACCACAATCAAGGGCAGAAGGATGGGTTTTTTAGTAGTAGGCGTTGAGAAAATGAGCTCACTCAATGGAGGAAACCAGATCCCTGCCTGACAACTCACCTAATGGTAGTCTAAACGGAACGAAAGACTTAAATGCGAACATTAAATAGATGAGATTAGCAGAAAACAATGCACAGGAAATACTTTTGAAACCCTGGGATGGAAGAGATGCTATGCTGATTAGCCATCAGAGAAATGGAAATGAAATGACAATGAGATACCCCTTCACACTGCTGGGCTGGAAAAGTTAGAAGCCTGGATAACACCAGTGATAGCCCTGAAGGTTCATGTATTTCTCATGAAAAGTCTCGAGTTTATATGGCAGGTTCCCCTAGACTGTGGTCAGGTACCCAGGAGCCTCTCTTGAGGATATTCTGCCAGTTGGCTTGGAAGGAAAGAGGAGAACAGATAATAGGGATGACAAGCTGCTTCTGCCACAATTTTTCCATGTGGTGGCTTGCTGTCCCAGGATGCAGCCCCTAGCCAAAAGGAGCAACCCAGAGTCCTGTCCAGTCCCTCTGGCAAGGTGCAGTCTCTCCAAAGGTCTTATAACTATTGTAATTAGAGGGCAAGTTGCCTGCCATACTTCTCAACTTTCAGTGTAGAGGAGAATGGGAAATAAACTCTGCTGACAGTGTCCAAGAGTGATCTAACATGTGGTTGTTGAACACACTGAATAATTATTTCAAATGCAAAGTTTTCACACATGTGTAAGCCAGCCTATCAATCAACTCTGTGCAGGGTGTGCTGTCCTACAATGGGCACCTTCACATGAATGCTGGGGGCCCTCTCCCTAGCAGGGCAGGGAGCTCTGGAACAATGCCCTGGTGCCCAGATCAGCTCTGTGGGGAGCTCCCTGGGCCCTGCGCCTCACCAGGTCTGACTGAAACTCTGGGGAGTCTCCTCGTCAGGAACCCCATGCCTGTCTTCAAGGAATGTGAAGCCACCTTGGCTGGGCCTGCCCAGCTGTGCAGGGGCTTCCTGACAGCTGGGGGTCTCATCAGCTTCCTGTCTGCACTCTCCCATTCAGCTCCACATGAAGAGGCCCCACCTAGACATGGGTTTAAGCCTGATGACTCTTCTTTTTTTTTTTATTAAGGTATCATTGATACACAATCTTATGAAGGTTTGACATGAGCAACATTGTGGTTACTACATTCACCCACATTATAAAGTCCCCCCACATACCCATTATCTTCTCTGTGCTGTACTGCCTTCCCTGTGACCCCAACTACATTATGTGTGATAATCGTAGTGCTCTTTAATTCTCTTCTCCCACCCTCCCCACCTGCCCTCCCCACCCTCTTTCCCTTTGGTAACTGCCTGTATTTATTTATTAGCCTCTATGTGCTCACCATCCCCCTCATCCTCCCGACCCCATTCCCAGCCTCCAGGACAAGGAGGCATTATTGAAGCCACATGCGCTGCCAAGCTCGGGTGTGAAGGATGTGCCTGACTTTGGCTATTCATCTATCAAATATTTACAGAAATTACCTACCTCATGTAAGACAAGCCTCCCCCCACCCCCGGTGGGCAGGGCCATCTCATGGGCATTAGATCTATGCAGTCACAGGGTTCTGTGCTTGGAAGGGCTGGTGCTTAGTTTAATGCCGGAATGACCCCTGTTATCTGGCTAAGAACTCTTAGTATTTGGGAGGAATGTGGGTGTGAGTAAAACTGTAACAGTTCCAGAGTATCTCGCCTGGAGTTAGAACATTTGCATATCCTCGGGTGGAGAGAAGTTCATCTCCATGTCAATGGATAATTACCTGGGCAACTGAGGGTAGGTCTGAACCTGAGAGTTTAAGGGAGGGGCTGGTTTGCTTCCTTCTGGAGCAGTGGGGAGAGAGACGGCGCTGGACTACAGTTTGTAAGCAATAAATGGGTTTTAAACTCGATTTCTTCCTTTGACTGATTTTGATTTTTAGAGGTATTTTGCCCTGGGACTTCCTTTCCCCGGACTTACACCAGGAGTAGTTATTTATTTGTTTTTTTTCTGTGTGTGTGTGTGTGTTTTTATTAATTAATTAATTAATTTTGTTGTCATTAATGTACAGTGACATGAAGAATATTATGTTTACTAGGGTCCCCCCTTCACCAAATCCCCCCCACAAACCCTATTACAGTACTGTTCATCAGCATAGTAAGATGCTGTAGAATCACTACTTGTCTTCTCTGTGTTGCACAGCCCTCCCCGTGCTCCCCCCCACATTATATATGCTAATTGTAATGTCCTCTTTCTTTTTCCCCATCCTTAGCCCTCCCTTCCCTCCCTTTCTCCCCAGTCCCTTTCCCTTTGGTAACCGTTAGTCCATTCTTAGCTTCTATGATTCTGCTGCTGTTTTGTTCCTTCAGTCTTTCTTTGTTCCTATAGTCTTTGGGTTTGAGGTGAGTCTCTTGTAAGTAGTATAGAGATGGGTCTTGCTTTTTTATCCATTCTATTATTCTGTGTCTTTTGATTGGTGCATTCAGTCCATTTACATTTAGGGTGATTATTGAAAGATATGTACTTATTGCCATTGCAGGCTTTAGATTCATGGTTGCCAAAGGTTCAAGGTTAGCCTCTTTAGTATCTTACTGCCTAACTTAACTCACTTATTGAGCTATTTTAGACACTGTCTGGTCATCCTTTATTTTTCTCCCTTCTTATTCCTCCTCCTCCATTCTTTATATGTTGGGTGTTTTATTCTGTGCTCTTTTGTGTTTTCTTTAACTGCTTTTGTGGGTAGTTGATTTTATTTTTTGCCTTTAGTTAGTATTTGGTTGGTTTGCTTTCTTTGCTGTGATTTTATTTTCTCTGGTGACATCTGTTTAGCCTTAGGGGTGCTCCCATCTAGAGCAGTCCCTCTAAAATACCCTGTAGAGGTGGTTTGTGGGAGGCAAATTCCCTCAACTGTTGCTTGTCTGGAAATTGTTTAATCCCTCCTTCATATTTAAATGATAATCGTGCTGGATACAGTATCCTTGGTTCAAGGCCCTTCTGTTTCATTGCATTAAATATACCATGCCATTCTCTTCTGGCCTGTAAGGTTTCTGTTGAGAAGTCTGATGATAGCCTGATGGGTTTTCCTTTGTAGGTGACCTTTTTCCTCTCTCTGGCTGCCTTTAATACTCTGTCCTTGTTCTCGATCTTTGCCATTTTAATTATTATGTGTCTTGGTGTTGTCCTCCTTGGGTCCTTTCTGTTGGGAGTTCTGTACACTTCCATGGTCTGATCGATTATTTCCTCCCCCAGTTTGGGGAAGTTTTCAGCAATTATTTCTCCAAATACTCTTTCTGTTCCTTTTTCTCTCTTCTTCTTCTTCTGGTACCCCTATAATGCAGATATTGTTCCTTTTGGATTGGTCACACAGTTCTCTTAATATTGTTTCATTCCTGAAGATCCTTTTATCTTTCTCTGCATCAACTTCTATGCATTCTTGTTCTCTGGTTTCTATTCCATCAATGGCCTCTTGCATCTTATCCATTCTGTTTATAAATCCTTCCAGAGACTGTTTCATTTCTGTAATCTCCCTCTGGACTTCATCCCTTAGCTTTTGCATATTTCTCTGCAGCTCCATCAGCGTGGTTATGAGCTTTATTTTTAATTCTTTTTCAGGAAGACTGGTTAGGTCTATCTCCTTCTCAGGGTTTGCCTCTGTGATCTTGGCTTGTATCAATTTCTTCTGCCTTTTCATGGCGATAGATATATTTGTGGGGAGCTGGCGCGTGTGTTGGGTAAGATAGAGTCCCTTCTTGCCAGTTTGTGGCCTTCCTCTCCTGGGAGAACAGCGGCCTCTAGTGGCTTGTGCTGGGCAGCTGCGTGCAGACCGGGCTTCTGATCTTGCCCAGCCGCTATGGAGTTTATTTAGCTCTGCAGTTGCTGTGGGCGTGGCCGGCCTCAGGCTGCTGCTCCAATATGGTGGAGCCGCATTGGAGGGGGAACAGGCAGGAGGCTGTTTATCGCTGTGAGGGGCCTCCAAGCTGCGCTGCGGGGGTTCAGGCACCCAGAGCTCCCTGAGGTTCGCAGCTCCTGGGCTAAGTGTCCCAGGGCGCTTCTGTCCAGCTGTGGGGTCCCTGTCCCTTTAAGACTTTCAAAAAGCACACTGTTTTCTGTGTCCCGGGTGCGCCAGCTGCAGGGACCCGCTCACAGGTCTTACTGTCCTGTTTCCCTAGTATCCAGCACCCCATGCATGCACTGTGTCTGTGCTCTGGTGCGGATGGCTGGGGCTGGGTGATTAGCAGTCCTGGGCTCCCTCCCCCTCCTGCTCTGGCTCCTCTCCTCCTGCCTGGAGCTGGGGTGTGAGGCGCTCGGGTCCCACCGGGCTGCGGCTTGTATCTTACCCCCTTCGCAAGGTGCTGGGTTCTCGCAGGTCTGGATGTAGCCTGGCTGTTGTCCTGTGTCTTCTGGTCTCTCTTTTAGGATTAGTTGTATTTGTCGTATTTTCAAAAATATATTTGGTTTTGGGAGTAGATTTCTGCTGCTCTACTCATGCTGCCATCATTGTTCTCTCTCCACCAGGAGTAGTTTTGTCAGGATTCCTCTGAACCCAAAATTTATCATAATGGGTGCGACCTTTGGGAGGGCTGCTCCTGTGGATGGTGGGGAGGCTCCAGCGGATGCAGCAGCAGAGTGTGCCGCTTCACCTGTTACTATTCCCCCAGCCATGGGGCTTCCAACTTGGGAACCCCTACTGGGGAACTGGTCGAGGGTAAAGTACCTCCTGAAGGGGTGGGGCCTTCCCCAGAACTGGGAAGGATGGAAACACCGGAAGCTGTAGAATTAGCCCCCCGTGAGCTGGAAGACTGCTTGGAGACCCTAGGGGGCCATGTAGCGGCTGGCACTGTAGGGTCTTCTTTCATCAAAACAGTGGAAAATGTTATACGGGAGAAAGGATTATTGAGAGGGTTAGTGAGAACAGAGAGGGACTTAGGCGGGAGAGAGACACACTTCAGCACTGCTTAGAAGAGCTGGGCGATAACCTATGGGATGCTATTAAGAGAGACGGTTACTGAAAGCCAGGTGATGCTCCTAGAAGACCCCTTAGCAGCAAGGAGGAAGGCAGTAGAAAAAGCCAAGTTGCAGAAGGTCATGGGGAAGGGAAAGAGTAGTGCCTTCAGTCCCAGTAATGGCACAGGAGTTGGCATTGGTGGAGAAGCCCGAGGGAGAAGAGGGGGAGGTGGGGCCACTGGTGGATCTGCTATCCAGGCCACTGCCAGAGGTACTATCTTCTCCTGTTTTAAAGGCCTGCCCAGCTGTAATTAAAGAAAATTAACACAAAACAACTGCGGGTTCCTCAAGGGGAGGAGCAGCCCCCTCCCCTGGTTGTGGAGCACTCCATGCTCTGCCCCTATGCCCAGGAGGAGCTGGTGGACATGAGCATCCAGTATAGGCAGAGGCCATCAGAATCTCTGCCCACATGGCTTTTACATCTCTAGGATATGGGGGTGGAAAATGTTGTTGTGTCGGTACCGAGATGAGTAGAATGGCTTCCCTGACGACTCACCCTTCCCTCTGGCAGTGGTTGCAAAATGCTCATCACACCTCAGGGAATCAGACAGTCCTGGAATGGTGGACAGCTGCCATCAGGGTGACTTACCACATTTACCCAGTAGTTTGAAAATGTATGCAGAGCTCCAACAGGTACTGCAGGAACTGGGTATGAAAAACATCATCTATGATATGGACCCCCAGGGCCCTGATGAGGAGGTGTTCACTGTAGGAATGAGAAACCTGGTGCCGCACACATCTCCCACATCTCTCTTTGGGTCCCTAGTGAATACTTTTGTCCCCCACCTAGGGCAACCCATAAGGGAGGCTATTCGTACTAGAGCAGATCTGGGGGAGGTTGAAACATTAAGGGCAAGGAGGGAAGTATGGGCCACGACTGAAAGGAGAGGTGCAAGAGGCCCCATGAAGGCCTCGAGGACCCAGGTGTGGGTTGATTTGATAAAGGCCAGGGTAATAGAAGAAAAACTTGATGGGCAGCGCAAAAGAATATTGTTAGAACTGTGGCACCAATTAAAACCAGAGCAGCAGTTCCAGCTGCTGAGGTCCAGGACATGGAAACCAGAGTCAAAGCCTCATGCTGAGCCTGTGTCCCTGCAAAACTTCATGGGAGACAGTACTCAGGATTTTTCCGAGCCCTCACCCCCACAGGAGGATGATTGGGCATTGTGGTTTGACTGGGGGGGTGTCAAAGTCCCCACCTTGGGGGACATGGTGGAGACCGGAGGCCACATGTAGAATTAGCAATTCATTGGTCCCTGTGAATGTGCAACGTGTGCTGGCGCTGGTGGACACAGGAGCTGCGTGTTCTCTGATTCATGGCAACCCTGAGCGTTTTCCCAGGCCCCCTGCTGTGGCAGATGGCTATGGGGGTGAGGCAGTTAGAGTGAAGAAAGCCCAAATCCCATGGGGGATAGGGGATTTACCCCCAAGGGAGTATACCTGTGCATTTCTCCCATCCCTGAATATATTTTGGGGGTAGATATTCTGCAGGGCTGTAGGTGAGTTTAGACTGAAGGTACATTTCATAAAAAGGCAGTTCTGAGGGGACATACTAAGCACCCACCTGTAGCTCTGCCTGTATCTCGGCAGGTGACAAATATTAGGCAGTATAAATTGCCTGGGGGCACAAGGAAATTGGAGAAACTCTAAAGGAGTTGGAGAAGGTGGACACCATAAAGCCCACTCATTGTCCTTCTAATTCCCCAGTGTGGTCAGTGAGAAAGCCAGATGGCTCTTGGCATATAACCGTGGACTACAGGGAATTAAATAAAATCACACCCTTTTTGCATGACCCTGTCCCCTCAATAGCAGACATTCTGGACACCCTCAGCCATGAACTGGGAATGTATCATTATGTCATAGACCTTGCTAATGCTTTCTTCTCTATTGACGTAGCACAGGAAACCCAGGAACAGTTTGCCTTCACGTGGGAAGGCTGGCAGTGGACATTCACTGTCCTTCCACAGGGATACCTCCACAGCTCCACCATCTGTCATGGAGTTGTAGCCCAGGACTTGGCCACATGGAAGAAACTACAAACAGTGCAGTTGTATCACTACATTGATTGTATTATGCTCACATCTGATTCTCTTTCAGGTTTAGAAGAGGCAGTTCCTAGACTGTTGCAACATCTACAGGAAAAAGGATGGGCTGTGAACAGCACCAAGGTTCAGGGACCTTGTTTATCTGTGAAATTCTTAGGGGTTGTCTTGTCGGGTAAAACTAAAGTTGTTCCTGATGCAGTCATAGACAAGGTCCAGGCTTTTCCCACCCCTACCACTGTGGCAGTATTACAAGAGTTTTTGGGTCTTTTGGGCTACTGGAGAGTGTTTATCCTGCACTTGGCACAAATTCTGAAGCCCTTATACTGGTTGGCACAAAAGGGCATCAGGTGGGACTGGGATGAAACATGTGCAACAGCTTTTACTGCTGCCAAACAGGTAGTCAAGGCCGTACAGGCCTTGAACATCATGGACTCATCAAAACCTTGTGAACTAGATGTTCGTGTAAACAAAGTTGGTTATGGATGGGGTCTTTGGCAGCGGCTTAAATGGACACGCCAACCTATTGGATTCTGGTCACAACTATGAAAGGGAGCAGAGGTCTGGCACACCTTGATAGAGAAGCAACTGGCTGCTATGTACCACGCCTTGCTGGCTACGGAGCCCGTCTCCAGAACAGCTCTGATCAAGGTAATAACCACCTATCCCATCGCAGGGTGGGTGCAAGACTGGACCCAAAAGCCATTGAGTGGCGTGGCATAGACACCTGCACTGGGCAAATGGGGCACATATTTACAGAAGCACAGTGCCCTCTAAACTAGCCCCTTAAGTGGAGAACTTCAATGCTTTTTGGGGCCGGTGACGTAAACCAGTGGAAAGCAAAAGAACTTGCTTTTCAGCCCTTGGTAGCCAAGACCTCTTATCAGGAGGGTGCTTGGTACACAGACTGATCCAGTGGTGGGCAGTCCCTGAAGTGGAGGGCTGTGGCTTTCCATCCTAAGAATGAGACAATATGGATGGAGGATGGAGAGGGGAAGAGCAGCCAGTGGGCTGAGTTGTGGGCAGTATGGCTCGTGATCACCCTGGAGCCCTCCCCCATAGTTGTCTGCACTGACAGCTGGGCTGTCTATTGGGACCTGACCCTGTGGCTACCGATATGGTACCATGCCAACTGGATGGTTGGTCACTGGCCCCTTTGGGGACGAAAGTTGTGGCAAGACCTATGAGCCTCTGGTCAGACTGAGACTGTTACTGTGTATCATGTGACTGGCCATTTGTCTTTGGCATCCCCAGGGAATGATGACGCAGACACATTGGCCCAGGTGCACTGGCTACAAGGAAAGCCTGCCTCTGATGTGGCTCAATGGCTATACCAGTGTTTGTTGCACACGGGGCAAAAGACAATGTGGGCTGTAGCCCATAGGTGGGGCTTGCCATTGACCTTTGAGGAAGTCAGCAGAGCCCGGAAGGAGTGCCTTGTGTGCTCTCAGAGGGACTTACACTGAGTCCCACAGAAACATGGGACAATAGTAAGGGAGCCAATACCCCTCATCAGGTGGCAAATAGACTATATTTGGCCTCTGCCCATATCAGAAGGATATTGATATGCCGTGACTTGTGTGGCCGCAGCTACTGGACTATTGGTTGCTTTTCCTGCATGTTGCACAGATCAGGAAACCACCAATAGGGGCCTGGAGCATCTCTTTGCAGCCTATGGCCGGTCGCAGGTGATTAAGGGTGATCAAGGCTCCCACTTTACTGGCCATGCATTACAAGAAGGGTGCAGCAATTAGGAATAAAGTGGAAATTTTATGTACCATATAATCCTACTGGGGCAGGCATGATAGAGAGGTCCAATGGTTTGTTGAAATCTGGCCTGAACTCAGACACCAAGTCTACGGGGTTGGTCAGTTCGCCTATGGACAGTGCTGCAGCATTTGAATGGGCAGCCACATAAAGGAGCTTTGAGCCCTGTGGATATGCTCACACACCTTGATGCCTCTCCTATACAACTGTATGTGCAAATGAAAGAAGAGTTATTGAAGCCAGGATATGGCCAGCAGAGCAACATCCTGCTGCCAGCCCCTACTGCATCAAGCCCTGGGGACACTGTTGAATGAAGCTGGCCCTGGACATTTTGAAACAGGGACCAGTGATGGCTGGCTCTTCTGGCACCTTGGGGGAAAGGCGTGGAAGCTGGCCTCCTGTGTATTCCTGGAATAACAGCTGAATGGCCCCCAAATGTCATGGTAGTGTACCCAAAACGTCCAGGAGGTAAGAGCATCTTCTGAGGAAGTTTTGTTTTATCTTTATGGCCAGTGCATGCACCTCCCGTAGCCCTATATACTGACCCATCTGTAACTCCCACAGGGAGGGGGGTGAAAGTCTGGTCAATAGACCAGGACGAGATCCCACTCCTGCCACTGTTTTATCACAGGACCTCTCTCTTGCATGTATCCTACCTGTTGGACAAGATTTGCCTATGCTGGTGCCATTAAAGCATGTATCTTATCATCCTTAAGGTTTTATCCTACAGTCCTTGTGGCCTGAATGCGCTCCCTGGCTGCAGCTGCTGCGTGATGATAGCTCTGAACCCTCAGCTACTGCCTCCCCAACGGAATGGACGAGCTGTGGACTTAATCTGCATAAGACTTTGAACCTAGCTGAATCCATCGCCTTGAGGATTATCATGATTTTATTGCTGTTGCTATTCTTATGTCATTAGTCTGGTCACAATGCTCCGGTTTTCTTGCCCAGTGACCATTGTGAAAGAGGTGGAAAGAGCAGATTTTAAGGCGAGGTTTCTGGAGGGGTGGCCTGTGGGTAAAATTGTAACATTTCCAGAGTATCTCGCCTGGCTTTGGTACATTTGCATATCCTCAGGGGTGGAGAGAAGTTCATCTGCATGTCAGTGGGTAATTACGTGGGCAACCTGGGCAACCGAGGGTGTGTTTGAACCTGAGAGGTCAAGGGGCGGGGCTGGCCTGCTTCTTCTGGAGCAGAGGAGAGAAGGTGCTGGACTGCAGTTTGTAATAAATAGATGGGTTTTAAACATTTCTCCCTTTGAATGTTTTCGGTTTTTAGAGGTATTTTGTCCTGGGGTTTCCTCTCCCCGGACTTACAGAGACCCACCAAGACACTGATGAAAATGCCCTGAGACAGGCAAACTTTGAGGAAAGAGTGAAGGGCTCCTGGGACCCTCCAGCTCCCTCCTCCACTGCCTGAGCAAAGTAAGGAGAAAGGAAACGCCTGCAAAACGTTTCTGGAATTTAATTTAGTAACCCCATGTACTGGCAAAAGCCAGACACCAGAATTAACAAAACAATCCTGTATTTACAAATATACTCCTGACCCCCTCATATGGAGCAGATCCTGGCTCAGCTCCATGGCCACCATCTGGGAGGTTAAGTACTTGGGCAGCTTCTTGGGTGCAAGTTTGAAGGTAAGGGTCCTTCTCAATATGCTCTGCATGCCCTTCCCCAACCCACAGTACCCCTGAACCCCAAGCCCAATCAGGCTACAACAGAAGTTCATGGAGAGCAGACCATGCAAACCGGTGTCGACTCTATCAGTTTAATGAGCAGCGAATAATGTCCACACCTCAAGTATCGACCACCTCAAGTTCTTGCCTGTCATAATGCCATGCAGCGTGTGGTAAGAATTACTGATACATAGAGATCTGAGGCATAGGCTTTACCTACCCGCTACCTAGCACAGGTAGGAGAGAACTATGAGGAAACACCTGTTCCCCCACTGCAACAGCAGCCTCCCAGGGTGCCCTGAAAATCCCCTACTGTTCTTCCCAGCATGAGGTCAAGGAGTGCCACCAGACACAGCGGCTGTCTCTAGCAGAAGCAGGAATAGGGAGTCTTGGGAATGCGTCAGCGGACTGAGCAGAGCCTGAATCGCTGGACTGCAGAACAGTGCCAGCCAATGTCATCACCTGTTCCTAGGACATTTCAGGCCTGTGCCACCAGTGTGGGCCATGGTTGGTGTCTTAGAAGATTGGACATCTGCTGGCATTGGCATGAAACTCCTCCAGAAAGTTTCTTTCCATTGACAAGAAACTGAATGTCCTTCTCTTCTCAACTTCAACTAATTTACTCAATTTAGGAGCCAGGAGGCAAAGTTAGCTGCTCTGCACCAGAAATTCAGTGTCGCACAGAGAAGCTGTGCACCACCTGAGCAGTCTGGCTCCTGACCAGTATCAACAACATCAAACAAATTGGGTAACAGAAAAATTTATGAGTGGAGTCAAGGACATTAATAACTATGTAAATAAAACTGAATATAATTGGGTGATGTACTTAACTGAAAACTAAAACAATCCAAACTGATCACAGGAATTATTCTTAAAGACATTTTAGCCATAGAACCTAAAACAGAGGATTAGGATAAAGGCTGAGATTCTTAATTCAGTAAACACTTCCACTATAGGTGAAGATGGAAGAAAGGAAAACAAACACTTCCTCCTGGGTGGCACTATCATACAGCCTCAAGGAAGACACTATCATGCCTTCCGAGTCCTTTTTTCTCTTGAAAGGATGCCAAAGAGATCCTTGGAGCAAAAACAGTCAAATTTTTTTCTTCCTAAAAGTTCTTTGTCTAGAAACATAAGTTGCACCTGGACCAAGTGTTCCAAGGCCCTCAGACTGAAGCCAGGAGAGCCAAGTGAGGGTATTCCAACTTCAGGGGCTGCGGTTTCCAGTCACCTCAGGAGAAGGCAGACATTCCCACTGGGCAGTGACCATAAGCAGAGGCTCCCACCTTTGGGCCATTTCTCATTTTCCTTCCTTGGTAACACATCTAGAGACCCACCTACCCAACTGCACTTATGTAAACATAAAATCCACCACTTAGAATTGGTTGGACAGCCTTGGGCCTCCCTGCCAGCGGTGCCTTAGCTCCTGGGGTGCTGCCTGTGGCATGGACTCTGGAGCACTGTAGGTGTGTGGGTGGTGGGGCCATGCAGCTCCAGGACCACCACCAAGCAGCCTCTCTGTGCCTCAGTCTCTGTGAAATGAGATTAATAAGAGCATCTGCTTCACTGAGTTGATGTGAGGGTTAAAGGAGAAGGTCCACGCAAAGTATGTATCACAGTGGCTGACACATGTTAAGGTAGGAAAGTAAAGTTTCACTGACTGAATTAGAATTTTTTTCAGCACATGAGAGCCATTATTATTAAGGTAAACTCTTTCCTGTTTACAAAAAATAGTGAAAGCTATTTGTGGTGCAGTGTCTTAGGAGGAGCATCACCAAGAGGCAGACCTTGCAGTCAGCTTTTCATAGTCCTGACACAAGTGCAGTCTACCACCACTACTGTGTGGACAGCAGCCTGAAAATAAGGTTGGAGTCCTAGCTCAAGTCAACCTAAGGAGAAAAGATGAGTCAGCTTCAAAGAGAAAGCTCCATTAGCAGGAAGAGAGGTGGAGTGATTTTCCTCATGAAGAGGATACTATAAAGGAACAGAGTGCTAAGTAGTGAGTGACTCACCACACTTCCGTTCTCTTTTACTTCCTTCCCTGATCCCTCTACACAGAGCACCATTCCGCTCGAGCTTAACGCCAAATCTTAACTGATCAATCCCTTCTGAAGGGTTTGCACATCTGGCATCCACCTTGCTCATCAGACTCTAGAGCTACTGTCGACTGTCAAATTTCAGTTTCTAGAACTGTCTCTCACAGACTGTTTTTCTTGACTTTCGTATTAATAACACCACTTCAGCCTATGATGATGCTCATCTTCTTTCCTGCACAAAAAAAGTAGAAGAAAGTGCTATAGAAGTTCTGGGGAACGGGGTTCTAAGTGAATCAGCGTGAATTGGGCACAGAGGCAGCACACGACATGGGTCGCAACTCTGAAGACCGTGCTTGGGAAAACAGCTCCCAGAATATGTGTCATCTCAAACATCAGGTGGGAGAACCAAAGGAAGCCAGGACACTGCAGGTCAGTATCACTCCAGAGCAGGACAAAGGCGCCTTCATAGCCCGCACATGCGAGTGCCTAGGTCGACTGTCTCCAGGGTCATCTACCCACTGAGAGCTGCTTAGTGCCATGAGCCTGCCTCACCTGGAGTTCTGTCCTCTGGCAGCAGGGGGACCAGCCCCCCTCACTGGAGGCTGCCCAGGGCTTGCCTGCCGTGGAACAAGGGCAAGCTCCTCCTTCCTCACGTCCTCTCCCTTAGAAGCTGACATGGAGTATGCCGACCGCAGGTTTAAGAAGGGAACCGTGCCACTATATGTCTGTTTTTCCTCTTGTTCTCCCAAATCACAGGGTTCTTTCTTTCCAAATTACCTTACAGAAAATCCCACTTTACACATGTCATCTGAATTCTTAGCAGGATGTCAACAGTTTGAATCTACACATAAGCCTCACTTCTTTCCTTAACTGCTTATGTGTCCTGGCCCGCGGGACGAACGTGGAGTGTGCCGGAGACGCCTGCAGAAATGAGACAAGCAAGAGACACAAAGAATGACCAGCAAGACAGGATGTCTGATCAAGCTGGCGAAGTTTATTGTTTACAGGCTCAATTTATACAAGTAGCAAGTAAGGGGTGGGTCAGGAGATAATTGGACCTTAGGTGGCGCTGGCGGGGAGGTGTTTTCACACATCCTCAAGGTCTCCCTATTTTCAGAGTGAGGAGTCTTGGCTCATCTTCAAGGACAAGATATGTTTTTGTGAGCAGATAACTTCCAAGGACTGCACCGGTTGCTCTCAAGCTTGTGCTTTCCCATGCTGTGTTCAGACGTGGGGGAAGGGACATAGCTCCCAACACTTATGCTCAGTTTCTCTTCTGTGTGGATTATCTGAAGCTGAATAGGATAACACTCTTGAAGTTACAGGTACTGTATCCCTCACAATAGGACAAAAACATGTTTAAAGAGGCCCAAACAAACAAGCAAATTAAAAAAAACTGACCTGATTCCATCACACTTGGAAAATGCAGGGACCCCACTCTTCATGAAGCTGAACTAGATGATGAAGTTGAAGGAAAAGCAAAACAAGTGGCTAAATGGAAAACCTAAGTTCTGGTGTGATAACAACACTACCTTAATAAATATATTTGAGTTATGTTTGTTTGAAGTACTCACACCCTCTGGATGTGAGGGAAGGCACATTACCATGGAACTTTTACAACATAATTTGACACCCTTTCATTAGCAGCTCATTTAGACGCAGTCAAATCCCCGAAGAGCTGACTTTCCAAAATGGGTGTCATGACATGAGGGTTTCTCATCAGTAAATGTCTCCTGATGTAAAATGGTGAAGAATTTCCCAGGTCAAGCTGAGTCAGGGTGCAGCATTGGCTTCATGATGCCCATTGGAAGCTGCTCTTGCAGGCCTTCTCTCCCGCATGAGCCTCAGGGACTCTCATGACTACGGAGAGCTACTCTAGTTGAAGGCTCTTCCACAGTCACTACACCTACATGGCCTCTCTCTGATATGAGTCCTCTGGTGTCAAATGAGGTGAGAGCTTTGTCAGATGGCTCTTCCACAGTGCTCACATCCACAGGGCTTCTCTCCAGTGTGAACTCTGATGCTGAGTGAGAGAGAATCATGCACTGAAGGCCTTCCCACATGCAGTATGGTCATAAGGTTTCTCTCCAGAATGAGTTCTCTGATGCTGAGTGAGGTGGGACTGTCTGCTGAAGGCGCTCCCACATTCCTTACACTTGCATTTCTCTCTGCTATGAATTCTCTGATGAGGCATCAGGTTGGAGCTGTGATGAAAGGCTTTCCCACACTGATTACACTCACAAGGTTTCTCCCTAGAGTGAACTTTCAGGTGTTGAAGATGAGATGGATGAGCAGTGAAAGTGCCCCCACATCCCTCACACATGTAGGGCTTCTCCCCTCTGTGAACTCTGATGCTGCGGGAGAGCTCCACCTGGGCTGAAAGTCTTCGCACACTCAGGACACCCGAAGGATTTCTCTGGATGGGTGACCCTCCGATTCTAAGAACGGGACTCTCCTTGGGCACTTCTGCGGATTCATCGGTCTCAAAGGATCTTTCTCCTGGCTGGAAGCTCTGGAGGCTAAAGAGGTCCATCCTGTATTGAAAGTTCTCTACATGTGATGGCTTCTGGTGGTGACTCTCCCTTCCAGATGCTCCACAACGTCTGACAGGGCCTGAGTGTATAGGCACCTTCCTCCCCTGCACCGAACTCCTGGCCATTCTCCTCTGTGGGGGTTTTCCCATGTGTCATTGTTGCTGACCTGAAATTGCTCTTCTGGGAGAATTCCTTAGGCCCGTCCACTGCGGATTCTCTCCTTCCACTCTTTAACTTTCCCTCGGTTTTACTTGTCTCTTCAAAGTTGGGTTCCTTAGAAATGTCCCTTATGTGTCCTGATCTTGCTCTCTGGGATTCCATTTCTTTAAAAAAATTTTTTTTTATTAAGGTATTATTGATATACACTCTTATGAAGGTTTCACATGAAAAAACAATGTGGTTACTACATTTATCCATATTATCAAGTCCTCACCCACACCCAATGCAGTCACTGTCCGTCAGTGTAGTAAGATGCCACAGATCCACTATGTGCCTTCTCTGTGCTGACTGCTCTCCGCAAGACCCCCCACACCATGTCTACTACACATAATACCCCTCAATCCCCTTCTTCCTCCCCCACTACCCGCCCTCCCACACCCTCCCCTTCGGTAACCACTAGTTTCTTCTTGGAGTCTCTGAGTCTGCTGCTATTTTGTTCCTTCAGTTTTGCTTCGTTGTTATACTCCACAAATGAGGGAAATCATTTAGTACTTGTCTTTCTCTGCCTGGCTTATTTCACTGAGCCTAAAACTCATCCATGTTGTTGCAAATGGCAGGACTTGTTTTCTTCTTATGGCTGAATAATATTTCATTGTGTATATGTACCACATATTCTTTATCTATTCATCTACTGATGGGCACTTAGGTTGCTTCTATATCTTGGCTATTATAAAAAATGCTGTGATAAACATAGGGGTGCATATGTCTTTTTGAATCTGAGAAGTTGTATCCTTTGGGTAAATTCCAAGGAGTGAAGTTCCCAGGTCAAATGGTATTTCTATTTTGAGTTTTTTGAGGAACCTCCATATTGCTTTCCACAATGGTTTAACTAATTTACATCCCCAGCAGCAGTGTAGGAGGGTTCTCCTTTCTCCACATCCTTGCCAGCATTTGTTGTTCTTAGTCTTTTTGATGCTGTCCATCTGAGATTCCATTTCTTTGGAGATGTCCTGCTTTGGAGTCAATTCCTTTTTTTCCCATCCTAAATGAATAACTTGAAAGAATGAAGAAAAATGAGCTACTTGTGTTTTACTAAGGAAGAATTAGAGCATAAATAGGAACATTTATATGAAACAACTATATGCTAGGAGGACACTGGATTCTCAAAATACAAAAACACAAAATGACCACACAAAGAAGAGGAGAGGGAGGAGAGGAGAAAAGCATGCAATCACAGCCATGAAAGCTGGCATGGGAAGGAAGGAAAGAAGCCCAAGGCCAAAGGCTGCATAGATGGAGCAGGAACAGTGAGGCATGACCTCAGGTGGAAGAGCTCTCAGAAAGGTAAAGAGGGAGACTGGAAGGCCACCACTTCTGCTGATCATGCCACTGCTTCATACTCTAAAAGCAAGGTATCTTCTTATGGCCTTATAGTAGGTATACAAAGTAGTAGATAATAGGAAAAACCATTCGATCTGAACAACTTGATTTCACAGAAGCAAATTAGGGGAAATAGAGAAAAACAGAAACAAAGAAGCAGCGTACTCACTCAAACAGTAGACATGACACAAGGCAAAGAAGCCCAATATGTGCAAGAGTACATACCACCTATTCCCAACAAATAAAATGCCTGAAAATCCATAGAAACGATGGTGATACACCGAATTCTGAAACCCACTGAAAGGAAATTTACCAAAGAAACAAACCCAAAACAAACAAAGCCAAACAAAAACGCTGAATGGTGCATGCCGACTGTTGAAGCACAGTCTAGGTCAGAAGAGTGAGAAGGTAGTCCCATTCTGAGACACAATGAAAGCACATGGGATCTTAGTTTTGTAAACAGTGGTTATTATTACAGCTGTAACAGGCTGTCACCTTTCAGATTGTTCGGCCAGCATGGAGACTGAGCCGAAATGTTGACTGGAAGGGCTAAGAAGTCTTAATAGCCTTCAGTGAAGTATTCACATTACTTCAAAGGGATTTCTTTCAATACTCAAAATATGAAAGGCAAAAAGCAACAATAATTTATTCTAGAAACCCAGAAGCAGCCTTAAGGGGTAGGTTGTGGATGGTAAACACCCCAAATTCCTGTGGCTTCTTCGGGGAATCTGAGGAATTAAGAGTCCGCAGCATCTCAGGACTATAGTTAAAAAAATGATCGTCATCAAGATGTGACAGATTTCAAAGTTGAAAAGCACAAATGAGAAGATTCCTCAGTAGAGAGAGTGACTGATGGATGAACTCTGCTGAGGACACCCCTTCCTGTCAGTGAGTCTGTGGCCAGGCCTCCTTTGGCTCTGCAGAATTTAATGTGTGTACTGCTTACACTTGCTTCTGCCATCTTTTTGGTCATCTGTCCCTTAGTCCCATCTCACCACCTTCCTCTTCCCTGACCACCCACTCACATCAGGTGCCACATGGAAGTGGCAGCATCCTGGCCACTAACATACCAGGCTATGGCCTCTTTGCCCATGCAGGTGCCTTAGCCAGGCACCTAAAACCCTTACTCTTTCCCACATCCGGTCAGTCTCACTGTTCCTCCAGGCCTGTTTCAGCATCCACTCCCTCCACCATCCCTAGTGGCCCTGCCAGAGTTCAGGCCTTCTTCATTAAAAAACAAACACCCTGTACATGTGTCCATTAACTTTATCAACAGATTTAAAATATTTTTTTGAAGTAGTTCTAAGCTTATGAAAAAAGTGCAATAGTATCAAGACTTTCGCCCTTAAATGATTCTCCCATATAACCACTTAACCACAATTCCACAGCCAAAATTAGGATATTAATGTATATGTTACTACCATTCAATCCCCAGATCCCATTCCATGTTTGCCATTGTCCCAGTGATATTTCTGATATCCATGTTGAAGCACACATTCTCACTGGCTCCTCGGTCTCCCAATTCTGACCTTGAATACATGATAAGCAGGCCACCCCTCTCTGTGGGTCTGCCTGATGTCTCCTGTCACCAAGTTTCAGTGGGTGCATTTCGGCAAGATTATCACAGAAGTCTTCTTAGGGCCTCCTACCAGGATGCACACAGACTGCCCTTTCCCTATTGAATATCGCTTTGTTGTCTAAAACCATGTAGCCATATATGTAAGAGTTTATTCCTGGGCTCTCTCTTCTATTCCACTGGTCTATATGTCTGCCTTTATGCCAGTACCGGTTTTAATACTGCAGCTTCCTAGAAAGTTCTGAAATCAGGAGTGTGAGTCCTACAACTTTCTTTTTTTTCAAGATTTAAAAAATTTTTTGTGGCTATTTGGGGTCACTGATATTCCACATGAATTTTAGGATAGGCTGTTCCACTTCTGCAAAAAAACACTGTTGGGGTTTTGATAAGTACTCTTTAGACTGCTTTGGATAGTACTGAAATCTTTACAGTACTAATCAATGAACGTGGGATGTGCTTCCCTTTATTTGTGTTTCTAATTGCCAGCAATGTTTTGTATTTTTCATTGTACAAGTATTTCACCTTCTTGGTTAAGTCCTAAGTTTTTTATTCTTTAACGCTATTGTAGATGAAATAGTTTTCATAATTTCCTTTTTCAGATTGTTCATTAGTGTATAGAAATGCAAATAATTTTATGTGTTGACTTTGTATCCTGCTACTTTGCTTAATTCATTTATTTGCTCTTTTTGCTTTTAGCACCTTGTATATATAGGCTGACTGCCTTCTGGCCTCCAAAGTTTCTGATGAGAAGTCTGCTAAATATCTCATTGAGGGTCCTTTGCATATATGATGAACCGCTTCTCTCTGCTCCTTCCATTTTCATCACCGCCCCAGTGAACACAGAAGACACCAGCAGAGAACCTTCGCAGACTCCCTCCATGGCATTGGCCCTGACCGCCTCCCTGCTGAGACCAGTTCCCGGCTGTGGCACTGAAATCCAGTCCGCCTGACCCAGCAACCTACCAGGAGGCGTTTTAGCAGGGGGTGGGTGGCCCAAGGGAGTGAGAGGTTAGGTAAGATGTTTGCCATAGGATTGACCAGTGTGACGGAAATGGCCAGTCGGGTACTGGGGTCAGATTCCTGCCCTTGGAAACAACTGACCTTTCTATTAGGCGTGCTGACCTGTACTTGTAGGAGAATCATTCGTTGAAGTCCGAGAATGTGTAGCTGTTTCCCACTTCCCTTCCTCATCTGGTGGGAGGCCTGCTGGACACGCCGGCGGTCGGGCTTACGGCGGTGACTACAGCTCCCGCGCGCTCTTCCTCCTGAGCCTCGGGTGCGCGGGCCAGGGTCGCGGGGCCTGCCGGCGGGGTCCCGTCCTGCTCCCGTCAGCACCCTCCGGGCCCGCCCCACTCAGCCGTGCCGCGCGGGGCGCACCGAGCTCGCCTCTGTGGGCAAGGGGGCTCGTAGCCAGCCTCCGGTTTCCCCCGAGTCTTCACTGCCGCAATAGACAGGGCAGCCACGTATTTTTCGTCTACAAACGCAGCAGCCACGGGCCCTGCCCTTCCGTTGCCCCAGGTCCGAAACCTTGTTCTCTGCCAACCGTAAACATGGCCCTGGAGCTCGCTCCCCGCCCAGCGTTCCCAATAAACTAGGAGGCGGGAGCAGGGAAAGGGGTTCCCGAACATCCCGTGCCCCCAACACACAGGGTCCTGAGGTCCCTTCCGTCGGAGGTACAGCAGAGCCCCTGCCAGGTCAGGATCCGAATTAGTGGTTCCAGTGAGTTCAGAAATAATTGGAGTATTACTAATAAATGTTGATCACCTTAGGTTTGAAGCAAGTCGCAACTGAGTTGAGTGTTCTGGTCTCCTCTCTACACCTTGTGTGAGGGGCTGAAGCAGTTTCAGACATAAAAACGACACAAAACTCTCTGTAAAGTTAGGCCCAAACCCTAGTCACGTACAAACTTCTGAGAAACTAAAGGAAAAGATATAAATCCCATGAGAAACAGGATGTTCGACTAACTCCAGGCTATTTTTCTGTACATTGCTTTGTTAGAGACCAGCAGTATCACACGTTTTCTGCAGCAGGTGGGCAAAACAGGATGCTTAAGCCCCCCAAACATTAAACAAGGAATATAGCTCGCTGAATTTAGGCGAAGGTGGAAAAGTTGGAAAAACTAAGCAGGCTGCGGTAAAAATGCTTAAAAGGTTGTTGTAACAGGGGCTCGGGCTGCAGTCGGAGAGCTTTGCTCCTTGGCAGTTGCCAGCCGGCTAAAATAAAGGCTCCCTTTTTATAATCTACTCTTCTGTGAGGGCCTGTTTCCTTCCTCCTGCTCTGGCGTGCCCGATCTGAGACCCACAACACTTGTAATCTCAGGGGCGCATCTACAGGGAACCAAACTCCGTATGTTTCTAACAGGGTTCATTCTTAAGAGTCTTCCTTTCAAGCTCGGGTCACTTCATAATGTCCCTCCTTGCCAACTGCACTTTAAGTGCCATGAGCAAGAACTGAAGATAGCATGGAACACTGAACAATATTCATATTATCATGCTTTGTGACAAAATTGCAAAAGCAAGTAAACTACTGGAATCTTCTTAGCTTTGGATAATTACACTAGATATCTCATGAATTAGCCAACTGGATGGGAGGGTGTGGGTAAAATTGCAATATTTCCAGAATCTCTCGCCTGGCCTTAAATCCATCTCCGTATCAACAAGTGTTTACAAGCGGGTGGAGAGCTGCTCTCGCCTTAGTCCATTTCATATCAATAGGTGTTTAGGATGGGGGGAGAGGTGAGTGCACCCCGGGAAGAAATGGGCCAGCGGGAGCAGCAGGAGGGGGACGAAAGGAGCCAGGCTTCTTGTAAGCCGTGAACAAGTTTCTCCCACTTTATTTTTTTCCCCCCGACTTATTTCAGGCTTCATCAGTTTATTCACCCTGGGTTGGAACACATGCTTTACCTCCGGAGCTACAGAGGGACAAACCAGAATCTCTGAGGATCTCGAAAAAGCCCAGGGGCTTCAGGCATGTGGACCAGGCTCTTCAATGAACCCACCAAATAGTCAATTTCAGCGGGGAGTTCAGATTAGTTTGGAAGGAGGTTGGTGGTGTTGAGTGGGATTGCCCAGAGCCTTGAGAGGCAGGAGAGATGGGAGGGAGCAGGAAAGGAAATAGGATGAGGGGAGGATGGGCTGTCTCACCCACTGGTTCTGATTCTCTCTCACAGCACACAGACCTGTTTCCTCCTACTCTCTGCTCCAGGCTCAGGTTACCTTCAAGGATCACATTCCTTATACTTGTTAGGGAGAGTTCGGTTCGGTAACGCAGGGAAGTCAGAGCACAAGGTGAGGAAGGAATTCATTTAAGTGTTAGGGAATGACAGAATATAATAGTAAAGGACGTTCATTGAACAGCTACTCAGCATGGGGCACGACCCCTGCTAAATCCTTAAACCAGGGTTACCTGGCATCCAGCGTCTGCTTGGATCTGCACGGTGGGAACTGAGTCCTCGCCACCCCAGGCTTTGGGGAAGTCGCAGAGCACTGGATGGAGTGAGATTATGTTCTGCGAATTTCCTATAGGTAAAGAAGGGAGGCTTTCAGGCAGGTTAATAAAGAGCATGACTGTAAACTGCAGCTCCTGGTCACCCAGGCGACGGTAATTTGCAAGCCCAGGTCTGAGCTCTCAGCAGCCCCTCCTTACTTGTCTGTGATAGGATAGAGTGAAGGTTAAAGCCAGAATTCGGAGGATTAGAACGACCAAGTAATAAAACACTTAACTACTGTAAAGGCACAGAGACTGGGTTTAAGTGAGTTTATTTAAGGCAAAAGCAGCACACTTGGAGAAAGGGAAGTGTGGGCTGCCCTAGAGAAGAGGCACCCTTGAAAGGTTGGGAAAAGATTAAAAGGATACACACCTAGAAAATGCGGGGGACCCCAGAGAGAGGAACGCCCCCTGAAAGGTTGAAAAGAGAGAGTTTAAAAAGGTTACGCACTTAGAAAGTGCGGGCGACTTCAGAGGAGCGCGCTGAAAGGCTGGGGGTTCCCCCTTTTAAGGATTCCTTAGGAATGTGACTAAGGGCTGGGGGTGCAGACTTGTTAAGTGGTCTTTGAATACTTAGAATTAATTTAACACAAGGAACTTCCTGCTCTGATTTCTCCCCGGGTCTGGGAGATCAAACAGGCTGCCTGCCCAGCCAACAAGTTGGGGTGAGTTATTAACTGTTTGCTAAAGGGTAAGTAACTTACTGGGTATTAAAATACAATCTTTAAGATGGAATCCTTCCTGCCTTTTACTATGTTGTTTACGGCTGTACCTGCATGCTAAATTAGTTGCCTAGGTTACAAACTTCTTAATTAGGGCCAGAAGGAGAAAAAAACAGCATATAGGTAATGGTAAAAAAGTAAGCTGGGCCTGCATGATTAACACAATAAAGACACGTATTATGCTGAGGTACCTTCCTTTATCTGGAAAATACTCAAACATTCCAGGCCAAGTTGCTCTTGGCTTTTTGAGCTTTAATTGATTCCATTTTCCTGCCTAATATACTGAAGGATATGGAAGATTTCTTGTAACATACCTTGTTTTAGAAAGATCACTCTTGCCCTAAGATAGTTCAGGAAAGGAAGGAGGGGGTGAAAGGGCAGAAGAGAGCACTGAAGCCCTGCGGGGCGTCCTCTGGCTGTGGAGGTCGGCTGACCCCGTGGCCCCGGACAGGGAGGTGGCATCCTGGTCTCCACAGGAACGAGGGGCGAAGCGGATCGCGGGCTGGGGCTCGCCGTTGCCTTCCCTCCTGCACACCCAGGCCTCCAGCGGGTGCCGCGGGCCTGCAGGTTTCCGCAGCCGCTCACCCACGCCTCGCCGGCCTCGCCCGGCGGCCCTCGGAGCAGCACTGCGGGACGTGGTGGGTTCCCGACGCGCTCTCGCTGGCTTCCGCTGCGCTCAGAGGCAGAGCAGGCCCCGGGCCCCTCCGCCCTCGCCGCACACCGCTGCACTGCCACGGCGTCCCTCCTGCTGCCCACCAGCCCAGCAGGCTCCGCACGTGTCGCTCCGCGGAGATTTTCGCCGTTCACCAGCTGCCGTTTCGGCCGCTAGTCTCGGCTTCCCTGCGCGGCGGCTTCTCACATTTGCTCACCTGCGTTGCTCACCCCGCTGCAAGGTGAACTTTTAGGTCACATTCCCTCTTCCGAGGGGCTGTCCTGGCGTCCAGAGCGGTGCCCGCCCACGCCGCCTCGGAAGGTCCGCCTTAGGCGCGCGCCCGCGCTGTCCCGGGCCCCGCGGAACGCTGGGCCGCAGGCGCATTTCCGGAGGAGCGGGTTCCGTCGGACCTGGGCCCAACGTGATCTCCGGCTGTGACTGCGGCGCATGGCGGTGAGCGGTGCGGCCAGAGCGCGCGGGTGGGTAGGCCTTGGGCTGGCGGCCCCCGTGACCCTCGCGCTGCCCCCCTTTCTTCAGTCCCTAGGGCATTCTGTTTGGGAGGCCTCAGCGGCGCCAGGCCCAGGTACCGCCCGCGCGCCGCGCGTCCCCTGGCTCCCCCGGGCCGCCTCCCGCACCCCGAGCCCTTCGACTGTGAAGTCCCATCCAGTCTGTCTGCTTAGGGAACACTACGTGCATTGACGCCGCCTCCAGGCCGCACCCCGCAGGCGGTGAAGGCGACGCATCCTCTAAGAAACCGAAACCGAAGAAGAAAAGCCGGAACGGGGTTTCTCTGACGAATGGAGGCAGGAAGGCCTCAGCAGAGCCGGCCGCAGAGGAAGCCCCCTTAGGCGCAGAGGCCCAGGCAAGGGCAGGCCCCGGTCGGGAATGGTAGAGCCCCCGTGTGCATTCTGCGTGCAAGTCAGCGGGCGGCGTGGCCGCGGATTTGCGGGTTTAAGGCAGGGAGGGGAATGGGATGCGGAGGAGGGAGGTTTGGGGTCCCCGTGCGATTGGGCTGCAGGCGGCCGGGACCTTGTTCTCTCTCACAGTCACTCTCTCCAGGCGGAGCAGCTGGCCTGGGAACTGACCTGGTGCGTGGAGCAGCTGCAGCTGGGCCTCAAGATGCAGAGACCCAGCCCTAAACAGAGTGAGGGGCCCTTATTAGAGTTGGGGAGAGGCGAACTGTGAATTACCTTTGCTGTAGGGTTACAGGAGGTTACTAGTCCTTTATTTTTGTCTGCAGAAGAGCAGGCTGTTGGGGCTATCCGTATCCTGCGCAGCCAAAGAACGCCGCTCCCACGGAAGAGACAGCTGATGCGCTCCTTGTTTGGGGACTACAGGGCTCAGATGGAAGCCGAGTGGCAGGAGGCCCTGCGGGCCCTCAGGACCGGTGAGGAGCTGGGAACCGGTTGATTAAAGACTGCCTAGTTGTAGTGGCTATAGAGGAAGAGCCTAAGGAGTTCCTAGGAGAAACTGAGGGCAGTAGGGCTGGCATGGGAAGGAGGTTGGCTCAGGAAAGCCTCGGGGAGCAGGGAGAGCCTGGATCACAGGAGCACAGAACTCGGGCCAGGACCTGGGAGGCGGACAGTTGGTGAATCTTTCCCTGATTCTAAATGGGGTGTAATGCTTCCGGGTGTGGGAGGATAAAGCGACGTTGTAATTTTGAGAAGAAAATCAGTTAATTTATACAAAGGAATTGTGATTGTATGGGCACAGTTAATGTTAGCGGTTACTATTCAGTTCTGACACTTCTTTTCCCTCCGCCACAGCAGCCCACGCAGCCCGGGTGCAGCCTGTAGGTGAGGCGGCCAGAAAGAAGAGTGGAAGGGTCTGCAGACCTCACCTAACAGGGGGAGCCAAGGCCACCACAGACACTCCTGATGAAGAGTTTAGGTTTAATTTCTTTTAGCCTGGAATATTCTCCCTCCCTGGGTTTTGTGGGGGCTTGTCTTGGGTGCAGAGCCTTTCCATGAATGGTGTGTCAGACGTGTGGAGTTGGGTCTTTCCCTGGCTCGTCAGTGAATCTGATGTCATGGCTGTTGGGCAGATGTGAGACCAGCCTACTGGGCTCTGTCAGACAAGCACAAGACCCCACTTGTACATATTCAGATGAAATGTCCCTCCTGCCAGGAGAGGGAGGTCCATTTAGAAAAGCATCTACAATAAACTGAGGTGGGTGTTCAGCGTGCTGTAGAAAGAATATTTTACTCTTTGTGATGACATTAAACATTTGTTGGATGAAGATCGGGGAAGGCTGCATAATGGTCACTAGTGCTCACTTACGAAAGGATGTCCAGATGGTGGAGTGCTTTATGAATTATGTCACATCACCCTAATGAAACTGCTTTTAATGAAAGTGGGTGAGTACGTGTGTGAGCTAACCATCAGTGTTAGATGAAGTCCAGGTGTGGTGGATGTCTCGCACGGTTGGGTTCAGGCTCTCACCGCCTTGTTTATCCTGTGTCTGTTTTGCTTCATTCCTGAGCAGGTGTCCTTGGAGTCAGCAGGGCCCCCAGTAGGACAGGCTTTGTTCATAGAAGCAGAGAGCTTCTGGCCCTTAACAGTCCTGGCCAGAGCCCTGGATTGAGCCTCAGTGGATGACCTGTCTAAATGTTTGCCACGCAGGATGGGAGTCCCAGGCCTTCTGCTGCATTGAATCGAGTTTCCAAGTGTCTTAATCCTCAGTCGCTGTGATGCCATCTTTTCTGGTGTCTCCCAGACTTGAATCCCAAACTAGGTAGATCCCTGCAGCCTGACAGCTCCACTTGCATGTTTCATAGGCAGTTCAAACCTGACATGTCCAAAACATCTGATTAGCCCTTACGTCTCCTTTCATCCTGTGCTTTTCAGTGCCCCCCCCGCCCCCAGCTGAGTATGCCGTAAACATGGGTTGTCCTTTAATGCTTTTTTTCACACACATATATTCAATACTTTAGCTGGTCTGTGAGCTCTGTCTTCTCAAGTCTCAAATCTTGTGCTCTTTGTGGTAACTGCTGGACATTGTGGTCTGTGTCCAACTCTTACCTGGCTGCTGCATGAGCCCCAGGTTGTCACCCTTATACCTGTGCTTGCTTCCTGTCTTCACTGCAGCCAGAGGGATCATCCCTGTGTGTCAGGTCCTGTTTCTCTGACCCTGTGACTGTTGCATTTAAGATACAATGTGAAGGCTGGTGGGTGAGGCCCCACATGGGACCTGCACAAATTTAGGCTCCTGACCACGTCTGCGGTGACTGCCTACCCCTGTTCTGCCTTGCTGGCTTCTTGTCTGTGGCTGAAGTAACCGCACAATCCTGCCTCAGGGTCTTCAAGCCTGCTGTTCCCTTTGCACATTGGTCTTCCTCCATATGTCAGCATGACACTTCTGGGAGAGAAAGCAGCTTTGATTGAGAAAGTAATTCCTCCTTGTATTACTTTGAGGCAGGAGAAGGGGGACCCAGAGTTGAGTGCTGTGTAATGTTGGGCTTCACAGAAAGTCCACTTTTAGCAGGGCTCAGACTTTGGGGTACATGGCACAGAGGGGCCTGGGAACAGGAACCCTTTGAAGACAGAGATGCAGGGGTATTGCCTGGTCTCTGGGGAGGCTGTCTGACCTGCCGCCCTCCCCATCACAGACCATCTTTCCACTCGGATGCGCCTCCTTTCACCCCCACCCCCACCCAGTGGTGATATTGGTGATGTTGGCTCTGGCCTCAGTTCACCCCTTGTAAATTGGGTAGGTGGAGGTAGTGGTGGGCGAGGTTGACTGGAGGCTGTGACTTACTCACTGTGTGGTCTTAGGCCAGTCCCAGCTTTGTGGCTTAGGAGGGTGCGTGGTTCTGCAGCTCACCCATAGTTCCTGCAGGGGTGCTGGTGCCCAGCCTCACTGAGCTTCCTGACCCATTCCCCCAGCTCAGGGACCCTATTTCTTCCCTAGCTCTTACTCCTTTCCAGGGGCTCTTGTCCCCACCTCCTGCCTGCTGTGCCCCAGGGCCTGTTCTCCTTGAGTCCTCCTCCCCCTACGTACTCCTCCTTCCCTCTTGGGCTCCCTTTACTCTATCCAGTATCTCACTCGTCTCTCTGGAGGTCGGCCTCCTGCCTTTAAGAAGCTCCTCGTTCTGCCCCCCTCCACCCCCAGCCCCTTGTTCCTTCCCTGGGCCCCGCCCAGTCAGCTCTCACCTTCCCTCTTCAGGTCAGCTATATCTTGGGTCTCTAGCCCTGGCCCTGTGGTGGTACCTGGAGGAGGAGGAGCTGGAATGGAGACCCAGCCTCAGTGTGCTGGCTCTGGCCAGTGCTGACCATAGCCACGGGGCTGCCCAGTTTCCTCCTGCAGCTGGGAGCTGCCTATCTGTGAGTCCAGCTGAGGTTCAGGCTGTGCATCAGTGTGTGTGTGGTTCTGGCAGGGCCGCGGCCTGGGATGGCATTGAGAACTCTGGATAGGCTCCGGGTGGTGCAGGCTGGCAGGAGCAATGTGCGGGTTCCACTGCTCCCACTTCCTTGGGTGCACTGTGCCAGGTGTCTGGTTGTGCTCGGGGCATCCCTGAACATTGGAGGAGGAACCTTGTCCTCACAACTCCCTGAGCACCCCTTATCTTTTGTGTAGTTAAGGAAGAGACCAAGGGGTCAGAATGGATGCTATTTTATTAAATATATTATACATGATGGTTGTTAGTAAAATAGATTGTTTTATAGACTTTTATTGGCACCTGCTCTGTTCTCTGTGGCTTGTTCCAAGGACTATTCCTTCCAGTATAGGGGGCCTTCTGCCTTACTTGAGTTTTTCCCAGATGCCTGGATAGGTTGGGCTAAACCCACCATCCCTTAAGTTTGGGAGCTCCATCAGTGGCCACCTGTAACTGCATACATTCCAGCTATCCTTGTGCCCCCAGGAAGCCCCCAGCCTAGTCTGTTACTTGCTGTGTCCCTGTGGAAATCACCATAAGCTGGTTCCCCTGGCCTGAACCCTCTCCAGACGTGGGCCCAGCTGGCCCCTCCCCTCTGGTCGTGTGGACCCCACTCGTGGGGAGCTTGAGAAACAGGTGACACACAGATCCTCTCCCTGTTGTCTGCCTTGGAAAGAAATGCTAGCTCCCCACTCACCATTCACAATAATGAATGCCAGAGGAGTAGAAGATCTAAAGGTGTAAACTAACCTCCAGAAGTGCCGGGATAAAAATAGGAAAGCATGTTCAAGAGTGAAGCGTGGGGAACACTTTTGTAACTGAAGAAAATAGAGACAGTAAAACGAGAAAACCTGACAGAAGAGTGGTTCACAAAATGGAATGTAAATTGAGATCACCACACACCTTGAAAGAGTTGTAGAATTTTATAGTACATTCCTTCCCCAGGCTTGGCCTGTGTTTCTGTGACAGTGAAGTGAGAAGAATTTCCCAGTCAGATTCCTCAGAGTCTCTTGGGTCCGGGAGCAGGTGGGAATGACCAAGTCAGGTGCTCCTGACGCCAGCCAAATCTTTCCTCCTGGGTGTGGTAGGTTTTGGTGAAAACAATTATGAACACAACTCCAGATGTGTGTAATTATGAAGGAAAATTACATAATTATGTGGAAGATGAGGGAGCACAGTTACTTTTGTCAGAGCTCTGTTCTGGGATCTTGAAAAAATACAGCCAACATTAGATTTGCAATTAGCCGCAGTGACCAAGTGGTACACTCTGTCTTCTGCATGACAAGTTCTTGACACCATGGGGACTGAGGGACAAACTCCACTGGAAATTCTAGTGCACAAGGATTTTCCCACAGTTTAGAGTTATCGCATCGTGCCAGGTATTTTCTTCGTCAAAAACATCTCCTAAGCACCACTGTTAGCCTGATGTACCAAGGGGGAGGTGCCGCTGGGAGATGTAGTACTGCGCAAGGCAAGTGAAGTCATCTCAAAAACTGAAATAACCACTGTGAGAAAGTATGATGCTAACTACAAGGAAGAACAGTTAAATTCTTAACCGTCAACTGTAAAGACAGGAATAATTGTGCAACACAAAATTTTGTGGGGATCAGAATATGGTATGCAACACCTCAAAAAATTAAAACTATTAAGAAAGTTATTCATGTATATATATTTTTTCTGCTAATATTTTCTTTAAAGTTATTTTATTAAGATATTATTGATATACACTCTTATGAAGGTTTCACAGGAAAAAATGTGGTTACCACATTTACCCGTATTATCAAGTCCCCACCCATACCCCAATGCAGTCACTGTCCATCTGTTTAGTATGATGCCACAGATTCACTATTTGCCTTCTCTGTGCTACACTATTTTTCCCTGTGACCCCTCACACCATGTATACCAAACATAATACCTCTCAATCCCCTTCTCCCTCCCTCCCGACCCATCCTCCCACCCTCCCCTTTGGTAACTGCTAGTCCCTTCTTGGAGTCTGTGAGTCTGTGCTGTTTTGTTCCTTCAGTTTTGCTTCATTGTTATACACCACAAATGTGGGAAGTCATTTGGTACTTGTCTTTCTCTGCCTGGCTTATTTCACTGAGCGTAGTACCCTCCAGCTCCAACCATGTTGTTGCAAATGATAGGATTTTTTTCTTTCTAATGGCTGAATAGTATTCCATTGTGTATATGTACCACATCTTTGTCTGTTCATCTACTGATGGGCACTTAGGTTGCTTCCATTTCTTGGCTTTGTATATAGTGCTGCGATAAACATAGGGGTGCATATGTCTTTTTGAAACTGGGATCCTGCATTCTTAGGGTAAATTCTTAGGAGTGGAATTCCTGGGTCAAATGGCATTTCTATTCTCAGTTTTTTGAGGAACCTCCATACTGCTTCCTACAATGGTTGAACTAGTTTACATTCCCACCAGCAGTGTAGGAGGGTTCCCCTTTCTCCACATCCTCACCAGCGTTTGTTCCTACTCTTTTCTATGTTGGCCATCCTAACTGGTGTGAGGTAATATCTCATTGTGGTTCTAATTTGCATTTCCCTGACAATTAGTGATGTGGAGCATCTTTTCATGTGCCTGTTGGCCATCTGAATTTCTTCTTTGGAGAAGTGTCTGTTCATGTCCTCTGCCCATTTTTAATAGGGTTATTTGCTTTTTGGGTGTTGAGGTGTGTGAGTTCTTTATATATTTGGGATATTAACCCATTGTTGCATATGTCATTTACAAATATATCCTCCCACACTGTAGGATGCCTTTTTGTTCTGCTGACGGTGTTCTTTGCTGTACAGAAGGTTTTTAGCATGATGTAGTCCCATTTGTTCATTTTTTATTTGGTTTCCCTTGCCCAAGGAGATGCGTTCAGGAAAAAGTTGCTCATGTTTATATTCAAGAGATTTTTGCCTATGTTTTCTTCTAAGAGTTTTATTGTTTCATGACTTACATTCAGGTCTTTGATCCATTTTGAGTTTACTTTTGTGTATGGCGTTAGACAATAATCTAGTTTCATTCTCTTGCATATAGCTGTCCAGTTTTGCCAACACCAGCTGTTGAAGAGGCTGTCATTTTCCCATTGTATATCCATGGCTCCTTTATCATATATTAATTGACCATATGTGCTTGGGTTTATATCTGGGCTCTCTAGTCTGTCCCACTGGTCTATGGGTCTGTTCTTGTGCCAGTACCAAATTGTCTTGATTACTGTGGCTTTGTACTAGAGCTTGAAGTCAGGGAGTATAATTCCCCCAGCTTTATTCTTTCTTCTCAGGATTGCTTTGGCTATTTGGGGTCTTTTATGGTTCCATATTATATATGCATTTTTATGTCGTTTGTAACCAATAGCTATTGTCATCATTCCTAACTGAAACCTTTTGCCATGGCCTTGCGCACCCAGCCCAGCTCAGTGGATGCAAGGATGTAGCTCATCTCACTGGCAAATAGCTATTGGTGAGGCAGAGAGAAGGATTGCCTTCTCAGGGGAAAGGCCCAGAGCCAGGACCTGTCAGAGCCAGGAGCCCTGGACTGTGCTCTTCTGGGATTGTGTGGGTGAGGTGGCTACTTGCTGCAGCTGCACTCAGGAGCTGAAGGAATGATTCAAAGGCAGTTTAATGGAACCAGTCAGGGGGTGACCACAGCCTCACCCCCTGAAGACAGTGACAAAGAGAAGCAAGTTGGTTTGTTTCCTACCAGCAGCTGCACTTTTTTCACGATCTGACAGCTTCCAGATAAGCTGTGGTCACGCCCTCCAGGGTCAGGAGCAACATTCATCCCTCAACAAGGTCGCCAGCCTAAGGCCCCACTGTCGATGGGCTGGAGGGCCAGGAGGGCCTTAAGCAAGAGCTCCTCCCACCAGCAGAGCCGAGCAGAGAACAGGCCACCGGGCATCCACACACCCCCATGGCAACTGCGTGTGGCCACAGTCAAGTTTTCGAGCCCTGGGTAGTGGCTATGCAGGCCTGGGCAGAGGCCCCAGGACAGGCCTCCTTGGGTGCCCCCTACGAGACACCAGAGGAAACCCAGGCCCAGCGTAGGGAGGACTCCACACGTGTCAGAGCACGATAAGGAAAGTATTACAGGGAGCTTGCTTCTGGACAGTGCTGGGATGCCCCAGTGTTATGAGTAAGGAGCTACGATTCAGCCCTCCACAGCCTGGAGGTGGCACTCCCCGAGAGCTGGGCATGCCTCTGCTGTGCCCTGGCCATGGGTTGGTGCTTTGAAGTGGGATCACTCTGGAATTTCGAATCTGAAAGTTTTATTTTTGGAGCAGCGGTTGAGGCAGATTCCACAGTTTGGAGTCATACTGGAACTTGAATGACACTAAGCCAAGACTCACCCAGAATTAACTGAAGCCGTTAGCCAAGCAAAGGGAGTTTCCAGAGAAACATAGAGATCCACGGCAAGCCTGTACATTGAAGAGATAAATTCTGATCCCAATAACCCCCAAACACCAAGTGTCCTCCTATTTGAGCCTGAGATGGTCTGGCACCTGGCGTGGGGCCCTGGGCAGCACTGCTGAGCCACTGACTGCCCCAGTTCTCAAAGGCAGAGCGTTCATGCCTTTCTCCTCCTCAAGCAGCTGCACAGACAGCTGGGCCCCAGGGGGCCCATTTGAGTTCATAAACACATGCTGAGCACAAATGCTTTTGCCCTGAGATGGCTGCTGTCGCTGCCTTTTATAAACAGCCACTCTTCCCCTAAACATTAAAAATTCTCAAAAGCCTTCTTCCAGTGCCTTGACGTCTGGGACCATTGGTGTTGCCTGTGAGCTCCAAGGCAGGACAGAGCTGGTGATGCTCTTCAGGAAGGCCTGCTCAGAGGCCGGAGCACAGGGAAGCCTGCCATGTTATCCCCAGGATAATCTCCCGTGGATTTATGAGCAGGACCTGGGTGACTTCCCAGGATCGCTCCTGGACACTTACGTGCCTGTGCTGGGAGGAGCATGACCAATTGCACATGGCCCAGCCGACGTACAGCCAAGAGTGCCCTGGGCATCCACAGCTCTGGCTGACACCCCCCGCCCCCCAGGTGGGTGGGAGGCAGCTGTACCCAAGGTCTGCAGATGAGGGGGTTGTCTAACACACCACATGCTTTCTACCTGCGGAGTTTTATTGACATCTCTTGGTGCTGCCCCTTCAAATGTCTTGACTGCTGTGCCACACCAGTGCGGGGCCTCTAGAATGTCTCAAGTCAGTACCTTGGGCCACAGTTGAGTGTTCCCAGCCCTGGTCCACCCAGGTGGGGAACAGAGTCACCTGTGGGCCCTTGTGCCCCAGCCCCTGGGCACACAGTCCTCCATGTCCTCACCCTGCCTCTCGCCTCCCTCCTTTTCCTCCAGGGCCCTCAGTCAGCCCTGGGTCACCCTTCCTCCCACTGCAGGAACTTCTGCCAAAACTGTTGCCCCCATGGGGGCCCCCTTCACTCTCCCTCCACCAGCTTTTCCTCCTGTGTCAGCAGGCATGTGATCGCCACCTTGGGGTGCTCCTTCAGGTGCTCAGCACCAGCTCCTACCTTTGTGCAGAGAAGGTCCTGCTTGGCCAGCCTGGGACCCTCAGATGTCACCTCCTTTGGCAGTGCTGCTGGCTCCACCATCTGTCCAAGCCTCTCTGACACTTTCTGCAGTGGGCACCCCTAATCCCCAGCTGGGCTCTATTCCTTCTCCATACAAGGTTGCCTTCATCCAGCTACACTTCCTCTCAGAAATGTTTCCTCCATGAACCTTCCTGAGATACCCGACTTCTTGGAATTCCTGGGGCTTCCTGTTCTCGGTCCCAGAACTTGGGCCCACCCTACTCTCCTTCCCCAAACCACTCACCTGGGCCTGGGTTCCCACCCTACCCTGCTGCCTGGACTGGGCTGAGGTTGCTCTGCATACCTGCTGCTCACTCTCCCAAGCTCCTGCATGTCTAAACTGGAACCTCCCATCTCCTGATGACTCAGCAGCATGGGTGGAAATAGTCCCTCCCTCCTCTGAACTGCATGGCAGGTTTTGGAAAATATCACCTCCCACGAATCTCCGTGATGGAGGGCACTTGGCACAGGGTCCTGAGGGGCAGAGTATCAGAGCTTGCAGGAAGAATGTTCTTTGTGTCACTGGGGCCAAGTAGTGGGGCCCGGAGGCCTGGGTCACTTGTTAGGCTGCTGTCCTCCCTCCACAGGGAAGGAGGGAGCTGTGACGAAGCCACCGATGTCTGAGAAGCTGCATTAATCCTTCCCCAGATGGGAGAGAGGGGTCTTTGAAGCACCAGTTCCTGGGCTGCGGGTGCTCAGCCACTGCAGCTCATGGTAGGTATGAAGTTTAAAGTGGGCGCAGAGTTCTGGATGCTCAGGACTGAGGACTTTGTGTCCTGAACTGCCTGGTCCCCACTTGTGGGTAAACTGTACCTGCCCTGATGGGTCCGTCCTTATTCACAGAAGGCAGAGAAACATGTGGGTCCCCCCAGCAGTGTGGGGACAGAGGCTGTGGCCAGGGTACAAGGAAGGCCCTCCAATCAAGACTGACCGAGACTCACAGAGCCTGTAGTCCACAGAAAAGAAATGCTGACTTCACCAGGCTCATAGTAACTAGTGGAAATCCTCCACGAAAGAGATCATAAACTGAATGTGCACATTTTAAAGCGAATATGCAGAGGTAAGATAGGATCTTGCCAGATGTGGGGTGTTCAAAGGAATCCCCCTCCTCTGAAGCAGACATTAGAGAGGAATAACATCCTATTCTAAAGCCCACCTCTTTGTCCAAGACAGCAAATGTGGTTTTGTAAAAGAGCATTTGGCCAGGAGTCCAGGGACCTGGGCTCCCGCCCCCAGCTGGGATGGAAATCTGGAACATCCTCTCACGTTTCTGCACCTGGATGAGGTGCTGACTGTCACCTTCCCAGCGTCAGGCTCAGGGGTCCCAGCATCTGCGGTGCAGCAATGCTCACCCCTGTCCTGGCACCACATGTCACCCACAGACGCACCTCGCGGTACCTTGCCTCTGCTCAGGGCACCTGGGTTTGCATGTCTGGGCTCCACAGGAAGGGACCCTCCAGCAGAAGCATTTGGCCAGGAGGCCGAAGCAGACCTGTGCCCAAAGTACGAGCAGGGGTGTGTCCCTGTCACAGCAGAAGCAGCGCAGGTGCAAAAGGAGCTTGCAGATGGTGGGGGCTCGGCCTGGTGGCGGTCAGGGTGGGGACAGGGTGGGGACAGGGTGTGCAGGATGGAGTGAATCCACGCCCAGGCTGAGCAGGCAATACAAGGCAAAACAGACCAAGACCAAGGTCCCTGAACAGCGCCGGTGCAAAAGCCCTTACAGCAAATTAGCCAAGGACTGGTCACTGGTGTGTTTGTGACCAAAACGCATCCATTTTCTTGGTAATTTTCCCACCCACCTTTTTCCTGCATTATCTCTGAGCAGAGAGAAGTCCTTATGCACTTTTCTCTGTTGGCTTCTGGTTCAGCAGACTGATGTCACTACATTTCACGTTCTGTGGTTTCCCGTAAGAACCCTGTTCTCTGATGCAGGGCCTGGCCCTCCCTCCCTGATGAGCTGCCACTGGCGACTTGACTCAGTCCTGCAGGGGTAGCCACAGCACCCTATTTCCCCTGCCCCTTCTTGCCTGGTACATGCTCAATAAAACATGCCAGGAAGAGCAAGTGGGCAGCAGAATGCCTGTGCTGACGGAACCAGCCAGACAGCAGGACAGACTTGATTTCCCCCAGAAGCAAAGTGTGGGTGAGGCACGTAAGGACCAGGAAGGTGTGCTGGTCTTCCCCTGGGCCTGAGGACAGCGTCTGGGGATCTGCGGCACAGCAGGTGATCATGACACAGGACAGTGACTCAGGAACAGGGGCCCTGCTCTGAGGGACTTTGAAGCAGTTGCTGGGCATGGTGCTCGACCCAGAAACTCCCCAAAGCCTCGCTCAGACCCACAAGTCCTCCTTGGGAAGGGCTGTGACCTGCCCATGTGATCAAACACCTGGAAACCTGAAGCCACAGAGAATCTGAGCCTGAGACAGACTAATGAAATACATCAGAATACCACACAGCTCTTAAATGGAATATATAAAGCAATACAGAAATGGAATATATAAAGCAATACAGACGGTCTGCAAATACATTGCTAAAGTAAAAAAGAAAACCGGTGCAAGCAGAGCTTTGGGGTAGATGGCATGCTAACTGCCATTTGTACAAGACAAACGGGAGGGACACACATCAGTCTGAGGATCCCCAGGAAGGTAGGTGAAAGGCAGTAGCTGTCCTCAGAGAGGGGACCTGGGGATCTGGAGAAGGAAATCATTTTCATTGTATATGTTTTTGAAATGACATTTTTTAATGTGCATATATCACTTAATTTTTAATGTGAAAAATTTCATTAATTTGTTTAGCACAAGTTTATTCAATATCTTTTGAAATGCTAAGTACTATGTAAGATCTGGGGGCTGCAAAGATGCAGAGATGACCTCTACTCTTCCCCAGATGGAGGACACATCCCCTTTCGGATGCAGGCATAAATGATATAAATTCACACGCAAATTCCTATCCAATCTGTCACAGGCAGGACACCTGGGCATAGCCTGGTGCCTCTGACATTCTCTCCCACTCACAGGTCAGTAGGGGTCACATGCCAGGGCTGCCTTTTAGCTGTGTTTTTAGGCACCTGTGGCCTCAGATTGCCTCATATACCTGTTGCCAAGGTTTAGTTTTAACAATGAATCAGTCTTAAGTCATGAAGCTCTGAATACCTACTAAACTTTTATTTTGTACAAAGTGAATCCTTTTAAAGGGTTTAGAATTGAAATTGGTTTTTTCTGGTTTTATGTGTTGTTTTAGATTCAACATGTGTTAAAAATAATTCCTAGTGGAGTTTTTACCAACTCCCTAAAATTGAAAATGACTTTTTCTTGTCTCTGGTGCTCTTCCATACCAATTTCTTAATCCTATAGAATTTAAAAGTAGCAACTATTGACCCTTACTATCTCACTTCCCTTCTAAGTTCACGGGCAGACACAATGGTTGGTGTCCGGCATCTCAGTCATCCAGCTCACCCTGGCTTACCTCATCTGTGCTGCTTATTCTGGTGACTTATTACTATTTATATCCCTGACATTTGAGCCATGAGTATTCCTAAGAGTAAAAAAAGAAAAGAAAAGGAATTTAGAGGACAAAGTTTGTCTCTACAGAAAGGTGAAGGTGGCCAGGCCTGTCTACCTCACGATGCTGCCTTTTTCCTTAAGGGCAGTTGGCCTTGTTAGCAAGCTCTTCTCGCAAGTCAGGAAGGTAAGATGAGTCAGATGTAGGTATTTTTGCTACAGAGCTTTAGTAACAAGAGTTTTCCATGTAAGAAAATGTCCAAGGCCTGATGCTTGTCATAGTAAGAAAACCAAGTGGCATCTTTCCCCACTACTCCAAACATGGCAGATGTTTTATGGCCTTTAAAGCTACCATGTTCTTTCTGCTCCAGCTGATGCTGAGGTGAACTTAGCGATTTTCAGGGACTCTGTCGTTAGATACCCCCACGTCTGATGTGGGCCAACACAGATCACCTCTGAGAAACTCTGAACCCAGCAAAAATAAGCAGCAAGGGAGCCCTCTTGAATATTTAAGGTGTCCTGACCCATCCTTGCACCAGGAGGCATTTGTTCTCCAACCATGGGGACAAGCCTGAGTCTGGCCATCCTGCAGATAGCAGCCTGCCTGGCTTCTGCAGAAATTTGTTGTTGTTGTTTTTTAAGTACTTGTTGCAAACTTTTAAGAAATTGTAATATTTTGGGTAAAGTTTGCATTTCTGATGTTCTCTGAAAATAGGAAGCTGGGCAATTCAGCACCTGCATTCCTCACAGAACAATGGGGTGTAAGGAGCCGCTGCCTCTTCCCAGGTCCCCAGGCCCCCACGGCCCTATACCACTGCTGCCCAGCCACATGGCCAGCAGCTCGCCTCCTGGGCAGCAGCTTACCGCTGTTGAACAGTTGGCCAGGGACTAGGGTTCACACTTGTCCCTTAGAAGAGAGTAAAACTAAAAGGATATTGTTTTGAACACATTTTATCTACATGAGCCAACCAATAATGAGAATCTTCTATATTAAAAAAAACCTGATTGTGGGTCACAGCACCCTATTTCATAATGGCAGAGAACCTCACTTCCCTGAGTTGGTTCTCTAGCTCCCTGTATGGCACGTATGTCATGAGGCATGTCATCGGCACAAACTTACAGATGTTCCATATGTTATCTCGCCAACCCTGACCAACTGTGAGGGAATTCCTCCCAGGGAAGGTCATGGCCATACTCTCTTTTTTAAAAGGTAAGTGTTCCTGTCACCCATTAGAACTGTGCCAGCCTTCTCTCTGGAACCAAAGCATTCTTGATGAAAGCAGAAGATCAAGAATGGCAAGAACGAAGCTGTAAGACAGAATCGCAGGAGCTTTTCCCTAAAACACCGGTTACGAGAGGGTTGAGCTGTGAGCTGTTGCTCAGGGGTGCAAGGAAGAGAGGCATTGTCTGCAGAGATTTGTCAACAGTAAGAAAACTGGCTACAGTTTGGTCTGGTTTCATTACGACCACGTGCCACCAATGTCAACAGTAAAATTCTCCTCCTGTGCCCATTTCTGGAGTGTCTCTGCAGGCCCACAGCTTGGCACAAGACCTGGGTGTGTGTCTTGTGGAAAGCTGCAGGAATTGGGAGTATCTGAACCGGGGAGGAGAAGGCAGAGCCTACAAATGCCTTTTACACGTTGGAAGAAGTAGCTCTGCTCTCTGATGCTCCAGGAGGCAGGTTAGCACCAGTGAGTGGCGGACATTTGTGCACAGCCTCAGAGCCTGCTAACAATGTGACTGTCCCATATGGTGTGAGGAGCAGAGGTCCCATCCCTGAGAGTCTTCAGACAGAGTCTTAGTGGCACCTACCAAGGACACAGCAGACACCCCAACTCCTCCACATGCAGGAGGGTGCGAGGCCAGACTGCAGGGATGTGCAGACAGGCCCTGGGGGCACTAGCACTAACTAGATGACCCTCACAGTTCTTGCCTGTCTGCTTTCAGCAAGGGAAGCTGAATCTAACCTCGTGACTCTCATGGGAGGGAACACGCCCATCATCTCATCATGAGGCCCTGGTTGGCAGGACCACATTATATCTGTCCTTGTCATGGGCTAATGGTTGGCATGTGGCTTTGCACAGGACACTCAGCCAATTTTCTTGTGGAGCTGGACTCACCTGCTTTTCTCTGGGTAGAGTTCTACCAGGCCGTTGGGAAGCTGTGGCATGTGCAGTACAGAACCACAAATCTGGATTTGGCTGGAAGGAATCCTGGAGCCCAAGACCTCCCTGTTCAAGGAGTGGAGGCTCCAAAGGGGGATGGAAGGGACCCCGATGCCTGTTTTACGTTGAGTCTAGAGCCCCACTGTCCAGTGTGAGTGCCTGGGAGGAGGCGGGTCCGAGCTGCGAAGTGTGGTCTGGGCATGCACAGTGCATGCTGGGTTGTGTGAATGAAGAAATGCAAAATTTCTCATCAGCATTTATACTGAGTACAGGTTAAAATGAGAATGATTCAGATATATTTGGAAAAATAAAATGCATTGTTAAAAATGGTCTCATATTTCTTTTTACTTATTTTAATGTGGCTACTAGAAAACTCAAAACCACCCCCGTGGCTCACATTCTATGTCCTCTGGGCAGTGCTGACCTAAACAGAACCCGTGTCTGCGTTTTTCTTCTCTGAGGTCCTCTGCAGAATGCTAGACTGTTTAAACGCATGGTCATACTCTGATTTTAATTTTTTTCTTTAAGAAGATAAAATAATGGCACAGAACAGAGAAAAAGAAAACTGAAGGACAAAGGGTTTGCTTCTGTTTATAATCAGGGTGTTTGAAGTCCCAGACCTGTATTTATAAAAGTGTGGATGTGTCTGGGCTGAGTGTGTGTTGACCCAACATTCCTTCTCTGGCCTGGAGAAAATGGATCAGAAAGTTCACTGTATTTGTAATAGGCTTGTCTTCAGGAAATCAATGTCTCATTTTCCTGTTTGATTTCCCATAAGTTTCTATCATTCCTAACTGGACCAGAATCATCTGTAATGTAACTAAGACTTTAAAATGCAAGAAATCAGATAAATACACATTCCACAGAAAATGGAGTTGGTTTTGCAAAGTATAACAACATCCATGAAAGTATTTTAGCAACTGTTGCTATTGTCTCAAACCCTGGGAACTGTTAAGGATTAAGTCTTTCTTTTTAAAAGGTCTGTGTAAAGGCCCCTCCAACCCCCATACTCAAGGGGCTGTATGAGTTTCACCAGCAGTCATCAAGAAGCATTGGAAATGGACCTTTTTTCCCCGAAGATGAAGTGACCTTAAAACACCAGTTTCAAGCATGAGGTGTGAGTTTTTGCATGTTTGATTACCCATTTCTGGGATGGCATTACTCACCAAATTTTACCTTTGTAATTTTCTGTTTGAGCCCCTAGAAGCTCTGCATATTTTGTTTCTTCCTCCTGTATTTCTAGATGAAATTGGCATTCTGGGTGAATGCTGTTCACCTGATCAAGGTTTAAAAAAATGGAAATAACTAGAAATTCCACCATAAGAGGAAAATCAAATAGAAATTGTGCAAAAAACTCCCAAAGTTCACAGTGCTAAACTGCTTCCAAACTAACACTCATTTAAAAATAACCACCTTCTTGGAAATTCATCCCATGGTCTTGGCTAGGAAGAATTAATACTGTCAAAATGGCCATCCTGCCTAAAGCAATCTACAGATTCAGTGCAATCCCTATCAAAATACCAACAACATTCTTCAATGAACTAGAGTAAATAGTTCTAAACTTCATACAGACTGACAAAAGACCCCAAATAGCCAAAGCAATCTTGAAAAGGAAGAGTAAAGCTGGGGGATTATGCTCCCCAACTTCAAGCTCTACTACAAAGCCACAGTAATCAAGACAATTTGGTACTGGCACAAGAACAGACCCATAGACCAGTGGGACAGACTAGAGAGCCCAGATATAAACCCAAGCATATATGGTCAATTAATATATG
Source organism: Manis javanica (assembly GCF_040802235.1). Lineage (NCBI taxonomy): Eukaryota > Metazoa > Chordata > Mammalia > Pholidota > Manidae > Manis > Manis javanica. The sequence continues at coordinate 226,982,485 of NC_133157.1, forward strand.
ATAAAGGAGCCATGGATATACAATGGGGAAATGACAGCATCTTCAACAGCTGATGTTGGCAAAACTGGACAGCTACATGCAAGAGAATGAAACTGGATCATTGTCTAACCCCATACACAAAAGTAAACTCAAAATGGATCAAAGACCTGAATGTAAGTCATGAAACCATAAACTCTTAGAAGAAAACATAGGCAAAAATCTCTTGAATATAAACATGAGCAACTTTTTCCTGAACATATCTCCTCAGGCAAGGGAAACACAATAAAAAAATGAACAAATGGGACTACATCATGCTAAAAACCTTCTGTACAGCAAAGGACACCATCAGCAGAACAAAAAGGCATCCTACAGTATGGGAGGATATATTTGTAAATGACATATGCAACAATGGGTTAATATCCCAAATATATAAAGAACTCACACACCTCAACACCCAAAAAGCAAATAACCCAATTAAAAAATGGGCAGAGGACATGAACAGACACTTCTCCAAAGAAGAAATTCAGATGGCCAACAGGCACATGAAAAGATGCTCCACATCACTAATTGTCAGGGAAATGCAAATTAAAACCACAATGAGGTATCACCTCACATCAGTTAGGATGGCCAACATAGAAAAGACTAGGAACAACAAATGCTGGTGAGGATGTGGAGAAAGGGGAACCCTCCTACACTGCTGGTGGGAATGTCAATCAGTTCAACCATTGTGGAAAGCAGTATGAAGGTTCCTCAAAAAAATCAAAATAGAAATACCATTTGACCCAGGAATTCCACTCTTAAGAATTTACCCTAAGAATGCAGGATCCCAGTTTCAAAAAGACATGTGATCTCACTACGCTGATGGACAGTGACTAATGGGGTATGTGGGGGGAACTTGGTGAAGGGGGGAGTCTAGTAAACATAATGTTCCTCATGTAATTGTACATTAATGATACCAAAAAAAGACGTGTACCCCTATGTTTATCACAGCACTATTTACAATTGCCAAGAAATGGAAGCAACCTAAGTGTCCATTAGTAGATAAATGGATAAGGAAGATGTGGTACATATACGCAATGGAATATTATTCAGCCACAAGAAGAAAAATCCTACCATTTGCAACAACACGGATGGAGCTAGAGGGTATTATGCTCAGTGAAATAAGCCAGGTGGAGAAAGACAAGTACTAAATGATTTCACTCCTCTATGGAGTATAAGAACAAAGCAAAAACTGAAGGAACAAAACAGCAGCGGACTCACGCAACCCAAGAATGGACTAACAGTTACCAAAGGGAAAGGGACTGGGGAGGATGGGTGGGAAGGGAGGGATGAGGGGGAAAAATAGGCATTATGATTAGCAGACATATGTAGCCAGATGGGACACGCACGGGAAAGGCAGTATATACAGAGAATACAAGTAGTGACTCCATAGCATCTTACTACGCTGATGGACAGTGACTGTAATTGGGTATGTGGGGGGACTTGATAATAGGGGGAGTCTAGTAACCATAATGTTGTTTAAGTAATTATACATTAACGATACCAAAATTAAAAAATAAAAAAATAATAAAGGCTGAAAATATCGATTCTGGGCATGAAAATACATCTGTGCACACACATACACACCCATGCCTACACTCACTTCTCTTTCTGTCTGTTCATAGAATCATAGAACTTCATTTAATATTTTGTTATTGGCCCCACTAATTGGCTCTTAGACTCAGTCTTCACCTCCCTTCTCCACCCCCCCATCACCGCGGCCCACAACCCTACTCCTGTCAATTGGAGATACTTTCATCATTTCTTACCAGCATTCATGTAGTAGTGAATCCAGATTGAATGGCATGGAGGAAGCCATAGAACCTACTGGGCATTATTAGGTATCAACCACCATTACAAATTAAGAATGTGGTGTCAAGGTACATGATACCTTTCACACAGTAAAGACTTGTTAAATATCCATTGACTGGAATTTACTGAATTTGTTGAGACCTTTTTCTGGGAAATCTTTTCATTATTATTAAATAGTAATTTGAAAACACCTCCTATATGGCTACCATTTATTGAACATCTGATTTTATGATAGACATTGTGATTAATGTTCTTCGGTTTAATTTCATGAAATCTCCAAAATCTGTGGGATAATGATATTATTAGCCTCATTGTACAGATTGGGAAAATGAAATTCAAAGACATTAAGTAAATTGATATGTGCAGAGATATGGGATTACTAAATGGAGAAACTGGGATTTATATTCCAGTTTTTCTACCCAAGCAGCTCATGGTTTTTACTATGCCTGTCTGACTAGCTCCATGCTTCTGATCTGATTATTGTAAGAGAGTAGAACTTTTAATAGAAATATGAAGCTCTTCATGTGCAAGATACGAGTAGAAGGTGTGATGTCCCTCTGTTCCCTCCTGGTGTGTGACAGGTGATAGAGTCCTATTTAAATGTCCCTTTGATTTCACTATTACATAGCATGGTCCTTCTCTGAAAGCTTTTCAGGGAATGAAAATATAGAACCACATATTCTTCTGATGGACAAATGCCAGACATTCTATTCTCTTTAACCATTATGGGATTTTCAGTTGAATGATAACTACAGTAGGAACATATAAATAACAACGACAGCATGCACTTTTAGATTGCATTACCATTTACAAAGTATCGATCCCCTGATGGTCTTCCCAGACCGTAAGATCATCATCGAGCGGTCACCGCTGTTGGCTCTGCATCATCTATTCCATTCCAAATGATTTACCTGAATTCATCAGAGTATCCCGTTACTCAGGCCAGTGAGCAATTAAGAATGAGCATGTGGCCCAACCTAGACAATGAGATGTGAAGAAACCCCAAGGAAGCCAAGGAAGAATCTTTTTTACTCCTCTGCTTGTGTCCACATCTGGATGTACCACCTGCCACAGCCTTCTCATTCCCATGCCAGCCTGAGAGTGACAGTGACACAGGATGGCAGAGCTGCGAGACAGAGAGAACCTGGCCTTGATGATTCTGAATCAGCTGCCCCTCAAGCCCTTGTGCCTCCAGCTTTCCTCATATATGAGGTGGCAGGTGCCCTTATTGCTTAAACCATCTTGATTCCTGTTTCTGTCACTTGCAGCAGAAAGGATCCTGGTCCCTTAGCCCGATCTAAGAGGTTAAGCAATTTCCTCTGTATCACATTAGTAGTGTGACTAAAATTGGAACCAGAATCCCAGTCTTCTATCAGTCAGGTCATCTTCATCTTTCACTCACCAGCCACTGCTAATTGGATGAAATTATTTTACCCATTTTGGCTTGAATATCAGCCAAATACTCAAAATGCCATTGTTTTTTGTTGTGCAAAGATGAAAACCTGAGCCAATTTAAAGCAAAAATCCAGGAAAATAAATGTCTGTTGAATACGATAGCACATAATATAGATGCTTGCTTTAGTATTATTTTATAATAGAAATTAACTTATAGCTGAAAATAATTTGTTTAATTTAACACATGAAATAGCACCATCTCCTTTAGATACATACTCAAGACATACCGTAGTACTGTTTATTTTTTATTTACTTAATTTATTTATTTTATTTTATTTTGGTATCATTAATCTACATTTACATGAAGAACATTGTGTTTACTAGGCTCCCTCCTTCACCAAGTCCCCCCCACATCCCCGTTCACAGTCACTGTCCATCAACATAGTAAGATACTGTAAAATCACTACTTGTCTTCTCTGTGTTGCACAGCCCTCCCCGTGCCCCCCCCATACTATACATGTTAATCGTAATGCCCCCTTTCTTTTCTTCCTGCCCTTATCCCTCCCTTCCCACCCGACCTCCCCAGTCCCTTTCCCTTTGGTAACTATTAGTCCATTCTTGGGTTCTTTGCCTCTGCTACTGTTTTGTTCCATCAGTTTTCTTTTGTTCTTATACTCCACATATGAGTGAAATCATTTGGTACTTGTCTTTCTCCACCTGGCTTATTTCACTGAGCATAACACCCTCTAGCTCCATCCATGTTGTTGCAAATGGTAGGATTTGTTTTTTTCTTATGGCTGAGTAATATTCCATTGAGTGTATGTACCACATCTTCTTTATCCAATCATCTACTGATGGACATTTAGGTTGCTTCCATATCTTGGCTATTGTAAATAGTGCAGCGATAAACATAGGGGTGCATCTGTCT